>NC_050198.1:70593272-70893272 GCF_004126475.2 Phyllostomus discolor
GTGAGATATCTGGGGGAAGAACATTCTAGCAGAGGGAAGAGTAAGTGCAAAGGACCTGTGGTAAGAGCCTATCTATCATGTTCAAGGAGGAGCAAGGAGGCTTATGGGCTGGTACTGAGAGAAGGAGAGGAAAAGTAGTACATAATGAGATCAGAGAGGGACTTGGGAGCCACGATTTTACCTTATCCTCAGAAAAAGAGAGGAGCCACTGGAGAGTTATAAAAAGAGGAGTGACATGATCTGAAGTACATTTTAAGAGTGTCACTGTGGCTGTTGTGTTTAAAATTAACTGAAGGGCCCTGGCCAGTGACTCAGCTGGTTGGAGCATTGTCCTGTACACCAAAAGGTTGTGGGTTTGATTCCCAGTCAGGCCACATACTTAGGTTACAGGTTCAATCGATTGATGTTTCTCTCTCACATGGATGTTTCTCTCTCTCTCTCTCTCTCATTCTCCCCCTTCCTCTCTAAAATCAATAGACACATCCTTGAGTGAGGATGTAAAAAAACTAGCTGAAGGAAGGCAAGGATGAAAGAAGAAAGACCAAACAGCAGGCCAATGCAATGATTAAGGAGAAAGATAATGGTGACTTAGATCAGAATAGTAGCAGTGGAGATCTAAGAAGTTGTTAGGTTCTAACTATGTGTTGCAGGCAGAGTCAAAAGGATTTGCTGATGATTTAGATGTTGGATATGAGAGGAAAGTTTTTGCATGAGAAACTGGAAAATTGGACTTGTTCTTTAATTAGAGCTGGGGAGGCCTATGAGAGAGGCAAACTGGGGACAGTGGAGACCAAGGGCCTGATGGACTTGTGTGAACTCACAGTAACAGGCCACTTTAAAACACCCATCAGCTTTATTCCTTAAAGTCTATTGAAAATTAGACCCAGACATTTCAGGACTGAAAGGAGCCCTCCTAGGGTCTGTTAGTTGACATTCAGGGATAGAGAACTCAAGAAATGAAGACTGAGAAAGTCCCTTTTATGTTGAGGTGCATCTAACTAAAAACAAAATAGAAAAACAACAAACCCTTGGCTTTCAATGGGCCTTACCTTGCCCTCCCCATTAAAAATTTCACCTACCCACTCACTCACCGTTCCTTGCACCCTTGATCACATTTACCCTGCTCTCTACTTCTTTCCCCCCATAGCAAGTATCACTTTCTAAAATACTAGACAGTTTGTTTATTTATTTATTACAGTTATTATGTTTCATCTCCCTCCTCCTAAAATGTAACCTCACAAACACAGGAATCTTTATTTTACTCACTTGTGTATCCTCCATACTTGGAATAGTGCCTGGCAACTAGTATGCATCTAATGAATATTTGTTCAATGAATGAGTAAATAAGTCAAGAGTAGTCCAAGCTAAGGGAAGAGCATGTACAAAGATCTGTAAGTGAAAGAGTGTATGGCTTATTCAAGCAACCCAAAGAAGTCTTAAGGACAAAGATGAAAAAGGAGAATGACCCAAGCTGAGGCTGGCAAGGCAGAGCACAACCAAAGGAGGAAGATCTCAGCAAACCAGAGTAATGATACTGATTTTCATAGCAAGGAAAATCCATTGAGGAGTTATAACCATGGGGGCAATGTGATCATACTTTGGAGAGACCTTTAGCAGTTGTGTAGGAAATAGACTGGTAGGAAATGAGGGCGTAGGAAAATGGGAGAGAGTAGAAGCTATTGGACTATAGCTGATAACATTATATTGTATAATTGAAATTTGCGAAGAGAGTAGAACTTAAATGTTCCCACAAAAAAGGTTAATATGTGAGATGATAAATACATTAATATGGTTTCATAATGTATAAGTACATCAAATCATCATGTTGTAAACTTTAAATATCTTACAATTTTGTTAATTATACCTCAGTATCTGGGGAAAATTATCACACAGTAAAATGTGTGTTTAAAAGAGGTTTTTGGAAGTGTGGTGAAGGCAGGGGGGTGGACAGGAATTGGGTGGAGGTGAACAAAGGTGGTGGGGAATAGGGTACATCTGTAATAGTGTCAACAATAAAAAATTTAAAAAAATAAAAACAAAAGACACTATTGGAGTAGTTGAAGCAAGAAGTGATGGTGTTTCAGATTAATTTGGGTGGTGGCAGTGGATATGGAATAAAGTAGAAAGATAAAAATATTTAGGAAGTAGAATCAGAAACCTCTAATAATGAACTAAAAAAAGAGGGTCTTTGATAAGAAATGTGGGGTCATCTGGCTGACTGCTGCTAGGAGGTCAAGCAAACAAGGACTGAAAAATGTCTACTAAAATTTAGTGACAGGGAAGTAATTGGCCATCTTGTCAAGAGCATTTCCAAGGAATGGAGATAATGAAAATCAGCCTGGAGTGCACTGACCAATGAGTGCAGTCTGAGGAAGTGGAGGCCACTTTGTGTATCTACCATGCATCTGACATTTAGTAGGCTCTCAATATGTACCACTTTCTGGCCTCCCTTCCCCATGTTAATGACATTGCACAATTGCAATGGTATTTGCTAATTAAATAAACTCTAGGTAAAGAAAAAAATGTGAAATTAAAATAATACCATAAGTAGTTAAATATTTACTATTCCTTTGATATCCAATTTCTTAAGCTAAAACATTAAATTCAAAATTTAATGAGGAAAACAGCTGGTACTGAATATTCAAGCTCCCAGAGGAACACATTAATGAATCATTTCTAAAGCGGGACAGTTTCACTCTTAATCTGTTCAAAGAATAGGAACACAGTTATTTCTCAATTATCGCTTTATAAAATGAATATAAATTTCAGATTAGTCTGCCCCCAAAATGGAAATGGCCTTTTATCATTATAATAATAAATGTTTGCTGTAAGAGATTCAAGCATTAACCTAGTATATAAAGAAAAAAGATGATACAGAGTTTCAGTTTTCCAAGATGAAATGTGTTCTGTGGGTGAATGGTGGTCATAGTTGCATAGCAGTGTGAATGTGCTTAATGCCAATCAACTGTACACTTAAAAAGAGGGGTTGGGGGAGGTGGGAAAGGATAAGGGATAAATGATGATAGAAAGAGACTTGACTTGGGGTGGTGAACACACAATACAATATATAGATGATGTATCATTGAATTGTACACCTGAAACCTATAAAATGTTATTAACCAATGTCACCCCAGTAAATTCAATAATTTTTAATTGTATACTGAAAATGGTTAAAATAGTAAATTCTATGCTATGTATATTTTGGTCACAATTTAAAAAATAAACAAATTTTAAAACAAAAAGAAAAAAGAGGTAATTACTCTCTAATACCACTGCTTAAGTTAACATACAGGGTTTGTACTTTATTCATTCATTCAACAAATATTTATTGAATGACTGCAATATGCCAAGCACATGTCTAGGTGCTGAGAATGCATTTGTGAGCAAAACAATGTTCTTCACCTTGTGGAGCTTACTTCTAATGGGGAACAAATAAAATAAACAAATTAACAGGGAAGTGTGTACAAGGGTAGGCAAAAGTAAGTTTACAGTTGTAAGTATACAAAAGAGAACTTATTATTGTATTATTATTTATTTATTAATGTGTCATTTACTTCTATTATTTCCATATGAACAATTGTAAACCTACTTTTTCCCACCCCTGTATTATGTCAGATGATCAGACATCATACAGAAAAATAAGGTAGAGAAGAGATTATGAGTAATGGGGAGGCTATAAATTTATAAAAGGAAGGCCTCACTGATAAAGTGACATATGAGCAGAGACCAGAAAAAAATGACAGAGTGAGTCATGTTGGTACCCGAAAGAAGAGTGTTCCAAGCAGGAGGAATAGCCAAGGCCAGGGTCCCAAGGCAGAAGCAGGTTTGGCATGTGCAAGGAACAACAGAAAAGCCAGAGTGGCTGAAATGGAATAAATGGGGGGAGTGGAGTAGAAAAGGTCAGAGTCATATAGAAGAACACAGATGTAGGTCTCTGAAGGCCATAGAAAGGACTTTGGATTTTACTCTGAGTGAGGATGAGAACCATTGGAGAGTTTTAGTTTTGAGTTCAGGAGGGACCTGATGTGATTTCAGTTTAAAAGGATCACTTTGGCTGCTGAGTTGAGATTAGACTGAAAGAGGACAAGGCAGGAAGCAAGGTGAAAAATTAAGAGGCTATCACAACAATCCAGGTGGGAAATGATGGTGGCTGAGGCCAGGGTGGTGACAGTGAAGATGGTGAGAAGTGCTCAGACTCTGTACATATGTAGAAGGTAGAGCCAACAGCATTTGCTGAGTGATTGGGTGTGAGCACTAGTAGATCTAGGTTTTGTGTGGTCTGGAGGTTATACAATTTGTGGTGTTGTCTGTTAGGAAAAATGATATAAAATTAGGTACAAAAGTGAATATTTATTTAAAATGAGAAAAGAAATCACAATATATTACAAATATTTTATTTATTTTTCAATTACAGTTTACATTTGATATTATTTTTATTTAGTTTCTGGTATACAGCATAGTAGTTACACAGTCATATACTTTACAAAGTATAGCCCCAGCTGCTGTAGCTCAGAGGATTGAGCACAGGCTGCGAACCAAAGGGTTGTCGGTTCAATTCCCAGTCAGGACACATTCCTGGGTTGCAGGCCAGGTCCCCAGTGGGAGCCACAAGAGAGGCAACCACATAGCCATGTTTCTTTCCCTCTCTTTCTCCTTCCCTTCCCCTCTCTCTTAAATAAATAAATAAATAAATACATAAAATCTTTAAAAAAATAAAAATAACAAAGTGTTCCCCCTGATATTTCCAGTACCCATCTCACACTGTACATAGTTATTACACTATTACTGACTATATTCCCTATGCTGTACTTTACATCCCCATGACTGTTCTGTAACTACCAATTTCTACTATTTGATCCCTTCACCTTTTTCACCCAGTTCCCCAATCTATCTCCATTCTGGCAACCATCAGTCTGTTCTCTGTATCTACAAGTCTGTTTCTGTTTTGATTCATTTATATTGTTCATTAGAATCCACATATAAGTGAGATCATATGGTATTTGTCATTCTCTGACTGCCTTATTTCACTTAGCATAATACTCTCCAGGCCCATTCACATTGTTGCAAAAGGTAAGATTTCCTTCTTTTTTATAGCTGAGTAGCATTCCATTGTGCAAATTGTAACACAATTTTTAAAATATTTATCATTTTTACAGAGAGGTGAAGGGAAGGAAAAAGAAAAGAAGGACAGAAACATTGATGTGTAAGAGAATCATCAATTGGTTGCCTCTTGCACACACCCAACTAGGGACCTGGCCCACAACCCAGGCATGTGCCCTGACTGGGAATCAAACCAGCGACCTTTCAGTTCACAGGCTGGCACTCAATCCACTGAGTCATGCCAGCCAGGATGTAACAGTTTTTATTTACTCATATACTGATCCGTACTTGCACTGCTTTCAAATCTCAGCTATTGCAAATAATGCTACAATGAACAGTAATTTAATTATATTTTTAATTTTTTGAGGAAACTCCATGTCCTTTTTTTTCCACAACGGCTGCATCAATCCGTGTTCCCACCAACAATGCACAAGGGTTTCTTTTTTTACATATCATTGCCAACATTTGTTGTTTGTTGATTTATTGATGATAGCCATTCTGACAGGTGTGAGGTAATATCTCATTGTGGTTTTAATTTGCATTTTTCTGATGATTAGTGACATTGAGCATGTTTCCATATATCTATAGGCCATCTGTGTGTCCTCTTTAGAAAAGTATCTGTTCAGGTCCTTTGCTCATTTTTTAAAATTGGATTGTTTGGTTTTTTTGTTGTCGAGTTGTTTGAGTTCTTCATAAATTTTGGATATTAACCCCTTATTACATGTATTATTGGTGAATATGTTCTCCCATTCAGCAAGTTGTCATTTCATTTTGTTGATGGCTTATTTTGCTGTGCAAACACTTTTTGGTTTGATGTGGTGCCATTTGTTTATTTATTTATTTTTTTGTTTCCCTTGCCTGAGGAGATATATCAGAAAAAAATATTGCTAAGATAAATGTCAGAGATTTTACTCCCTATGTTTTCTTCTATAATTTTTATGGTTTCAAGTCTTAAATTAAGCCTTTAATCCATTTTGAGTTTATTCTTGTATATGTTGTAAGAAGGTGATCTAGTTTCATTTTTTGCATGTATCGGTCCTACTTTCCCAGCATCATTTATTGAATAAACTATCTTTACCCCATTCTATGTTCTTGCTTAATTTGTCATATATTAATTGGTCTATTAAATATAATTAGGCATGGGTTTATTTCTGGGCTCTCTATTCTGTTTCATTGATCTGTCTCTGTTTTTATGTCAGCACCATGCTGTTTTGATTACTATGCTTTGTGTAGTTTGGTATCAGATGGCGTGATACCATCAACCTTGTTCTTCTTTCTCAAGACTGCTGTATCTATTTGGGGTTTGTTGTGGTTCCATATATATTTTTTAGATTATTTGTTGTAGCTCTATGAAATATGTCATTGGAATCTTGATAGGAATTGTGTTGAATCTATAGATTGCTTTGCATAGTATGGACATTTTAACAATGTTAATTCTTCCTATCCATTTATTTATATACCTCCACTTATTTGTATCTTCTTCAATTTCTTTCTTCAGTATCTTATAATTTTCCAATTACAGGTTTTTCACCTCCTTGGTTAAATTTATTCCTAGGTAGTTTATTGCTGTTGATACAATTGCAAACAGGATTGTTTTCTTAGTTTCCCTTTCTCATATATCATTATTGGTACATAATAATGCAACTGATTTCTGGATGCTTACTTTGTATCCTGCTAATTTACTGAATTCATTTATCAATTCTAGTAGTTATTTTGGTAGCAGGTTTAGGGTTTTCTATATACAGTATCATCTGCAAATAATGACAGTTTTACTTCTTCCTTTACAATTTGGATGCTTTTTATTTCTTGTTCTTGTCTGATAGCTGTGGCTAGGACTTCCAGTACTTTGTGGAATAAGAGTGGTGAAAGTGGACATCCTTGTCTTGTCCCTGATCGTAAAGGAAATGTTTTTTGTTTCCCCCCCGTTAAGTATAATGTTGGCTGATATATATGAGTTTGTCATATATGGCCTTTATTATGTTGAAATATGTTCCCTCTATTCTCACTTTGCTGAGAGCTTTTATCATAAGTGGGTGCTTGATTTTGTCAAAGCTTTTTCTGCATCTATTGATATAATCATAAGATTTTATCTTTCATTTTGTTTATGTGGTGGATCACATTTATTGATTTGTGGATATTGTACAAACCTTGTATGCCCAGAATAAATCCCACTTGATAATGTATCTTTTTATATAGTGCTGTATTTGGTTTGCTATTTTTTGAGGATTTTAGCATCTATATT
Organism: Phyllostomus discolor; assembly: GCF_004126475.2. Lineage (NCBI taxonomy): Eukaryota > Metazoa > Chordata > Mammalia > Chiroptera > Phyllostomidae > Phyllostomus > Phyllostomus discolor. The sequence continues at coordinate 70,600,615 of NC_050198.1, forward strand.
CATCAAGGATATTGGCCTATAATTTTCTTAGTGTCTTCATCAGGTTTTGGAATTAGGATAATGCTGGCCTTGTGAAATGGGCAAGGGAGTCTTCCCTCCTCTTAAATTTTTTGGAGTAGTTTGAGAATGAAAGGTGTTAGTTCTCAGAATGTTTGGTAAAATGTGTCTGTGAAGCCATTTGTTCCAGGATTTTTGTTTGTTGAAACTTTTTTTGATTATTGCTTCAATCTCATTAGTTGTAATTGGTCTGTTCAAATTTTCTGTTTCTTCTTTATTCTGTTTTTGGAGATTGTATGTTTACAGGAATTTATCCATTTTGTCCAGATTGTCCAATTTATTGGCATGTAGTTGTTTGTAATATTTTCTTAAAATACTTTATATTTCTGTGGTGTCAGTTGTTACTTCTCTTTCATTTCTGATTTTATTTATTTGGATCTTCTCTCTCTCTCTCTGTCTCTCTCTCTCAAAGCATATTTTATTGGTTATGCTATTACAGTTGTCCCAGTTTTTCTGCTTTGGCCTCCCTCCATGTGGCACCCCCTTCGCTTCAACAATTCCACCCCCCCACCTTAGTTCATGTCTATGGATCGTGCATATAAGTTCTTTGGCTTCTACATTTCCTATACTGTTCTTAACCTCCTCCTGTCTATTTTGTACCTACCAGTTATGCTTCTTAATCCCTGCACCTTTCCCTTCATTCTTCCCCTTCCCCCTCCCAGCTGATAACACTCTGAATTATCTCCAGATCTATGATTCTGTTCTGTTCTGGTTGTTTGCTTTGTTTGTTTTTTTTAGATTCAGTTGTTGATAGTTATAAGTTTGTTGCCATTTGAATGTTCATAGTTTTGATCTTCTTCTTTTTCTTAAATAAGTCCCTTTAACATTTCATGTAATAATTGCTTGGTGATGATGAACTACTTTAGCTTTACCTTGTCTGGGAAACACTTTATCTGCCCTTCCATTCTAAATGAAAGCTTTGCTGGATAGAGTAATCTAGGTTGTAAGTCCTTGCTTTTCATGACTTTGCAATGCTTCTTGCCAGTCCCTTCTTGACTCAAAAGTTTCTTTTGAGAAATCAGCTGATAGTCTTATGGGAACTCCTTCGTAGGTAACTCTCTGCTTTTTTCTTGCTGCTTTTAAGATTCTCTCTTTATCTTTTACCTTTGGCATTTCAATTATGATGTGTCCTGGTGTGGCCTTCTTTGGGTCCAACTACATTGGAACTCTCTGTGCTTCCTGGACTTGTATGTCTACTTCCTTCACCAAATTAGGGAAGTTTTATTTCATTATTTTTTCAAATACATTTTCAATTTCTTGCTCTTCCTCTTCTCCTGGCATCCCTGTGATTCAGATGTTGGCCCATTTGGAGATGTCCCAGAGGGTCCTTACACTGTCCTCACTTTTTAAAATTGCTTTTCTTCTTGTAGTTCTGGTTAAATGCTTATTTCTTCCTTATGTTCCAAACCATTGATTTGAATCCTGGCTTCCTCCCCTCCACTGGTAGTTTCTTGTGGATTTTTCTTCATTTTACTTAGTGTAACCTTCATTTCTTCCTTTATGTTGTTGCCATACTCAATGAGCATCTTGATCACCAGTGTTTTGAACTAGGCATCTGATAGGTTGGTTGTCTCTATTTTGTTTAGTTATTTTTCTAGAGTTTTGTTTTGTTCTTTCATTTGGGTCATATTTCTTTGTTTCCTCAATTTGGCAGCCTCTCTGTGTTTGTTTCTGTGTATTAGATAGAGCTGCTTAGACTCCCTGTCTTAGTAGCATGGCCTATTGTAGAAAAGGCGCCTGTAAATCGTGTGGGGTGGATATTTAGGTAATCATCAGGGAAGGGCAACCTATTTCACCACTTTGTGGCTCTGTGTGGGGGGAGGGCTTAGTGAGGGACAATGCTGCTGTCTGGATTTAGGAGGTTTTCCCAGCACTTGTCCCATTTCCAGTCACTTCACCCACTCCCCATATGCGACTGGCACCCTTCCAGCTGTTGCCCTGGTGGTGAATCCCAGAGTGGGTAGGTTTGTGTACATTTTAAGATTGCTGTGGCCCTTTAAGTGAAGTTTTCTGATAATTGGGCAGTTTCTTCAGCTGCCCCAACCCCCATTGGTTTTTAAAGCCAAAGCTTGTGGGAATTTATTTTTCCAGTGCTGAAACCCTGGGCTGTGTGGTCTGACCTGGGTCTGGGATCACTCACTCTTGAGGTATCCCTTCTGATTTTTATCCACCATACATGAATGTGGGATCATCCTCCGCTGCCACCACCTCTCTGTGCCACACCACATCTCTGCACCTCTGGCCCTTCTACCCATCTGGATGAATGTGGTTTCTTTAAATCCTTGTTTGTCGGAGTTGCATACAGCTCAATTTTCTGACAGTTCTGGGTTTTATTTGCTTTGAGGTCTAGTTGTAATTCTTTCTATGGTTACACAAAGAGGTGAATCATGTCTACCTACACCTCCATCCTGAAAGACCTTTCTGGTTGTTGTTGTTGTTGTTGTTTTTATGAGTCTGATTAAAGGTTTATCAATCTTGTTTATGTTTTCAATGAGCCAACTCTTGGTTTCATTGATCATTTGTATTTTTTAGACATTATATTACAAATCTATAAAAGTTGAAAAATACTATAAATATCAGTAAATCTAGAAAAATAACTCCATATTAACTTTCTAACATACCCTAGTAAGACCTTTTATATTGTTTATTGTATACTATTTATACATCTGTCCTTATGATGATTTTATAATATTTTCTGTAAAAGAATGGAAAGATAATTCTCTCCTCTCACATAGTTAATCAAAATTTGTTTTATTATTGATGCTTTTATTTCATTTTTATCATTGATAGAGTTTTTTAAATTTCCATTGTGATATTAAGTCAGGTTTTGGCAGACTAATCCTTATTTCATTTTACATATTTTGTTTCCTCCCTATCATATTTAAATTCTTGTCCATCAACCATTCCAATAAACAAACACAAAATTGATCTGAAAAATAAAGTACTTATATGAGTAATTTAGATGTATTTAAAAATTGATACTGCATGTATTGTTATGTAATTGTACAATCAAATCACTCTTAATATCCCATACATTGAGTTACTGATTAATGTATTTGGGCATTTTGTAACTGGGACAATTGTTTGTTCAGGCTAGTTCACTGTGTCTGTCTCACTTTTATGTGCCATTTCATCTGAAACTGTCAAGCTTCATCAGAACAAGATGAGTCAGATATACTAAAACATGACTCAATATGCTAAGATACATAAAACATGGAATTCATACCTAGACAAAATCACAATTTGTAGTACTGCTGAGGGTTTGTGCTCTGAAAACATAGGATTTCTGATAAATTGTATTTCACAAGATTCCCATAAAAGCATGCTATGGTCACCATAAAAAACCATATGAAGTTTTCTCAAAAAGTTAAAAATAAAACTACCATAGGATCTAGGAGTTCTAGTTTTGGGAATATATCCAAAATAACTGAAATGAGAATCTTGAAGGATATCTGCACTCCCGTGTTCATTGTAGCACTACTCACAACAGCCAAGTTATGGAAACAACCCAAATGTCCACTGACAAGTGAATGGATAAACAAAATGTGGTATATACATACTATGGAAAAAAAAGAAACCCTTTCACATGCTACAATATGGATGAACCTTGAGGACATTGTGCTAAGTAAAACAAGGCAGTCTCTAAAAGACTGATATTGCATGATTCTACATGTAATAAAATAGACTCAGAAGCAAAGCATAGAATGATGGCTGACAAGAGCTGAGGGTAGGTAGATAATGGGAAGTTACTATTCAATGAGTTTAAAGTTTCAGTTATGCAAATTGGATAATTTCTAGGGATCTACTGTACAACATAGATCCTATAGTCAACAGTAATGTACTGTATAGTTAAAAGTTTGTTAAGAGAGTAGCCCTGACTGGTGTGGCTCAGTGGGTTGGGTGACATACTGCAAACTAAGCGGCTATCAGTTCAGTTCCATGTCAGGACACAAGTCAGGGTTGCTGGCTAAGTCCCCGAATGGTGGTGTCTGAGAGGCAACCAATGGATGTTTCTCTCTCTCCCTTCCCCTCTCTCTAAAAAAAAAAAAAATTAAAAAAAATTTCCCTGGCTGATGTGGCTCACAGGATGGAGTGCTGACTGACCTGTGAACAAAAGGGTCATCAGTTCAATTCCCAGTCAGAGCATATGCCTGGGTTCAGACCAGGTTCCCAGTAGGTGGTGATCAAGAGGCAACCACACATTAATGTTTCTCTCCTTCTCTTTCTCCCTCCCTCCCCCTCTCTAACAGTAAATAAATAAAATATTTTAAAAATTTTTTGTTATGAATATGGATCTTATGTTATGTGTCTTAACACAGTAAAATATAGATGGTGCATTTACAGTTGTCTATGTTGCATTATTGAGTATTTTAGTAACAGAAGAAAATTTCCATTCTGACTAGGCAGTACTGAATCTTCCACATATAGTTTTTCCAGTGAATGGGAGAATTTTCCACAGGCTAGTTCCTAGCTCTGTACATTCCAAATCTTATTTCTCTTCAACTTCACATATTTCCAATGCTGAATACTGTAGGATGCATTAGTTCCAAGTTATGGTCTTTGGCCTTACACAATTAGTCACCATAGTGTGAGGAAAAGTGTTCCTGGAAGCCATTTTATACCAGGATAGTTAGCAATGACATAGAAGTGACTGAAAGCCAAGTAAATATATCTGATCACACCCAAAATAAATATAAACCCACTTTAACTTTCCCCCAAATGTCCACAGCCACACAAAGCCAACCCTACCACAAGGGGGAAGTGACCAGGGGAAAGCTAGAGTGGGAAGAGAGCTATCTTAACCCATTGCAATTAAGATATTTTACTTTTGCAAATTTTACAAAAGCATATAACCATCTTAATTCCACTTAGGGCTTTGTAAGAAGTTTCTGAAAATGAGGGGTTCTGATGCTTAAGCTTCCTTAGCTTCACAGTAAATTTGATATTAGGCATGGAGTGTAAAAGAAAGAGAGGAGTCAAGGGTGATATGCAGGTTTTTGGTCTGAGCAACTGAGTAAGTGAAGTTGCCATTTACTGAGATATAGAAAATTAAGAGAAGAGAAGATTTCAGGGTAAGAATCAGAAGTTCAATTTGGGGCAGAAAAGGTTTAAGATGGCTACTAGACAGCTAAGAGAAGATGTCTGGTAGGCAGTTGGCTATATGAGTCTAGAATTCACCAGGAGACGGTTGGCTGAAGAAGTAAGTTAAGGAGACAGCAGCACATGAAATGTATTTGAAGCCATGAATTTGGGTATGGAGTGAGGACAGAATGAGAAGAGTGGTGAACCAGGATGAAGCCCTGGAAACTCTACTGTTGAGTAAGTTGGAGAAAGGAAGAGGGATAAATAAAGGAGCCAATGGGGCCAAAACAAACCAGGAGAGTGTAAGAGCCTGGAAGCCAAGTGAAAAATTGTTTCAAAGAGGAAAAAGTGATCAGCCATTTCAATTAATGAAAATTGTATGTGAGACTTGAGATTAAGCTTTAGCATCACTGAGATAAATGGTAATGGAGAACTTACCAAGAGTTGGTTGGAGTCAGAGAGCATCAAGGGTATAGAATTAGAAACAGTAATCATACTTTGTATTCTGGGACCTGCATTTCTCAGTAAAGGCTCTTGGAATTGTTCCCTGTTGGCACATATAGATCTACTTCATTATTTTTAAAAGTTATTTAGTGTAAGGATTACTATAATATATTTATCAAATTCCTTTTGAAAAATGTTTCTTGATTTTAGAGAGACAAAAAGGGGAAGAGAGAAAAAGAAACATTAACGTGAGCAAGAAACATCAATTGGTTGCCTCCCATACATGCCCCAACTGGAGATCAAATCCTCAACATACATATATGCCCTGACCAAGAATCAAACCCCCAACCTTTTGGTGCACAGGACAATGCTCAAACCAACTGAGCCACACTGGCCAGGGCTATATCTCATACAGTTCCATTTGGATGAACATTTAGGCTGTTAATCTTGGCAATTATAAATAATGTTGCAATGAATATCTCTAAAGATATATTTTTGTGAACATGCAAGACATTCATTCCTCTAAGATAAATTTCTGAATTCTGAAACTGATAAATAAAGAGTACACACATTTTCAGTTTTGGCACATATTGCCAAATTGCCCTCAACTGACATTCTCAACAGGAATATATATGAGAACTGCCCTTTCCCCACATCTTGTTAAGCACTGAACATTAATAATTATATTTAATTTTAGAGGCAGGGGAAGGGAGGGAGAAAGGGAGGGAGAGAAACATTGACATGTGAGAGATACATTGATAGGATGCCTGTCACACACCCTCAACTGGGGACCTGGCCTGCAACCCAGGCATATGCCCTGACTGGGAATGGAACTGGTGACACTCTAGTTCACAGGTCAGCACTCAGTACACTGAGCCACACCAGCCAGGTCAGGACACTAATAATTTTTTTAAATAGTAGGAAATATTTTTTAAAGATTTTATTTATTTATTTATTTATTTATTTGAGAGGGAAGGGAGGGAGAAAGAGAGAGAGAGAGAGAGAAACATCAATGTGCGGTTGCTGGGGCCGTGGCCTGCAACCCAGGAATGTGCCCTGACTGGGAATCAAACCTGAGGACACTAATAATTTTTAATCTTTGTCACCGTGATAAAATGTTAAAATAGCAATAGTATTTTAATTTGCATGTCTCTGGTCACCAGTAAAGCACAACAGCTTTTCATGTTTATTTCCATTTTTATTTCCTCTTTTGTATTGCAACTGGGGACTTTGCCAATTTTTCTATTTGAGCATGTGTCTTCTTTTTATTTTAATCAACTTGTTAGAAACCTGTCATATATGTTGCAAATACATTTTCCCCAAATGCTGTTTTACTTGCAACATAATTTGTGGTGTTTTCAAAGCATTTGGTTGTTTTATTTAATGTGGTCTAAGCATTCATTGTTTTCTTTTAATGGCTTCTGCTTTCAATGTCACATCTGATTGTTTTTTAACAAGCGCCACAGAAATGGATTTTAAGATTATTAACCCAAAGCTTAGATAGAACACGTTCTCTTTTCACAGCTAATCAGACATCTGCAATGGGAACAAAACTGCACCTCCCCACCTCCAACTTTAATCAAGACGTTTCTCTTCATATTATTGGCAAAAAGACTGCCTCACTGTGACAGCCCTGTATTCAGTAAGTGCTTCTGTCTATTTACCTCACAATGCCCAGGGGCTAATGGGACCATGTGCTTTCTCTAACAAACAAGAGAACAAACATGGGTAAGACAGCCCATTATGGGCTTTTTAAGCTCTTTTAAAAATATATAACATTTCTAGCATACAAATTACATAAAATGGTAGCAATGCATTTTTCTAGCTTCGAACACATTTCAGTTCATTCCATTATAAAGCAGACTTAAAGTAATTGCATTCCAAAATATTTTTTAATCATGAGCTTTTTTTTTTTTAAAGCTCTTAAGGTAAATGTTTTTGCCTTGCATGGGTTAGAAACCACTATTGGTCCATTAAATAAAGTAGCTTCCATAGCATTTGAACATTGCAAATTGAACTTTCTTTAAACCTAAAAGCTGATACAAAAGAGTTTCAGTGTGAACTGAATAGTTAATTTTCTTTATGATCAACAAATCAAGCCCTGGCTGGTGTGGCTCAGTGGATTGAGTGCCAGCCTGCAAACCAAAGGACCACCCATTCCATTCCCAGTCAGGGCACATACCTGGTTTGTGGGCCATGTCTCTGGTGGGGAGGCAACCACACATAGATGTTTCTCTCTTTCTCTCTCTCTCTCTCTCTCTCTCTCTCTCTCTCTCTCTCTCTCTCTCGCCCTCTCTCTCTCTCTCTCCCTCCTTTCCTCTCTTTCTAAAAATAAATAAATAAAATGTTTTTAAAAATACAAATCAATTCCACAAATTGCTGTCAACTACACACAGAATAGAATCTCAATCTTCTTTTCCACAATAATCCAGGTGTTATAGAGGTGAATTTTGAATTTAGCAAGTGCCCACATTAAGGAAAACCAAATAGAGCATCCAGGTTGCAAAAAACATTTGCAAAATCTTTCACATCACAAGAAACTGTGAAGTTGTTAAGATATTAGAATGTAGAAACAGACACTTCAAGCACTCCTGTTAGGGAAGCAAAACAAAGAAAAAAATGTTCTGTATTTAATTTTTCCCTCATATTTGTTTGAGTTGGCTGATTATGAGATTATCCTCCTACTCACAATAAAAATAAATAAAACCCAAACAATATCTAAGACTGAGCAAAAAATGAGCAGGAGGACCTATATAAAGAAAACTATAAAAAAACTCTTGTGGGACATAAAATGAGACATCAATAAGTGGAAATACATTTTATTCTTAAATAGGAAGACTCAACATTATAACATTGTTAGCTCTCCATAAATTAATCTATAAATCTAACACACACACAAACAAAATTCTAAAGCAGGGGTGTCAAACTCATTTTCACTGGGGGCCACATCAGCCTCGAGGTTGCCTTCAAAGGGCCGAATGTAATTTAGGACTGTATAAATGTAACTACTCCTTAACAGTTAAGTGAGAGCTCGGCTCTGCTGCTGGGTAGAAACAAGGTGCCGGGCCAGATAAAACAAGGTGGGGGGACAGATTCAGCCCATGGACCTTGTGTTTTCCACCTGTGTTCTAGAAAGAAATTCTCGGAAGAGAGTGATGAGGAGCTTGACAAAATTATAATAAAATACATTAAAATCTGAGGAAAAGAAGTTAAAAGGTGTATTATAAAGCCATAGTAATTAAAAATATGATACAGGAATTGACAGTTTAATGGATCAGAATGGAATATAGAAACAGGCTCAAATACATGGGACAGCATAATCCTGTAACAGGGTGCAGAAGGGGGTCCCAAATAGGGATTCGTAATGGGTTCCAGAAGAGCTTGGAGATGACTGGCTCCACACCACAGGGCCACATCTGCCTAGAATGCTGGCAGCTGTGGCCAGTTGTGGGAGGAGCCAGAAATGAGGCTGCAGAGGAAGATTGGCACTGGGATTTAAACCCAGGCATGGAAGCCATTGGGTGTCTTTTCAGGGACAACTCAGTTTGGGCGTCTTGTTGGGACTATGTGGCTTTGGTGGAGTGGGGACCTCAAGACTTGGGTGAGAGTTAGGACCACATGGCTTTGGGCTGCTCCCTTTTGCCACGTGGCCTAGGAAGCAGGAGAGTGGTTTTGGATTAACTGGAGATCCTGGTGGTGACACAGCTGATGGTGTCAGGAGCCTGAATCATGGACTTCAACTTCTTTCCTGAGATAAGGTATCCTGGACTGGGCAGAGAGAAAAGGAAGGACTGTGTGCATTTGTGGGTATTCTAAAGAACTTTAGTCTGTATTAACTTTTAAATAAATAATAATTCCTTTCCTTTTCACCAATCTCTGGCATTGAGAGATGTCTTTCCTCTGGCAGCAGGCAAAGCAAACAGTACAGGGGAGAAACCCCTGGAGAAAAAGGGGGGTCTTTTATATCAGCCCCCGCCCCGTTGTGTTCTGTAACTATCCTATATGATAAAGTTGGCCATTCATTCATTCATTTAATAAATATTTATCAAGTCATATTGATGTAGACATGCAACACTCAAAATTTCTGCCTTAAGTGGAGTTTAAATTCTCATAGAGGAAAGAAATAAACAATGAATAAAACATATAGTACATCAGAGAATGATCAGCACTTTTAGAAAACTCAGGTAGGAAAGAGAGATGGGGGTTGGAGGGATTACAATTTTAAATATGGCAAGCATCTCTGAGGTGACATTTCAGCAAAGACCAGGAGGTGAAGGCATAGCCATGTAAATATCTGGGCAAAGAATAGACCACATACAGCAGGGTTTCTCAGCCTGGGCACTATTGACAGTTTGAGTCAGATCATTTGTCTTTATAGGGGAAGCTTTCACATACAGTTTTAGCAGATTGGTGAGAGTGATAGAATGGCTGTTACAGGTGCCAGAGAGAATGGGAGGAAAGGAATTAGAGGCAGCAAGAACAGACAACTGTTTTGAGGAATTTTGTTTTAGAGGGGAGCAGAGAAAGATAAAGTTCAGTAACTAGAGGAGGAATTGAGTTAGAGAAAGAAAGTAGAAATAATGTGTTTTTACATAAATTTTTAGATTTTATTTATTTATCTTTAGAGAGAGGGGAAGAGAGGGAGAAAGAGAGGGAGGGAAACATTGATCGGTTGCCCCTCACACTCCTCCAACTGGAGACCTGGCCTGCAACCCTAGCATGTGTCCTGACCAGGAACCAAACCAGTGACCTTTTGGTTCACAAGCTGGCACCCAATCCACTGAGTCACACCAGCCAGAGCGAAATAACATCTTTGTATGCAGATAGGAAAGATGCAATGGAGAGAGAGAGAAACTGATGGAGTGAGATACTTGAGTAGGAGAATGGGGATGGAATTTAGTACGCACAGAGAGGGCCAGCAGGGAATAAAGACAGTTGCAGGTAAGAGGATAGGTTGTGAAGGTTGGGAGCTTGTAGAGTTCTCTTTTGCTTGCTCTTATTTTCCCAGTGAAATAGGAAGCAAGGTTAGCAGATGAGAGTGAAGATTGGAGGCGGAATACAGAGGCTCAAGAAGAAAGTAAAAAGTGTGTGCTGTCAGGTAAATTCTAGTAGGTCTAGAATTAGCCTGAGCTGTTTTACTGAAGTTCCTGCATGGCACTGACCTCTCATTAACGCCTGAAGCATACTGGTTAATGGTGGTGCTTTGTTACCATGGGTCTGTGGAGCTGCAAGGTAGTTGGTACCAGCTGGTCAACATTATATATTGTAACAGTGAGACTGATGGTTTGCACGTGGTCTCAGTGTGACACTTGCCCCTCCATCCCAGAGTTCTGTTGTTGAGGAATATGCCAATGTAACAGGCACAGTATAAAAAAATTCAACCAAGACTGCATTGCAGACTCCCTGGTTCTGAGGTGTTCCTTGTATATGTAAGTGGTTCCTGATCTGAGAAAGTATCCTGCCATGGCCCTTAGAGAGGAAGAAAATAGGACCCCTTGTTATATTGTAATAACCTGTACATTTGTAAGCACTGCCATTTCAGTCCCATGAGTGTCCTTTAGCAATTGAAACCTGTTCACCTGCCACAGTAAATATGGTATAAAAGAGTCATCTAGAAGAGTGGAAAAGACTACTAATAGTGAGGAGGAGAAGCGACATTACTCAAATATGGCACTGGGACAAATAGTGTAGTAGATGTGTCTGCCAGGTCACAGTGATTCCTCCTGGAGAACATCTAACCTCTTTATCTTCTCCATTTCCAACCCACAGGTTTTCAGGATTGAGTTCACGAGAGCCATGTTTATATGAAGTGATCCATGTGCCCTAGCCATAAGTGATCGGATAAGAGGTGAGCCCCTGACCCAAACTGGACTAATCAGAGTCTCTTCCAGTCTGAAAGGCTGGCATCTTCAAGGGAGGAGACCTGAAACCTTAGTTATTCAGCTTTGGTATGGTCTGCCAGCCTCCACTAATACAGCCAAGTAGCAGAGAAAGCCAAGAGCAGCAGAGATGAGAAATAGAAAGAAACTACTCTGTGTTCTAATCACCTTCCTTTTCCTCCTCAGATTCCAGCCCTTTAGAAAATTAAACTCCATCCCAGACCTAGAGTTTCAGAGAAATAGTTCATATTCTCATAGTAAGTTCCCTTTCCTCCCATTAAGCTAGTTTGTGTTAGCTCCTTTTCTAGGAGCTAAAAATTCTTAACTTATCAGTCAAAGACAAATAGTTGCACATAAAGCCAGATCCCTACCTCACCTCCTACACAAGAAACACATTCCAGATGGAGTTAAGATTCCAATATATAAATAAAACAATACCAGGCATAAAATATAAGAGAATATTTTGATAATCTTGGAATCCAGAAACCAAAAAGGATAAAGATTTAAACATTTGACTATATACAGTTTAGCCAAAATGCATCACAAACAAAGCCAAAAGACACAAAATTGAGAAAAATATTTGTAACAAATATGAAAAGCAAATGACTAATAGTAATAATGTACAGGGGACTATTATAAATGAATGAGAAAAAAACAAAGTAGACAAATTGGTAAAAGACACAAACACATCACAGAAGACAAATTACAAATGTCCAACAAACATGAAAACATGCTCAACCTGACCCGTAATTCAGAAGTGGATGAAAACTATAGATCAGCAAATATTAAGAGTAATCACCTTAGTGTTTACAAGGGTTTGAAAAACATGCACTCTGTTTTACAGTTCATACAAAAACATTTGGGGGGTGCAATTTGGCAACATCAATCAAAATTTTTAATGTGCAATGCCTTTTGATGTGAGCAATTCCACTGCTAGGAATTTATTTTACAAAAGTATTCACATAATGTGTGTAACACTATATTAAATGGATGTTTATTATGGTAAAATTTAGAGACACCCAAGTATCTACCACAGGTCATTGTATTTTTAAAAAATATGATAGGTCTATAGTGTATAATGTGCTACAACAATTTAAAAAGATTGAGGCAGAATTGTATGTGCTGACATAGAAAGTTACTCAGAAGATAGTTTAAGTGGAAAACGGAAGTTGCAGATCACACAAAAGACAGGATCTTATTTTTTTTAAGAAGGGGCAGGAGGCTGAAACACCATGACCTGATAACAGTGGTCACCTAAGAGTAGTGGAAATGGGGGAGGAGGGAAGTCAGAAGGCTTTTATTGAATATTTATTTATTTATTTATTTTAATTTGATTTTTCAATTACAGTTGACATTCAGAAAGCTTTTATTTTTTAATTTTTTTAAAGATTTTATTTATTTATTTATTTTTAGAGAGGGAAGTGAGGGAGATGGAGAGAGAGAGAGAAACATCAATGTGTGGTTGCTGGGGGTCATGGCCTGCAACCCAGGCATGTGCCCTGACTGGGAATCAAACCTGCGATAGTTTGGCTCACAGCCCACGCTCAATCCACTGAGCTATGCCAGCCAGGGCAGAAAGCTTTTATTTTTTATAATTTTAAAGATTTTTTACTTATTGATTGTTAGAGAATGAGAGGAAAGGAGAGAGAGAGAAACATCAAATTGTTGTCCCACTTACTATGCATTCCTTGGTTGATTCTTGTATGTGCCCTGACTGGGGATGGAAGCCATAACCTTGATGTATTGGGACAACACTTGAACCATTTGAGTTAACCAGCCAGAGCCTAATTTTTACTTTATATAGTTCTAAGTGGTTTAAAATGTCTAAACAGACACTTAATAATTTTGTAATAACTTTTAAATAAAATATTTTTAGGAACTTCAGAGAAAAGCAAAGAAAAAGACTTTTTTGGATAGGAAGACACAACCTCAATATATTTCAATTTGTTCTAAGTTAACTTATAAATTTAACATGATTCCAGTAAACTGTCTACTTTGGGGGCTTGGGAAGCTAATATAATGTCATATGGAAAAACAAGCAAGGAAGATTAATGAGAAAACTGCTGAAAAGGGAGAATAAGGGGGCAAGGGGGCTAGTCTTACTAAATAATAAAACATAAGCAATATGGGTGATTATATGCAATATATAAGCATACAGGGTGGGGCAAGAGCAGGTTTACAGTCGTGAGTATGCAGAACAGAATTTATTCTTATATTATTATTTATTATTGTATTATTTTTCCATATAAACAACTATAAACCTACTCTTGCCTTACCCTGCATATATAAATAGCAGGGATTTTTATTGCAGCAATGTTTATATTAGAGACAAACTGTAGGCCACTGAAATACCTACCTGTATAGGACTAGTTAAATGAAATATGGTATGTCTATGTTATAGAGTACTAAGCAGTCATTAAACGTAATGAAGTAGATGTACTGACATAGAAAAATATTTTTTAAGGTTTTTATTTTTAGAAATAGAGGAAGGTAGGGAGAAAGAGAGGGCAAGAAACATCGATGTAAGAGAGAAACATTAACCAGTCACCTCTCATATGAACCCCAATCAGGGACAGAACCCACAACCCAGGCATGTGCCCTGTCTGGGAATCCAGTCAACAACCCTTCACTTTGCAGGATGATGCCCAACCAACTGAGCCACACCAATCCAGGTTGACAAGGAAAGATATTCATGACATATTGCTAATTCAGAAAAAAAATAAGTTGAAAAACAATAAATATGCTGTAATCCCACTTATGGAGTAAATGCATATGCACACAGGAATACATAAATATTACATGTGCATGTAACACATGGAAAGTAGATGGGAATTATGCCCCCTGAACTATGGTTACCTCTGAGGTAAGGGGTAATAGGAAGGGTAATAACTTTATTTCTGTGTACTTCCAGAATGTTTGAATTTTTTATGGTAAGAATGTACTCAGTATTAGCTGTGTAATTTTTTAAAGTATCTTATGACTTTGCTCCAAGAGTAGCTACAACCTGCTTTCTTGAAAATGTTTGGACAAATTGGACCACAAGCACAATTTACAAATGAGACTTCTGTGATTCATTCAATCACATGCTTACTTCATCCAATCAACAAATATTTCTTAAGTTCCTGCTTGTGCCAGGTACTTGGTGCCCTTGGGGATTAACCGGCAGTACTTTGATCCAAGGGAACTCACTGACTTGAGTGGTTGTTAAAGCCAGCTGCCAGACAAGGTGACTGAACCACAGGAGCAGTTGATATGACCCCGACTGATTGTGTATGATTAACATTTACTAATAAAATAAGAAGTTAATGCCTATCACAGGAATGACCAAAAGTGGGAGAGAAATGACAGAGGTAGAAAATTTAAATCCAGTAATGCAAAAAGAGCAAAGCAAGCCATGTAGAAAAATCCAACATGTCTCCAGTAAAACTTTTACCTATAGTCTTTCTACCTCTTGGAAGCAACTATGGAGTTGACTATGGAATATTTTCTCACTTGTACATTTTGGGCCACCAAAGTGGAAACCCATGCATGGAACTCTGTATTTTCCTTCTGTGTCATCACAGACTCAGGGAGTAGACAGGGCAGGGTATTGCTAAGGCAGTTGGTAGGGACCTCAGAAACCATAGTTTTGTAGCTACATATCTGAAGCCTTCCTTTCCAGAGAAGACTGGGTTTTATGGGGCCAGAGTCAGAATGTGAGGCTTCTACCAGAGGCATCATAGGCTGCCCAAACCCCAGGGATCAGGTCAAGTCAAAGCCCTTAGGAGAAAGGTGAGGTCTCATTACCAGGATGACCTTGTGCAGGCCCAAATCCAGAGTCAGAGGCAAGATCCAGACTGAGCCAAGAATTTGGTGCTGCATCTCCTTTTAACCCTCCTGTCCCTGTCTCTCTGGGCTAACAAATCCCCTCCTCATGTTCCTCTTTCTGTCCTCCCACATCCTTTGGATTCAATTCATGATGTTGCCTTTCCTGTTAAAACCTTCACTCTTCTCCATACAGTGCCTGGCTTTCTGTATCAGGTTGCCAAAAAGTACCAAAAGTCCCTTGGACTCTGCTATTCAAAAAAGTCAAGCCTGTGGCCAGCACTCCCACTCCATCTGCCCTAGGCCCTTTGGTGAGGGGAGACCAGGACCTAGATCATGGGCATTAGAATCTACCTAGAGGCCCCCTGGCAAGGTCCTGTCTGAGCAGCACTCCATTTTCTGTTTTGGCAATACTTGCAACACTTGGCAGGCATATTTCTGTGTGTGAATTCCTAAATTGGTATTCTGGATTAGCAATCAGCCATTTGTAATTTAGGTTGGGGAGGGGGGGGGATTCTTACCCTAGACCTGAACACTCCTGTGGAAGCCAACCAAAATTTCTGAATCCTCAAATTTGAGAAACAGCTCCTAGACCCTTTCAGAAACAAACACTAGGCTCCTGGGTTGCCCTGTTCATACAGACAGTTGGTCACTTTCTCTACCACCTCATGATGGAAATGGGCAGAGTCCAATAAGTGATTCTGAAATGTAGGACCCTCTCTGGGAAGGTGGGCTTAAGAAAGGCCTTCAAATGGGTCCTTTCACACAGTATAAAGGGTGTAGAAACAGACAGTGGTGAGAGAGGTCAATGGCATGGAGGAAGATTAGCATAGCAAAGTCATTAAGAATATGGGTTCTGCCTGTGTTAGCATCTTAGCCCAGCCACTTACAAGCTGTGAGTCTCTGAATAAGTTAATTAACCTCTTTGAAGCTTAGTTTCCTCATTTGTAAAATGGGGTCATAATAGCACTTACCACCGTTAAGAGAATTAAATGAGATAGTACCACCACAGGAGAGTTAGCACAATGCCCAGCAGATAGGAAGGCACTCAGTAAATGTCACCTGTTTCAGAGGAAAGAGTAAGGATAAGGAGGTTCCATCAGGAAGTAAAAGAGGAATAAAAGAGAGATGAGAAACACTCTTTTCCTAGGGCCAACTTTAAGTATTTCAGGTGTTTACCCAGAAACATATTTGCATGCTTTCTACATTTCCCTATCAATATGGATTTCCAGTCCCAACTCCATCTTTGTCTAGTTGTGTGACTTTGGGCAAATCTCCTAATCTTTCTATGCCTTGGTTTTTCCAAATGTAAAACTAGGTGGTTATTGTAGAAAAACATTAAGGTCATCCCTAATCTAATATTCTGGTTCTATCTAACATTTTTATCTTTTTCTTTGGAAAAGTGTTATGGTTGAATTATGTCCCCCCAAAAGGTATGTGGAAGTCTGAACTCCTGGTACTTGTGAATGTGACCTTATTTGGAAATAATTGCAGATGTAATCCAATTAAGATGAGCTCCTTAGGGTGGTCCCTAGTCCAATACAACTGACATCCTTATGAGAAGAATAGATGACATACAGAAACACACAGGAAAACATTTAGCTTCAGGAAAATAGATCAACAGGCACATAAATGATTCACTTCATTTTCACACTCGTAATCATTCTATCCAAGACAACTATCTTAAGCATCAAATAAAGTTCACATACAGATCAATGTCATACAAAATACATTTTGTTGTTATTGTTGAAATGTCCTTGAGATTCCCTTCATTGGCAGATAGAAAGTTCATTAGGCTTTGTGTACTAGTATATTCAGTCTGGCTTCTTATAGAGTGCTTTCCATATAGCAGAGAAATCTCCTCGAGTGGCTTGTGGTTGGGCAGTAACTGCTGCAACTGCAGGTGGTTGAGTTGTTTCATCAGGTGCCACACTAGCAGAGAATGAACCTTTTGGAGGTGCACCTTGCATAGCCTGTGAATGAATGAAGGAGACATCTCTTTGAAGTTTTCTATTTTTATCTCAAGCAGGGTAACCTTTGTCTCCAGTAGTTTAAGATGGTTGAGCTGGCTGTCCGTCATCATTTCAATGATTTAAATTAGGCTATCAACGTTGTTTTCAAGTCTTGGAAGTGCAGGCATCTGACTGCTTAGCATTGCACTTTTATCATCTCTAGAATGATCTAAGGAAAGTCATTTCCTCAGTAGTTACTTCTCCATCATTGGCTTAGCAACACCAAGAGAAGACATCTGATCCTCAAACTCAGACTTCTCCTCTGGAAACCCTCCAGGGTGTCCATAGTACTTGAACTTTGGAGATGACCAGCAAATGTGTGGCTGGGGCTGCTTCGGGCATGGAAATTGTTTCTTCATGCTGAACTGTGTAGGGAACAAGTATGTAGTTCAGTTTTTTAATCCTGTGGTCAGAAATACTTTTAAAAAATTATTAAACAACTTGATACACCTTTTAAATTATGTATACCATGAATTAACATTTCTACATTGAAATTTTCATGAACTAAAATAACATTTAACAGACTCCTTAGTCTTATTTTTCTGACTTTTTTGACATTTGATATCAATTTAAAGTATTATGAAACATTCCTAAGTATTTTATAGCAGCCTACAAATTTTGAGTTTTACCCTGGCTGGTGTGGCTCAATTCCAGAACAGGGCACATGCCTGGGTTGTGTGCAGGCCAGGTCCCCAGTTGGGGATGTGTGTGAGGCGACCAATCAATGTTTCTCTCCCTCTCTTTCTCTCTCCCCTTCCCTCTTTCTGAATATAAAAAAATAAAATTGTTAAAAATTGTTTGAGTTTCTAGTTTATTCAAAAAGAAACTTTCTAATAGACTTCATTGAACTTTGTATTAATACAGTAGTACATAAAATCATACTGTTTCTTGAATTTAGGTTACTAAGCAAAAAGTAGAGCTACAATTGTTTAAAATAGTACATTTAATCTTTTTGTGCAATATAGTACCTACATTAGGGTGACTGGAAGGTGGTCTTAGTTCATATTCCTTTTTTCTGAAATAGTGTTAACAGAGGCCAAAAGTTGCAACCTCAAGGAAACTATAAAGTGGAGAGTGCTTTCACTTTTAACCAACTTCCATTAAAGTGGTTTAATACATGCTCTTAATTATTTACTTAGAAAAGAAGGGAGGGAGGGAGGGGAAGGAAGGAAGGAAGGAAGGAAGGAAGGAAGGAAGGAAGGAAGGAAGGGAGGGAGGGAGGGAGGGAGGGAGGGAGGGAGGGAGGGAGGGAGGAAGGAAGGGAGAAGAAAGACACAGGTAGAAGATAGTCATGTGGTGACAAAGGCAGAGATTGAGCAATGCATCTACAAGCCAAGGAGCATCAAGGATTGTCAGCAAAATGCAGAGGCTAGGAGAGAGAGAAGGGAGGAGTCTTCCCTACAGGAAGGGGTATGGCCCTGCTGAAAACTTGATTTTAGACTTCTAGCCTCCACAACTGTGAGGGAATAAATTTCTGTTCTTTTAAGCTACCTGATTTGTGGTACTTCATTATAGCAGCCCTAGAAAACTAATTCAGAAAGTTTCCCCCAAAGCATGTCTACCTGGGCAAACTGCTGTTTCCAAGCATTCTGCCTGCTTTCATATCTTCATTTCTAATTAAAGAAAGCTTACACACAGCATTCTAAACTCGTGATTTAGTAATTTCATTAAATGATAAAAATTAATGCATGATATACCAGATATTCAGGAAATGTAAATTACTACATGATTGTTATAGCAACATTCACACTAATTAACATGTCTTAAGAAAGGCCATGCATGTGTATCAACTAATTAGAGTCATACAATCAAAAGAATAAAATTGCTTCTTTGGGGATGTAAAATAAATAAATAACTATAATATTGTTATTAGATAGCTGGCAATGTCCCTTTGAACCTATTTGAGTGTTAGAAATTGTAAAAACGTATAAATTAAACGTTTTTATAGTTTAGATTTGATATTTAGAAGAAACTTAGACCATTAGAGAAAATTGTTTTGTTTGTTACTGGTCAACAAATTTCAATGTTTACTATTATTAAAATATCCATTTAAAAATAAAATTATGTACCACTGTTTTCACAAGGAGATAAGAATAAAAGATACGCAAGTACCAAGACAAAATAAATTTTCACAGTGAATGACTTTATTTCTATTGTGTTACAGTTAGAGAAAATTGTTTTTAAATAGTATTGTGCATTTGAAAAACACTATGATGTTTATCATGCTATGTGAAGAAAATGAGCTGTAACTCATTTCATATCTTGAAGCAAAGACTGTGTTAGAGACTCAAATCCATATTCTTATCAGAGCTGAAAAATTCTCAAAAGTTCAGAGGGTTTGATTAGAAAATGCATTAATTCCTAGATCAGGGGTTGTCAGCTATAACTCACATGCCAAAATCCATCCCTCTACACTGGTCTATGACAGGTCACAAAGAAAATCAAAAGAAGAATAATATTTTGTGACACATGAAAATTAACAAAATTCAAATTTCAGCATCCATAATAAAGTTCTATTGGAACACAGCATTCCTTGCTCATTCATTTACATATTGCCTTTGCTTACTTTTATTAGTTTCCTATCGTTGTATAACAAATTACCACAGACTTAGTGTTTTTTTAAAGATTTTATTTAATTTTAGAGAGAGGGGAAGGGAAAGAGAAAGAGAGGGAGAGAAACATCAACATGTGCCTGCCCCCCACATGCCCCTCACTGGGGACCCAGACTTAGTGTATTCAAAACAAAACAAAACGAAACAAAACAAAAAATGCATATTTGCCCTAGCTGGTGTGGCTCAGTAGATTGAGTGCCAGTGTGTGAACTGAAAGGTCGCCATTCAGTTCCCAGTCAGGGCACATGCCTGGGTTGTGGGCCAAGTCCCCAGTTGGGGGTATGCAAAAGGCAATCGATTGATGTATCTCTTGCACATCAATGTTTCTCTCCCTGTCTTTCTCCCTCCCTTCCCCTCTCTCTAAAAATAAATAAATAAAATATTTTTTAAAAACCCAAAATGTATTACCTCATAGTTCCTGTAGGTCAGAAACCTGTGCAGGACTTAGCTGGGTTCTCTGTTCAGGGTTTCACCAGCCTGAAATGAAGGTGAAGTTATCTTGTAATTTTCCTTTGTAATAATAGCCTTGCTTGGTTTGGCATCAAAGTTATGCTAGCCTTGTAGAGTGAGTTGGAAGGGATTTACTGCAATTGTTTGTATGAGTATTGAGATCATCTATTTCTTGAATGTTGGATGGAACTCACGTGTACTACCAACTATCCAGGGGGTGCATAGTAAGTTGTGTATTTGCTTCTTGGTTGGTTGGTTAGTAGATTTACCCACTGCTTCAATTTCATTAATAATCATAAGTCTGCTCAGTTTTCCCATTTCTTCTCGAGTAAATTTTGGCAAATTGTAGTTTTATATGAAATGATCTGTTTCATCAAAGTTTTCATATTTACTGGCATAAATGTGCTTATAAAGTTCTCTTATTATGGTTTAAGTAACCTATCTATTGTATCAGTTACTTTACACGTATTCTCATTCCTACTGTTTATTGTGCCTTCATTCCTTTTATTCCAGAGAGTGGTCTGCTTCATTCATCTTTTTCAAACAACTAGGTTTTCATTGTTTTTTTTTTTTTAATTTGAGAGTGCATTTACAAGATGAACTTACAAAGGCTATGTCACACTTAATTCTCTATTTAATCAATAATGCTTATTAGAAAGAATATAATTATATGTGAAGAAATACAAACTTTAACAATAGTTTTCTGTTAACATAGTACCCAAGTATACGAGATCAAGCTTATTCTGGCATTTGTAGAGTGTCTATTTGTCATCTTTATATTCATATAAAAACTAGCATTTTATTTTGTTGTTCTTTTTGATTTGGTTTTGTGTTCTATTTTGTTAATTTCTTCTCTTAGCTTTTTGAAGCTCTTTCCTTCTACTTTCCCGTTGTTTTATTTCTAAAAACCTCTTAAGTTACTTTTTAGCCTTTTACCTTTCCTAATATAAGAAGTTAGAGGTATATATTCTCCCTAAGTATTACCTTAGTTGTACCCTCACAAACTCTGGTGTTCAGTATTTTCTGTCACTCAATTCTAAATATTTTCTAGTTTTCAGTGCATTTTTTTCTGATCTGTGTGATATGTGATTATAAACATCCAAATATATGTGGCTTTAAAATTATCCTCTTGGACAATCTTCCATCTGCTTTAAGGCACCCACTGTAAATTTCCTGTAGGTTGTTTGCACCACTAAGACTTTTTAACAAATACATGTGGATATTTGTTGGAGTTCACAAATTTTTCTGTTTCACTTTCTCATCTTCATGAAATGGCCTGGAAACAGGTATATATTCAAAATACAGCTCAATATACCTAAAGCCCCAGGATCTTTGGGGGAATTTTCATAAGGGGGTTCACAAGATGGCAGCAGAGTAGGAGGATATTTCTCACACCTCCTCCCAGGATAAATCTGGAAATAAAACTAAAGAGGTGAACAGCTACCCAAAATAACCAAACAAGACTACCTGAAGAGGAGAATTTTAAACAAGCATGGGCAGAAAATACCTCAAGACTGATAGGAAGGGCAAGGACACAAAAGAGGTCAGCCCCACTCCCACAGGCATCAGTTTTAGGTTGCTGCATGGCTGTGGGAACTCCCCCCTGAGAGGAGTGAAGCCTGGACCCTAGAAGTGGCTCCTAAGCACAGAGTGCCAGAGCTGAGTTCAGCCACCCATGTAGCATCTAGCAGTGAAAGGCTGGGGCATTTCTATTTGCTGGGGAGAGACAGAGCCCACTGCAGACAAAACCACTACTTTTTAAATGGCCAAAGCACAGGTGTCATAGCCACTCACCTCTGGCTCTGGCGAAAAGAGGACAGTGTGAACTGGAACTGCCGGAGGAGAGTCTGGAGTGCAAGGTATTGGGGAGAAACATGGGGATATGGCTACTGTGTCAAGACATACCTCGATACCACAGCAGCCATTTTTCCTTTTTAAATATATTTTATTGATTATGCTATTACAGTTGTCCCATTTGTTTCTCTCCTTTATTCCCCTCCACCCTGTACCACCCCAACAATCTTTCCCCCTCTTTAGTTAAGGTCCATGAGTTGTACATATAAGTTCTTTGGTTTCTCCATTTCCCATACTATTCTTAACCTTCCCCTGTCTATTTTGTACCTACCATCTATGCTTCTTATTCCCTGCACCTTTTCCCCCATTCTCCCCCCTTCTTCTCCCCTCTGATAACCCTCCATGTGATTTCCATTTCTGTGAGTCTGTTCCTGTTATAGTTGCTTGCTTAGTTTGTTTTTGTTTTTGTTTTTAGATTCAGTTGTTCATAGTTGTAAGTTTGTTGTCATTTTACTGGTCGTAGTTGTGATCTTCTTTTCCTTAGATAAGTCCCTTCAACATTTCATATCATAATGGCTTGGTGATGATGAACTCCTTTAACTTGACCTTATCTGGGAAGCACTTACCTGCCCTTCCATTCTAAATGATAGTTTTGCTGGACAGAGTAATCTTGGATGTAGGTCCTTGTCTTTCATGACTTGGAATACTTCTTTCCAGCCCCTTCTTGCCTGCAAAGTCTCTTCTGAGAAATCAGCTGAGAGTCTGATGGGAACTCCTTTGTAGGTAACTGTCTCCTTTCTCTTGCTGCTTTGAAGATTCTCTCCTTCATTTTAATCTTTGGTAATGTAATCATGATGTGCATTGGTGTGTTCCTCCTTGCATCCACATTCTTTGGGATTCACTGAGCTTCCTATAAGTCTATTTCCTTTGGCAGATTGGGGGAGATCTCCTTCATTATTTTTTCAAATAAATTTCCAATTTGTTGCTCTTCCTCTTCTCCTTCTGGCACCCCTATGATTTGGATGTTGGAATGCTCAAAGTTGTCCCAGAGGTTCCTATCCCTTTCCTCCTTTTTTGAATGCTTGTTTCTTCATTCTGTTCTGGTTGAATGTTTATTTCTTCCTTCTGCCCCAAATTGCTGATTGAGTCCCAGTTTCCTTCCCATCACTGTTGGTTCCCTGTACATTTTTCATTTCACTTTGCATAGCCTTCACTTCTTCCTCCATTTTGTGAGCACCCTGGTTACCAGTGTTTTGAACTGTGCATCTGATAGGTAGACTGTCTCTTCACCACTTAGTTCTATTTTTGGAGCTTTGATCAGTTCTTTCATTTGAGCCATATTTTTTTTGTCTCAGTGCACATGTTATGTTGTAAGGGGCAGAGCCTTAGGTATTCACCGGGGGGGGGGCAACCCACTTAGCTGCATTGTGGCATTGTATGTGGGAGAGGGGTCAGAGAGGGAACAGTGCCTCTTGCTTGGCTCTCAGCCTGCTTTCAGTCACTTCCCCCACTACCCACAAGCAAATTGGGCCCTTCTGGTGCTGGCTCCTGGGTGGGTGGGTTTGTGTACATGCTAGCATTCCATGGGTCTCTCCAATGAACTCTCCTGTGAGGCTGGGAGTTTCTCCCACCACTGCAATCCCCACAGGTTTTTACAGTCAGAGGTTTTGAGGATTTATTTCTCTGCACTGGAACCCTAGGTTGCATGGTCTATCTCACTCCCCAATTGTTCCTCCTGGTTTATCCACACACAAATGTGGGACCACCCAGTCTGCCTGCTGCCATGTTGCCATGTATCCTCTTCACCCCAGCTGCCCGTTTCCGCCCCTCCTATCAGTCTGAGTGAATGTTTCTTCTTTAACTCTTTGGTTGTCAGATGTCCATACAGGTCAGTTTTCTGGCAGTTCTGGTTATTTTTTCTTTTTAAATTGGTTGTTATCCTTCTTTTGGTTGTGTGAAGAAGCAAAGTGTGTCTGCCTATGCCTCCATGTGGGGCAGAAGTTCCATTTTATCTAAGATGAGCAAGTCCATCCCAGGGGAAAAACAGTTACTGTACTCTGTAGAATACCCCTCAACCTACCCTCTGGGATCCTGCTTGCCCCATCCTGCACCTTTTTCTTTTTTTCCTCTTGCCCTGCATCTTAATCCCTGGTGAGGAGAAACATAGTCAGATTCAGTGGGTGTCAGAAACTGGCTTTAGGGCACAGTCATTCTCTACACTTTCCAGGGAACCAGATTGGCATTGCCCCCCACATGAAGCCATAGAAACAGACTCCTGGCTTCTGGCAGACTTAAACTCTGGGCTGTGGAAGCTCCACCCACTTTCTTACTAGGGCCTCCCCCTGCCAAGTTCAGAAAAATAATCAAGGACAGACTCAGACATGTGGCTTGGGGGTGGGGGAACACACACACCATCTTACCTGAAGTCTGAACACCACCTTCCCCCATGAAGATCCAGGGGTCTCATCCTTCTGATTCTTCCAGAAGCCCTCTCAGAAACAGTCGAGTCAGTGATAAGATCAACAGCAGGTCAGCAGGCAGAGGCAGGTGGAGGCAGAAACTGCAGTGCCTTGGGACATTTGTTTACCCATCCCTGAGCTTTGTACTGATAAAGCCAGCTTTGCACAGCAGCTTGGCCTACCCTGGGAGCAGCCAAGCTCAGAGGAGACAGCCACAAACTGGGGATCACTTGTAGCTTCGTTCGAACAGGCTGCCTAGGGCTAGGTGTGAACAGCACCTAACATTGGCTTACACCAGCTTCAGAACATCAGAGCTGTATCCAAAGGGAGATCCTAGCAGGCAGGCACTAAGTCTGTTATTTTTTTTCTTTTTTATCACCTGTTTATTATTTTTCTTTTTCTTCTAATTTTCTATTTTTTTCTTTCATATATCTTATTTTATTCTTTCCTTTTCCTACTCTATTTTTCCTTCTTTACTTTTCTTCTTTTATATTATTTATCTTTCTTTGTTTTCTCTCTCTCCCTCTTTTTTTTTGCCATTTTCCTCCTCCTATTCCATATGCTTGTTTTTGTTCCTTCTCTGCTCCCACAATTATTTTTCTTCCCTTTGGTCTTCTTGTATTTTTTTTTTCTTTTACTATTTTATTTCTCTTTCTTCTTTTTTAAAAGATTTTATTTATTTTTAGAGATAGGGGAAGGGAGGGAGAAAGAGAGGGAGAGAAACACCAATGTGTGGTTGCCTCTCATGCACTCCTACTGGGAACCTGGCCCACAACCCAGGCATGTGCCCTGACTGGGAATCAAACTGGGAACCCTTTGGTTTGCAGGCCGGTGCTCAGTCTACTGATCTACACCATCTAGGGCTTCTCTTTTTTTAGTCTTTGCCCTTTTGTCATTGATTTTGCTGTTTTTGTTGGGGAGAGGGTTTTTGTTTGTTTTTGTTTTGTTTCATATGTTGCTTTGTTTCATTCTGTCAGCACCTGTACAACAGTATACAGATGTGGTTGGGGTTCAGCCTCTCAGCCAGCCAGCCAGAGGAGATCCCAACAACAAATGATCTAACAACAATCAAGACCCAAATATAGCAGGAGAGCAACATAACTCACAGAAGGGACATTCCTAGAACATTTAGCTCAGGAGAACAAGGAGACTGGACCACTGGATCCCACAGGACTCCTACCAGATAAGGCCACCCCACAAAGATAGGGAGTCAAAGCAGATCTACTAATACACAGAAACAAATAAAAAGAGACAGCTAAAATAGAAAGACAAAGAAACAATGTCCAAACAAAAGGAGAAATCCCCAGAAAATGAGCTAAATGAAATTGAAGCAAGCAATTTATCAGACATAGAGTTCAAAGTAATGGTTATAAGGATGCTCAAGGAACTTAGAACTACATCAGCACAAAAAAAGGACACTAACTATAAATAAGAACCAGTTGGAAATGAAGAATGCAATATCTCAAATAAAGAATACACTAGAAGGAATTGAAAGCAGGATAGATGAAGCAGAGGAGAAAATCAGCAATTTAGAAAGCAAGGCAGAAAAAAAAACACACAATCAGAGCAACAAAAAGAAAAAAAAGACTTAAAAAGAATGACGATAGTTTAAGGGAACTTTAGGACAACATGAAACATAACAATAGCTATATCATAGAGATACCAGAAGATGAAGAGAGTGAGCAAGGGATGGAAAACCTGTTTGAAGAAATAATGACAGAAAACTTCCCTAACCTAGTGAAGGAAAAAGTCATACAAGTTCAGGAAGCACAGAGAGTCATAGTCAAGACAAACCTAAAGACTCTACCCTCAACCAACATAAAAGAAAATCTTTAAATCCCTAAATTTAGAGGAAAAAACCCCACAATATTCTCACAGAAATAGAGTATGGACACACAATTGTAACAAAACAGAGAGAGAGCACTCTGGCAAACAAACAACTTAAAACAAAGCGATATGGTAAACACAAAGGAACACTAATTGAAGAATCAAAGCTAATACTGAGGTTTCCCCACTTGCCAGGCACTGTTGACTCCATGTAACTCCTGCTAAGCCAAAGTAAATCTCACTTCCTCAGGTGCAAATCCAAGCTTGTTGCAGCAGTCAGAACTGGGTGTGTGGGCTGGAGGCAGGACCAAATATATCATGAAGTTCAAGAAACTATGAAGGCAGTGTTGAATAAAGAACCAGAGTCAAGGTCTACTGGAAGCATTTTGTTGGTGAAGCAAAGAAAGACTGCAAACTGTGAGCCACCTTGTAGTGATCTTTGTTGGTTTGGCTGAATTATTCACCCCCCCCAAAAAAAAAGACAAACCCAAAGAGACCCATACCAAGACACATCATAATTAAAATGGCAAAGTTTAAAGACAAAAAGAGAAATAATAACCTTAAATGTAAATGGATTAAATGTTCCATTCAAAAGACATAGGGTAGCTGAATGGATAAGATGACATGACCTGCACATATGCTGCCTACAAGAGACACACCTCAGAACAAAAGATTTACACAGCCTGAAAATGAAGGAATGGAAAAAATTTTACATGCAAACGGAGATGAAAAAAAAAAAGCTGAGATAGCAATACTTATATCTGACAAAAATTTGTGCTTGCAGTATTAGTGTTATTTTTATTCCCTGGCTGGGTTTGTGGGGAGGTTGAGCAGAAGGGTATTTGTTTTTATTGGAATCTATTTGATGTACTTTTACATTTTGTAAGGCTTAGTGTATTTAAAACAAGATCGTATTATCCATGAATTCACTTAACTTGGCATAGTAAATGGGAAAAAAACCTTGAAATACACTATGAGTATAGCACTACCACCAAACCATCTGTGCTGTGGAACTCCCACTCTTCTTTCAGGATACCCTGTGTCCTATTTCTGACACCAACTGTCAGACATAAGACTAAGTGAGCATACTCATGATGTCAATCCATATGTTAACTAGTAATATCTTACTTTGTGGTTTAAAATATGAAGAGATATTCTGATTTTTATACTCTCCCTGAAAGGTTGGTGTATGGGCCAAATTACACCCCCCCAAAAACAGATATGTTGAAGTCCTAAACTCCAGTACCTCAGAATGTGACCTTATTTGGAAATAGGGCCTTTAGAGAGGTAATCATGTTAAAATGTGGTCATTAGGGTGGGCCCTAATTCGATATAACTGATGTGCTTTAAAGAGAAGAAATTTGGACACAGCCAGAGACACAGGGAGAATATCATATGAAGATGAAGGCAGAGATTGGAGCAATTCACTAACAAACCAAGGAACACCAAAGATTACTAGCAAACCACCAGAAGCTAGGAAAGAAGTATGGAAAAAAGTCTCTTTCACAGCCCTCAGATGAAATCAACACTGCTAATACCTTGATCTCAGACTTCAAGCTTTCCAGCCCCTAGAACTGTGAGACAATAAATGTTTGTACTCAGTCTGTAGTACTTTGCACTGCTTCTGTGTTAGTGATATTAATTAATATTAATATTAATGTTACTAATGCAGTTGAGATTCATTAATCTTGTTTACCATGTTAATGGAACTTGATATCTTTAAGGATACTTCTTGACTTCTCTAATTCACAATTTTTAGTGATTTTATTCAATAGTAGAAGACAACAAATTGTTAGAAATATTTTAAACTAATTTCTTCATTCAATAAATATTTATTGAACATGCTACATAACACTTATAAAAATATAGCAGAAAATAAAACAGACAAGCTTCTCCCCTCATGGAGCTTGTGTGCCATTGAGGGAGATAGACATGAAGCAAATAAAATAATATGTAGTGACAGACATTTTAAGTGATGTTAGGAAAATACAGTGCATTATGGGAGTATACGAGAGTGTTCATAGAAGTTCTCTCTGGAAAGATAATCTGTTATTTTCTTTTTAGCATTTTTTTAGAATTTTTAAAATTTTTCAATTACAGTAACATACAATGTTATATTAATTTCAGGTGTATAACACAGTGGTTAGACATTTATGTAACTTACAAAGTGATCACCCCAAATAAGTCTAGTATGGAGAGATAATGTGTAAGGTAAGATTTGAAGAAGGATCCCCATTTAAAGGCAAGGGGAAGATAATTTCGGAATTATCTTCTGAACTGCACAAGGAACTGCATGTGGAAATACCTTAGCATGTTTGAAGAACAGATGGGATATCAGAACTTGCTAATGCACTGTATATTGTGGAAAATGACAGACAGGAAACAACCAAAGATTACTAACTTGGAAACTTGGTGCCCTGGCTGGTGTGCCTTAATGGATTGAGCGCCAGCCTGCGAACCAGAGTCACTGCTTTGATTCTCCGTCAGGGCACATGCCTGGGTTGTAGGCCAGGTCCCCAGTAGGGGGCACTCAACAGGCAACTGCACACTGATGTTTCCCTTTCTCCCTTCCCCTCTGTCTAAAAATAAAAATAAATAAAGTCTTTCTTTTAAGAAACTAAATTTTAAAAAAAGAAACTTTGTGAACAATGGCAGCTATTTACTGAGTGAGGTGAGGAAAACTCTAGGAAGCACAGACTGGGTCAGGGTTCAAATCAAGAGTTCAGTTTTAGACATATTGAATTGAAAATCTAGTAAATCTTCAAGTGGAGGTATCAAGTGGACAATTGAATATATAAATTTGGAGTTCAGGGGAAATGTCTGGGTTGGAGATATAAATTTGAGGGTCATTAGTATAGATGGTATTTAAAGCCATGGGACTGGAAGGGATTAGTACAGGAGTGGGTATTATAACTAGAGAAAAGAAGAGGACCAAAGGCTGAGTCCTGGAGCATTCTGACATTTTGAGATTAGACTTTGTCAGATATGCACTGTAGTCTGAAACTCTCCCTTCCAATTTCTGCTGCCTAATCAATCCCTTTCTGTTCACAAGTATCAGGTCTGCATCATGGTCTGAGGCATTTCCTACATAATCCTGCTTCCTTCCACTTTGTCTTTCACAGGCAGTACTTCCAGTAAACCTCTTGCCCTACTAATTCTGTCTTAGTGTCTGCTTCCCAGAGGACCTCAATTGGCACAACTGGTACTAGGACTGGTCTGAGGAAACAGAGGAAAGGTTGGACTTTGGGACTGGATTGCATACTACCGGAAATGAAATGACGACTTCATCCTAGGTGGTATGTGGGCCAGCAATGGTCCCTGGTAAAAGATGGTGGCCCAAGTACTAAAATTTTCACTAGTAGTGAGTTGGAAGAATGTTCTAGCAAAAGATAATGCTCTGGCAAGCGCAATGGAAAATAAATGTGGATAACATTGCTTCCGAGGACAGTGGAGTTGACTGGTTGTTAAGTTTCACTGACACTCTGTTAAAGGGTTTTTTTTTTACTGCTGAGGACAATTAACAATAGAAAACTAAGTGTAAATACCAGAGTGCCTCTTTGGTAGCTCACGAAGAGGACCTTATCTCCTTCAATGAGTGAGCAGAAAAACCTAAAGACCAAACTAAGAACTTAATAATCAGAATCACCAAGCTTCAATGATGACTGAATGCTTATCTGAGGCAGGTCTGTTATGCCAAGGTTAGGGCTGTAGTTGGGAAAACTGAGGATCATGGTTCATGGCACGGGAACATCTAAATAGATACCCCTAGAAATTTGGGGCTCCCCAGACTGAATCCACAGAGCCTGCAGAGTTAACCCACTCTTTCTATTAAGGGCTACCATTCACACTGCCCCTTAAAAGAAGACTGTACAATGGTCACTCCCCTATAAGGCAACAAGATCTGCTTCCACCTATTTTCCTGGCTATTAGGCCAGTAACTAAGGTTAAGTCAGGGTATAATCCAGCCAGAGATGTGCTGGGCTTGCTAAGAAAGAAAAGGGTCTATACACCAAAGGAGCTGCAACACCTAGGCAACATATATTGGAATAAGTCAGAGAGAGATCCCATGGAGAGGATTTCAAGGGTATTTGATCAATGGGTCCAAAACATAAGACTGGATAAGGGAGAGTTTATTGACTTTGGGCATTCCATTGGGATGTAAGATTTAACACCCTGGGAAGGACCCTAGAGGTAGGTGCAAACTTGCTTTTATGGTGGCTCCTAAAAGCCTGGAGAAAGTGATGACTTACACTGGATGAGATTTAAATGCCCAAATTGCCACAGCAAATGGTAAAGAAAGGAATTAAAAGGCTCGGGGAAGTGAACACGCTGGAGTAGATATGTTACCTGATACCACAAGACCCACCAGAGAATTATGTTACATGGGAGAGCTCAGGAGACATACTATCCACCAAAGCCAAGAGGAATGCACTGGTGAGAGGGATGCCAGCATCACCAATAAGTTCTGTGGTAGCTCTTCTCTACAAACCAGGGGAGATGTTAGGGGGGACAATCACAAAGTTGGGTTCATTAATAGAGACCAACATAATAAGGACCAGGTGGCTATGTTTAACTGCCCAAAGCTAGAAGGCCACAGTAACCACAATGACTGGCAAATTCACAGGGCCAACCAAGGGGACTTAACCATCAGGGAGTCAAAAGGATTAATAAACTATGGTGTCCCTGGGAGCAAATAAATAGACGGCCAATAAGAATGTTGTTTAATTATATAATTTTTTAAACAGCAAAAGAAAAGGGACCAAGGATTAACACCCCAATAAAAAGCCATGATCCCCTACCTAGTTCCTGGACCTGAGTCAGTTTTCAGGCCTATAACCCATTGACTGAAGAAGTAGCTAGGTCCCCAGGAGAAAGAACCCTGAATCACCATGGCAATTACATACCTAAATGATAGTTCCAGTGCTTCTCTGAAGGGACCTATGGCCATTTACTTGGGTGACTGTACACTGGGGAAAGTGGAGACATTTAGAGGGTTACTGAGGATTGATACCCAGAGACCCAAAGTGTCTGTTTAGCAAGGGGTTCAGGTAATAAATAGGGAGTTATAATACAAATTTGGATAAGAGATATTTTGTATATATAGAAGTCTCTCCTGGGATCCAGGATTTAATAACACCCTGGCAAGGACCCTGGAAGATGGTACAAACACACTGTTAAAATGGACCCTAGAGGCATAGGAAACATCTTGGCTGACACCTAGTTGAGTAGAAATGCCTGAATTGCCATGACAGACAGTGAGTAGAAGACTCAGAGCCGAGCCTCCTGAGTGAATGTTATGTGAGGTCAGAAGATCCACTGGAGGAATATATTGTACAGAACAGCTCAGGGAACACACTGTTCACCAAGACCATGAGAAGTGTGCTGATGATAAGGCAACAGCATTACTAAGAAGTTCATACAGCATTCCTTTGTAGGCCA
Organism: Phyllostomus discolor; assembly: GCF_004126475.2. Taxonomy (NCBI): domain Eukaryota; kingdom Metazoa; phylum Chordata; class Mammalia; order Chiroptera; family Phyllostomidae; genus Phyllostomus; species Phyllostomus discolor. Next base: position 70,632,474 of record NC_050198.1, read on the forward strand.
GGGCAGATAGTAGGAGGGGAAATCACACAGCTGGGCTCATAACTAGCAATGGGGGTGATAGGGTGCCTTCCATCCTGGAAGGACCAGCAATTCATCCTCATAGAGATGATATTTACTCTGGGTGTGGTTTTGCCTTTACTGCCCATAGAACCTCAGCCAGTACCACTCTCCAGGAATTTAAGGAATGCCTGATCTGCACTATAGCATCTGACCAGGGGACTTATTTCAAAGCAAAAAAATTGTGGGAGTGTGCCCATGACAATAGGATCCTCTGAGCATATCACATTCCACACCATTTAGAAGCAGCTGACCTGTAAAAGTGATAGAATAGCTTGCTGAAGGTACAGCTGAAGCACAAGCTCAGAAGCAATACTCTGCAAGGATGTGGTACCATCCTCCAGGATAAACTGTGAATGCTAAATCAGAGACCTGTATATAGCACCATTTCCCCAAGAGGACAAATATATGGGTATAGGAACCAAGTGGTAGAAGCAGGAATGACCCCAAATATCATCATTCCCAATAACCAACCTACTAGTAGGAAGACATTGTGCTTTTGGTAATGGAAGGAGATTTGACTTGGGGTGGTGAACACACAATATAATTTACAGATGATGTATTATAGAATTGTACGCCTGAAAGCTATATAATTTTATTAACCAATGTCACCCCAATAAATAAATATTTTTAAAAAGAAATAAGGTTAAGAGACAAAAGAGAGAATAAAGAGGAGCATGACATAATGATAAAGGAGCCAATTCTCAAGAAGACATAACAATCCTAAATATATATGCACCCAACAACATAGCATCAAAATAAGTAAGGCAAAACTCATAAAACTTCAAGGAGGAATAAATATACCCACTGTTGTAACTGGAGACTTCCACACTCTTTTGTAAGTAATAGGTAAAACAGGCAAAAATCAGTATGAATGTAGAAAGGATAGTGGAGAAAGGAAAAGATGGCTCTGAGAACAACTGCAGCAAGGTGGGTTATAATTCTTCCCTCTAACCTCCTCTTCCACATTTCTCCTTAGGAAGAAAGGCCCACAGGAACTCTGAACAGGTTTGGAGAACATGCAGCACAAAGGGTGGACTTCAGCAGGCATGGAAGTGTACATGGCTTAGATCTCCCTTCAAGAAAGAATTTGCCATCTATCTGTGAAGAGTGTAATTAGCTGATAGCCTCCAGCTGCAGCACCTTCCAAGATCAGCCACAGTGTTCTTGACAAGGCCATGCTTTTCCTTGGAAGATTCCAGCCAATGGCTGAGCATGGTGGCAGTACTAGGGCCTGGTCATTTCTGCCTAATGTGAGACTCTTCTAACAGGCAGCCTTTCCCCCAGAACTCCCCATTGGGTTGATCAAGACTTTATAACACCTAACTCACATTCTAAAGCCATTCTGCCCAATTCTTCCTCCCCAACATCCTTTCACATGTGTCAGATTTGCATTATGGTCTAGGAGATTTCTCTGCCCAATCTTGCTCCCTGCCATTTTATCTTTCATGGCCATTATCCCCAATCAACATCTTGCATTCCTAACTCCATGTTAACATCTGCTACCTGGAGGAAAAATCAGTACAATTACACACTCACCACAGCAGTCCACCTTGGAGAAATTCTACAGAAGACATCAAGGATTCCAAGAGTCTCCTCATTATGATCAAAATGTTTTCAGCAACTTCATCAGTTGAATTCACAACTAGGTAATTCAGACAATGAAAACCATTTAATACCCCAAACTCACAATTTCCATCAAGTCTTATGTGCTGTAGCTATAGTTTTTGCAACTATTGCATTCAGTTTCTCTTGCATGGTACCACATTGATGAAGCTTGCCATAAAATCATAAATCTGGGTTGTTTCAAGCCAATCCTAGTCATTCTTATGGTCATTAAGAATGAAGGTTTTTCCAGAAAGATGCAAATTTTTCTTGAAAGTCAAAAAGTCAAAGGAAAGTCATAAGGATGACTTTTCCTTATGAAAGTCAGTAAGAAGATGGTGGCATAGGCAGACATGGCTCACCTCCTTGCACAACCACATCAAAATTACAACTAAAATATAGAACAAGCATCTTCAAAACCATCAGAAATCAAAGTGAATGGAAGTCTGACAACTATGGAACTAAATAAACCTCATTCATCCAGACTGGTAGGAGAGGCACAGATGTGGAATGGGCTGGTCCCACACCCACATGTTGTGGATAAAAATTCAGTAGGGATATCTCAGGAGTGAGGAGTCCCAACCCCACACCACACTCCCAGCCTAGGGTTCCAGTGCCAGGAAGATAAGTCCCCACAACTTTTGGCTGCAAAAGTCAGTGGGAATTGAGTTGGGGGAAGAAACTTCTGGAGCCCCAAGCAGTTCCTCTTAAAGAACTCACACACAGACTTAGACTCACTCTCTCTGAGCTCCAGCACTGGAGTAGCAGCTGGAAAGGCACCAGTGGCATACAGGATGGAAGTGAAGTAACTGCCATCAAGGCAAGCAGAGGCCACTGGCCCTTTTCTAAACCCTCCCCCCACGAAGCCAGGAAGCTGGTGCCATATCTGAGACTCCATCAACCTGGCTAACACTGTTTGACCCACCAGAGACTCCACCCCACACAACGTATGAGCCCACCCAAGTTGCTTTTCCATATGAATGGCTGGCCTTGGCTCTTGCTGCACCACTTCCCAAATCGACTCAAATAAGGAACAGCTGGCCTCAGTGAGCCCCAGACTGGGCACTAACAGCAGCCAGACTAGATTCACAGACTGGCTTTGCCTGGAAATCTCCAAATCCAGCACAAGCAGCAGCCATCTCAGATTGCTTTATAGCTCAGGCAGGGTTGCCTTGGACAAAACACAGGTGGAGACTGACCATGGCCTGCACCACCTGGGAAACCCCAGAGCCTGTGCACCCAGTGGACAGCTACAAACCACGTTGGAAAACCACCACCCTGCCCCTGCACAGTTGATGCTCCACAGAGGATGGATGTTGGTGGTCAGTGGTCATAGCCAGGCCTTGCAGCTGACTGGCCTGGGTAAATCCCTCCCATTGATCTGCCAATAGCAATCAAGACTCAACTACAAGAGGAGGGTATACTCAGCCCACACAAAGGTTATACCTGGATTACCCATTTTGGGTGATAGGGGAAGCTGTTCTACTGGACCCTATAGGACACCTACTACATTAGACCACCCTACTAAGAAATGGAGTCAAAGTACCTCTACCTAATACATACAAACAAACACAGGGAGGCAGACAAAATGAGGAGACAAAGAAACATGGCCCAAATGAAAAAAAAAAAAAAAAAGATTGAAACTCCAGAAAAGGAGCTAAACAAAATGGATAAGCAATCTATCAGATGAGGAGTTCAAAACAATGGTTATGAGGATGCTCAAGGAACTTAGTGAGGACCTCAACAGCATAAAAAAATCCAGTCAGAAAGGAAGGCTACACTAATGGAAATAAAGAGCAATTTACAGGGAAACAACAGTAGAGTGGATGAAGCTGAGAATCAAATCAATGATTTAGAACATAAGGAAGCAAAAAGCAACCATGCAGAACAAGAAGAAAAAAAATCCAAAAAATGAGGGTAGTGTAAGCAGCCTCTGGGACAACTTCAAGTGTACCAACATTCACATTATAGAGGTGCCAGAAGAACAGAAAGAGCAAGAAATTGGAAATCTATTTGAAAAAATAATGAAAGAAAACTTCCCTAATTTGGTAAAAGAAATAGACATGCAAGTTTAGGCAGCACAGAGAGTTCCAAACAAGAGACTTGCAAAGAGGCCCGCTCCAAGGCATATCATAATTAAAATGCCAAAGGTTAAAGATAAAGGTTTCTCTAAAAGCAGCAAGAGAAAAAAATTTAGTTACCTGCATGGGAGTTCACACAACACTATCAGCTGATTTCTCAAAAGAAACTTTACAAACTAGTAGGGATTGGGAAAAAATATTCAAAGTCATGAAAAGCAGGGACCTACAGCCAAGATTGCTCTACCCAGCAAAGCCCTCATTTAGAATCAAAGGGCAGATAAAGATCTTCTCAGACAAGAAAAAAAACTAAAGGAGTTCATCATCACCATACCATTATTATATGAAATGTTCAACAGACTTATTTAAGAAGAAGAAGATCAAAACTATGAACAATGACAAAAAATACATATCCGTCAACAATTGAATCTAAAAACAAACTAAACAAACAAGAAGAACTGAGACAAAAGCATGGATAGGGAGAGCGTTTTGATGGTTGCCAAATGGGAGGGGTGTGGGGGAACGGGTGAAGAAGTAAGAGGATTAAGAAGTACCAATAGGTAGTTACAGAACAGCCATGAGGATGTAAAGTACAGTGTAGGAAATGGAGTAGTCAAATAATTTATATACATGACCCATGGACATGAACAATAGTGTGGGGATTACCTGAGGGAGTGGGGGGCACTGGGTGGAGGGGGGCAAAGGGGGAAACATCAGGACAACTGTAATAGCATAATCAGTAAAATATAATTTTATTTTATTTTTTTAAAGATTTTATTTATTCATTTTTAGAGAAGGAGAGAAATATCAATGTGTGGTTGCCTCTCACACACCCTGTACTGGGAACCTGGCCCACAACCCAGGCATGAGCCCTGACTGGGAATAGAACTGGTAACCCTTTGGTTCGCAGCCCACGCTCAATCCACTGAGCTACACCAGCCAGGACAATAAAATATAATTTTTAAAAAGTCAATGACTTTCTTGGACAAGAGTAGTTATTTATAGTCATTGCCCACCTCTTCATAAAACTGAAAAAATTCCTTAACATAACCAACAAGTATTAAATGCTTATATTAAAGCTTCACGTGTAGCTCAGGTGGAGAGAGCTTTCCTACAGACAACAGTGTGTGGCAGTGTTAGTTGGAGTGGATTAGACTCTGCTCTGATATAAAATAAACCCTGAAATTTTACTGGCTTAAGACAAAGGGTTATTTCTCACTCATGCAAAGTCCCATGAGATGGTTCCTGTCTGAACAACTCTCCTAGATAGGTTTTCTCTAAGTGGTGAACTCAGGGGTCCAGGTTCCTTGCATTGTTCTCTGCCATTTCAGAGTCCAGCGGAGAGATTCAGTCTGAAAAATTATGAGGCAATTGTATGGGTTAGGCCTGGAAGTGACAGTTATCAATTTCACCAACATTTCATTGGCCAGAACAAAATCACATGGCCTCACCTGGCTAAAAGGAAAGCTGAAAAAATATAGAGGAGAACATAGATATTGGTTTACAGTCTCTGCCATAAAAGACTCTGCTTTTGGTGTAACAGCTTAAATACATGAAACAAGCTCTTAAGTTGGATTTAACATAGCTTTAACAACTTTCCTACTTTATCTTTGTATATCACTTTGAGTCTAAATTATTCTCATGAAATCATCGATACACTTAAAGTCTTTCCCTATCTCAGTTAATTGCATCACCATCCAATCATATACTCAAGTCCAAAATTTGGAAGTTATCCTAGTTTCCTCTACAAGGAAATTAGAAAAAAGAGAGTCAAAGAGCCCAATGCAGGGGTGATTCCAGAGCAGCTTCCATGAATACTACAGTCCAATAAGAAGGCATATTCCTACAACAAAAATGAGTTGATACCAATACCTGTATAGAGTGTCTTATTCCCCTAACTTCTCATTATAGTATGTATTTCTCATAGCCTATTAAGATTCCCCTAAAGGGAATGTTGAGTAGTCAGGTCTGCCTAGCCGTCACAACTGATAAACAGACATTCTGATTCATATATCACTATCTTATAAGTTAGATCATTTATTCATTCATATATTCAACAAAATGTTTATTGAGTACATACTAGCCTACTATGTGCCATGACACTGTTCTACATGCTTGAAATATGTAAGTATAAAAAACAGACAAAACCCATAGCTCAAGCTTATATTCTGGTGGGCTAAAGAAAGACAGTTTGTTTAAAGGAAAATATACAGGGTAGAGGTTCATAAGAGCCTCTCCAGAATGTGCCACCCTGGTAAGCAGATTATTTTAAGCTGAAGGCAATTAAAACTCCACAAACTAAAGAAGAGGTTTTGTGTTTTTTTTTTTAAATCTCCCCCTTTACCTGGCTAAAGAAATTCAGATAGACAACCCTGCTTCAGGAAGGAAATCTTAGCATATCCATCTTAATATATACAAACTAAGTGTGGCAGACAGGGAGGGTCCAGACAAGTCTGTTTTTAAGACTCCCCTCTGTGTCCATTGTTTGAGGGTGCCCAGGCAAAGATTTATTTACCACATGGTTTCTCTTTTGCACCTACCTGTGAATTGCCTACTTTCTCTTTGAAGTCCCAGACCCCTACTTCTCACTCCTTAGTTCAGAATATACCTCATCTTGCCTCACTGTCTTTGTAACTTTCATGCTTATGTGAGCTCCCAGTGCACATGTATTAAAACTTGATTTTTCCCCATTAATCTGCTGTATGTCATTTTAATCATTTAACCATCCTGTAGAAGAAGGGAAGAGAAAGTTTCTCCATCTCCCACCAACAGTATGTCAGATAATGATAAATTATATAAAGAAAAAGAAAGCAGGGAAAGAGACAATGGTGGAAGCAAAAAGACCTGTTGGGAGAAAATTCCAACCATGTAAGTGAGAAATGAGAAGTTTTAAAGAGAAAAATGAATGTCAGGCATGACTACAAGATTTTGGCCTGAGTTACCAAAAGAAACAAGTTTCCATTTACTGAGATGGGGAGGACGAGGGGATGGGCAGATTTAGTGGGAAAGACCAGGAATTTGTTTGGTTTGAGACATATTAGGCTTGAGACATTAAATGTCCAAGAGGAACTATTAAGGAGGCGTCTAGGTATGAGAATCTAGAAGTCTAGGGCAGAATTCCAAGCTGGAGATACATATTTAAAAGTCATCAGGGCATAAATGGTATTTCAAGACATGAGACTAGATGAAATCATCGTGGAAATCAGTTTAAATAGAGAAGAGGCTCAAGGACTGAGCCTGCAGTACTCCAATACTTAGAGGTTGTGGAGATGCAGAAGAAATAGCACAAGAAACTGAGAAGGACTGACCAAGAATCAGTCTCCTGAACCAGCTCATTGCAGGGTACACTGATAAAGCTGAATTTCTGGGTCTACAAAGCTAAGAAATAAATAGCAAGGACCCCCACCAACGAACTGCTGTCCTGTGAAGTCTGGCTAAGTAGTCGGTCTGCCTTCCTTTCGTCATCTTTTAAATGCAACAAACCTCATGCAGTTTATATGCAAAATAGCAACTGAGACAGGCAGTAAGTCAGGACAAGTGGAATAAGAAAACTGAGACAGATGGCTAAACAAACTAGCCAAGCAATTTACAGCCAGATAGAGGTCACCTCCTCAGAGATAGAATCTAGGCCTCAGTTGTGTTTCAGCTCCAGGCCCAGCAAAGCGGCAAAACCAGGTGGGTGACACCAGAAACCATTGCAAAGACTGATGACCTTCTGCCATAGCACCAACCAATCAGTGGAGGCCACGACCCTGAAAGGGCATACCTGGAGAACTGATGGATATTCTGCTGAAACCCTCCTCTAAGACTCTTGCCTTCAAGACAGAGATAAAAGCCTCAAGACAAGGGAACAACCGGTGCCATCCCCTTCCCCCACTTCTTCCCTCTCTTCTTCCCCCGTAGGCATGCATCTCCTAAACCCTAAGGTTCCCCCAGGGGAACAGCAGGCAGGGGCAGCTCACCCTGGGCTAACCCCCTGAAGCTATCTCCAAGGCCCCCTTTTCTCTGACTTCCTAGGGAGCTAAGGCAGCCCAGCCTACGCTCTCCTGCTGCTGCTTCTATGCTGAGCCCTTCCTTGTTTCACTGTCCCCAGCTTTAGTAAACATACCCTCATAGTTATCTGGCTTGTGTTGTGAAATCTTTTTTACAGTCAAAAACCCACACACTACTGGCTGGCCCTGGGCAGTTCCAATCAGGGCCAGGCCTCTGTCCGGTACCAGCAATGACATGGCCATATTGTGGTAGATAAGGCAAGTCTCTGGTTGGGGATGTCAAATACCAGAACTGTAGATGCCACTTTTACAGGACGAGCTCAGCACTATATCCTCAAACAGACCCTCAGGCCCAGTTTTGGAGAACACCCAGAAGGGACCCTGAACACATTCCCAGGGCCCCAATAGCTCAGGGCTCCATGACTCATTGCAGCCAGCTGCTGCTTGCTACCTTCACTATTGCTGCCAACAGGAGCTGACCTAGAAGTAAAGGAATACTTTATACTAGAACACCTGGACCTTACCAGCAGATTAGGGTCAGGATGAGGGTTAAATTAGGGTTAGAGTTGGATTAAGGTTAGAATTCCCAGTCCCTCATGGGCTAAATTCTAATAGCCTCAAACATCTCCTTACAATGTTCCCTCCATATCCTGCTGTAACTGACATCTTGGCTGTCTGCTGGCCCCTCTAAAGTTCAGGCTGTTTTTCCTCTCATTTCCCTGCAGCTAAATAGCTTAGAGTGCAAAGAGGTGACGCTGGAGGTCTCCTTGCTCCCCAAGGGCATTTTCTGACCTTTGCTCCTTCCCACTTTTGAGAAACATCTGGTTCCTTCTCAGCTCACACCATCACATTGTTTCACCATCTCCCCATCTTGGTAGTAGTCCTTTGTCACCCTCCTGGTCATTGCCCTCCATGAAGGCTTTAGTTCTTGACTCACTGTCTGTCCTCTTTGTCTCAACTTCTCCCATCATTCTCAGTGATTTCAACATTCACATGGCCAACCACCCAGTACCCCTGGCCTCTTGTTTCTTCCATCAGCACATTGCTAATCATCACTGCCATTTCACAAAGCATTTTACAACCCAGAGCACCACTATGGGGCCTTGTATCCTGAAGGTCCCTGTACATCAGTGTATTTATATGACATTCCCAAAAAGCAAAACTATACAGACAGAGAACAGATCAGTGGTTGCCAAGGGCTGGGGCTAAGGGAGGTCTTGACTATAAAAAGGCAGCACATGAAAATTCTGGGGGGTGATGGAGCAGCTCTGTATCCTGACTATGGTGGTAATAGTCACACAGATCTAGTGTTAAAACTCTGAGAACTCTACGCCAAAGATTACAAGGTAATTTTATCATATATAAAGTGCAAAAAGCATACAAGTGAAGTGATTAAAATGTGAAGTCCTAGGTCTTCAGCTAGGTATCAGAAATTTATCATTCCTCACCTGGATCATCTTTTAGTGTTGTAAAAATATCAAAGGCAAAGAAACTAAAAGTATCACGTGAAAAACCATAGAAATTTGTATGACTATAGCCTGGTAATGGGAGTAAATTAAATTCCATTAAGTGGTATATGTATCCCCAGAATAGTTCCTGATATAGAGTAAGTAGTCAATAAATATTTTTGGAATGAATAAGTCAGTGAGTGAGTGAATGAATGAATGAAAAGACACATTCTGATATGAAATCTTCTTGCTTCGAATATCAAAAAAAAATTGAAGCAGAGTAGAAGGACACTCACACATTGCCTAAAGTTAAATATAGTGTGCCAAGGATAAAAATGCAAAAGCCATAGAAACCACATTTTATAGTGTTATATTTAATTGTAAAGGTTAAAGCTGCTAAAGGCATTGTTGACACACTTGCCAAAACTGCCGCTAAAGACATGGTGAAAATGATAATTGGGGACAAAGCAAATCTTTCTGTTAAAAGTCACAGTTCAGGAGGACTTCCAGCTAAGATGGAGGGATAGGTAGACACACTATGCCTCCTTGCACAACCAAAAAGACAACAACAATTTAAAAATAAAAAACAACCATAACTGACAGAAAATCAAACTGTATGGAAGTCCGACAACCAAGGAGTTAAAGAAGACACATTCATCCAGACCGGTAGGAGGGGCAGAGATGGGCAACTGGGCAAAGAGGACTTGAGGCAAGGTGGCGGCTGGCCGGTGAGGCAGCAACTGGTGGACCCGGCGAGACGGCGGCTGGTGGAGCAGGCAGTCCCACATCATGTGCAGATAAACCGGGAGGAACAACTGGGGAACAAAACATACCACACAACCCAGGGCTCCAGCATGGGGAAATAAAGCCTCAAACCTCTGACTGAAAACACTTGTGGGGGTTGCGGTGGCAGCACGAGAAACTCTCAGCCTCATAGGAGAGTTCATTGGAGAGACTCACAGAGTGTTAGAACGTATACAAGCCCACCCACCTGGGAATCAGCACCAGAAGGGCCCACTTTGCTCTTGGGTAGTGGGGGAGGTGACTGAAATCTGGCAGAGAGCTGAGCAAGTGCCATTGTTCCCTCTCAGATCCCTTCCCCACATACAGCATCACGATACAGCCACGTGGGTTACCCCGCCCTGGTGAACACCTAAGGCTCTGCCCCTCACTATGTAACAGGCACGCTGAGACAAAAAAAAAAAAATGTACCAAATGAAAGAACAGATCACAGCTCCAGAAAAAATACAACTAAATGACAAAGAGATAGCCAGCCTATCAGATGTGTAGTTCAAAACACTAGTAATCAGGATGCTCACAGAATTGGTTGAATTTGGTCGCAAATTAGATGAAAAAATGAAGGCTATGTTAAGTGAAATAAAGGAAAATGTACAGGGAACCAACAGTGATGGGAAGAAAACTGGGACTCAAATCAATGATGTAGGCCAGAAGAAAGAAAGAAATATTCAACCAGAAAAGAATGAAGAAACAAGAATTATTTTTAAAGATTTTATTTATTTATTTATTTTTAGAGAGGGAAGGGAGGGAGGGAGAGAGAGAGAGAGAGAGAGAGAGAGAGAGAGAGAAACATCAATGTGCGGTTGCTCGGGGTTATGACCTGCAACCCAGGCATGTACCCTGGCTGGGAATCAAACCTGCGACACTTTGGTTCGCAGCCCGCGCTCAATCCACTGAGCTATGCCAGCCAGGGCGGAAACAAGAATTTTAAAAATTAGGAAAGGATTAGGAACTTCCAGGACATCTTTAAACAGTCCAACATCCGAATTTTAGGAGTACCAAAAGGAGAAAAGGAAGAGCAAGAAATTGAAAACTTATTTGAAAACATAATGAAGGAGAACTTCCCCAATCTGGCAAAGGAAAGAGATTTCCAGGAAGTCCAGGAAGCTCAAAGAGTCCAAAAGAAGTTGGACCCAAGGAGGAACATACCAAGGCACATCATAATTACATTACCCAAGATTAAAAATAAGGAGAGACACTTAGAAGCAGCAGAAAAGGAGACAGTTACCTACAAAGGAGTTCCCATAAGACTGTCAGCTGATTTCCCAAAAGAGACCTTACAGGCAAGAAGGGATTGGAAAGAAGTATTCCAAGTCATGAAAGGCAAGGACCTACATCCAAGATGACTCTATCCAGCAAAGCTATCATTTACAATGGTGGGGCAGGTAAAGTGTTTCTCAGATAAGGTCAAATTAAAGGAGTTCATCATCACCAAGCCCTTATTATATGAAATGTTAAAGGGACTTATTTAAGAAAAAGAAGATAAAAAATATGAACAGTAAAATGACAGCAAACTCACAATTAACAACCACACTTAAAACAAAAACAAAAGCAAACTAAGCAAACTAGTAAAACAGGAAGAGAACCACAGAAATTGAGATCACATGGAAGGTTATCAATAGGGGAGTGGGAGGAGGAGAGAGGGGGAAAAGGTACAGAGAATAAATAGCATACATGGTAGATAGAAAATAGGGGGAGGGCAAGAATAGTATGGGAAATGTAGAAGTCAAAGAACTTATACGTATGACCCATGGACATGAACAAATTGGGGGAATGTGGGTGGGAGGGGGTATGCAGGAACTAGAAAGCATTATGCTAAGCGAAATAAGCCTGGCAGTGAAAGACAAATACCATATGATCTCATCTTTAACAGGAATCTAATCAACAGAATAAACAAACAAGTAAAATATAACCAAAGACACTGAAATAGAGGACAGGCTGACAGTGACCAGAGGGGAGAGGGGAGGGAATTTCAGGAGAAAGGGGAAGGGTTTACAGGAACAAGTATAAAGGATACATGGACAAAAACAAGGGGGGTGGAAATGGGAGGGAAGTGGGGAGGGCTGTGGGGTAGGCTGGGATGGGAAAAATTAAAAAATAATAAACAATCAAACAAACAAAAAGGAACAGAACCACAGAAATGGAGATCACATGGAGGGTTATCAACGGGGGGAGCAAGGGGGTGTGCAGGGAAGAGGAGAATAAAGGGGAGAAATGGGACAACTGTAATAGCATAAGCAATAAAATAAATTTTAAAAATAAAATAAAATAGGAACAATAAAAAAAAGTCACTGTTTACTTTAGAATTACAGATGTGGCTGTAAACTTAAAATGGCAAATATTCAATTTATAACAAGGTTGATTTTATTTATTGTGCATTGATGAATCCACCAATCTCTTGAATTAGTTAATCTTTTGCTATTTATCACATATGACCTAAATAAAATAATTTCATGAAGACACTATGCTCTACTAATTTTTTCCAACTTGTAGAACTGGAAAACAATTTCCTTCCTTCTTTTCTCTCTTCCATCCTTTCTTCATTCTTCTAACTAATGACTGCTGAGCACTCACTAGGTGCCAGCCAGTGTTCCAGGCACAGGGGACACAGCTGTGAACAAGAGACAAGATCCCTTTCCTTATGAATCTTACATCCAAGTAGGTGGAAACAGACAATAAACCAAGAAAAGAAAGATAACAGAGATAAATGCTATACAGAGAATTGAAATGGGGTGATGTGGTAGTGTGAATGGAGGCTCTGTACATTGGGTGGTCAGGTCAGCCCTCTGAGAAAAGATAATTCAAGCTAACCTCTGAATTACAAGAAAGAATCAGCTCTGCAAACATCTGAGGAAATAACTTTCCAAGCAGTGGGAGTGGTTAGACCAGTGGTTCTTTAAGGAATGGCACTTGCCTCCTAGGGGGCATTTTGGAAATGGGGGGGGGCAGTGCTACAATAATTGGGCACTGTACTGGCACTTAATAGGCCAGGGATGCTGCATATTTGCAATGCACAAGACTGTCCTTTAAACTTCATAGCTTTCAAAGATCCCACCATACATCTGTGCAGATGGAAAGGTTGTTTATAATTATCAGAGCTGAGAACTTAAGTCTGCTCTACTACTAAAGACAAAACATTTTTGCACAAACCATGGCTTAACTGTAGATTTTTAGCCTGGTGTCTCTGGAATATTTCATTTCCTTCCTGTTTTGTTAATGATATATAGCTTTGTGAATCTATCTTTGCTGTTTCGATTAATTTTATGAACAAAAACTGGAAATACTTATTAATTCCAGTAAAACTATTTTTCACAGTGTTTATGTACATAGAATTGTCCAGAAATGCAAGTACCATGTAAATAGAAATCAGAATTTATTTTATTTCATTCAGAACTTCACCAAGAGTTGGTCAGCATTTCAAAACTAACACCTCCCCAATGGCAAGACCATGTCACAGAAAACGATGCACCTAATGGGAATACTTCACAGAAAATCGGTGATAGTGGAGAGATTTTTAAAAAAGATTTTATTTATTTATTTTTAGAGAGAGTGGAAAGGATGGAGAAAGAGAGGAAGAGAAACATTGATTTGCGTTAAACAGATTGATTGGTTGCCTCTTTCATGCCCCCAGCTGGGGACCTGGCCTGCAACCCAGGTATATGCCCTGACTGGGAGTCGAACCAGTGACCCTTTGGTTCACAGGCCAGCACTCAATCCACTGAGCCACACCAGCTTTTTAATTGGAGAGATTTTTTTCATTGATAATACATACCCATGGTAAAAAGAAAAGAGGAAAAAAAGCAAACTGTACAAAAGGGCACATAGTCAAAAGTCAATCTTCCTTCCACCTCTGTTCCCAAGTCTCCCAGTTTCCTTCCCTGGAGATAACCTGATCATCAGTCTTTTGACTATTCTCCCAGAGGGATTATCTCATTTTTTGTTTAAACAAAGGCAGGTATCCTAGCCAGTTTCCTCAGTTGGTTGAAGCATCATCCCATACACTAAAAAAGGTTGTGCTTTCAATTCCCAGTCAGGGCACATAGGTGGATTGTGGGTTTGATCCCCAGTCATGGGCACATAAAGGAGACAAGCAGTTAATGTTTCTTCTCTTCCCTCTCCCTCTCCCTCTCCCTCTGATCAGTGAAAATATCCTCCGGTGAGGATTAAAAATAAAAAAATAGTCCTGACTAGTGTGGTTCTGTTGGCTGGGCACTGTTCTGGAAAGCAAATGGGTACTGGTTCGATTCCCAGTTAGGGCACATTACCTGGGTTGCAGATTCTGTCCCTGGCTGAGGTGTGTGCAAGAAGCAATGGATTGATGTTTCTCTCTCACATCAATGTTTTTCTCCCTCCCTTCCCCTCTCTCTAAAAAATAAATTAAAGAAGTAAATAAATAAATAAATAAATGGCAAGCAGGGAGGGAGGGAAGGAATGAGAAAAGGGGGAAAATCCATATGAATAAATATTTATTTGTCTGAACATTTTTTTTAATTAATTTTTTTAGATTTTATTTATTTATTTTTAGAGAGGGAAGGGAGGGAGAGAGAGAGAGAGAGAGAGAGGGAGAGAGAGGGAGAGAGAGAGAGAGAGAGAGAGAGAGAGAGAGAGAGAGAGAGAGAAACATCAATGTGTGGTTGCTGGGGGTTCTGGCCTGCAACCCAGGAATGTATCCTGGCTGGGAATCGAACCTGGGACACTTTAGTTCCCAGCCCACGCTCAATCCACTGAGCTACGCCAGCCAGGTGTCTGAACATTTTTTAAAAATGTGAGGAAGGATGTACGCATACATACCAAACCCTTAACGTTGGTTACCTCAGGGTATGTGCAGGGGAACACCCTCAAAGATTGACTTCTATTCAAGATTGTGAATAAAAAGGGGGTTCCATGGAAAGTGACCTCGTAGAATTATATAATCATAAATTCCTAACTGGGCAGGTCATGATGGGTAGTCACACTTCTTTAGTAAAAAGCTTATCTGCCTTAAGCAAGCCCTGTCCATTCTATCTGTGCATCTATGTTACACAACTTTGAAATGCCTCTTTCCAGACCTCCTTCTAAAATGCGACCACCCTCAAGAGAATAATCTTAACGATCCTGTAATCTGATCTCTGCCTTACTTTCCCCCACCTTCACGTAATCTGTTTGGTTTTTAATCTCAAATGCATAAAAGAAACTGGAAACTGTTATCCTCTGGAGTATCTGAGATCTTCCTCTCTGGCATATGTCCTCAGTTTGGTTCAAATAAAGTCTTATATACAGGTTTGGACATTTCTTACATGGACATTTATATAAGACAGTATGGCAAAATTCCAAAGGAGCTCACCCAGGACTATCCCTTAGACCTAGGCCCAGTGCTAGGTACCAGCAAGGGCCCACTGTGCTCCTTCGGTTCCCCACTTCACATCAGGTGAACCTGAGTGAGTTTTTTTCTTGGAATCCTGATCTTACCTGTTTAGGTCACAGTTTCTGACTTTGAGCAGTTCCTATGCAAATGTTTTTAATTTCAGCTTTTTAAAATTGGTTCAAAAGAAAAATTAAAATTAAGATGGGAAATTGTGCCACGGAGGCCAACAAACTCCACAACAGCCAGCCTGTCTTTATTACTCTGGCATGTTTTATGTATAATACCTACAGAGCCTCAACTTGTGTTTACAGAAATGGGGAGGTTTAACTAAAACTTATATCAGCTGATGATGGCCAAAATAGGGCTCTTCTGAGACCTCAAAATTAATTTTTCTGTTGTGCTCAGTTGGAAAAAGCAGGCTTTAAAATTGAATGGAATAAATGGGATGCTTCCCTTGACTGGAAACTAGAAGCCTCTAAAAAGAGCGTAGATAAACTTTCTTCTTTTCAGGAAGTTAATAGGAAAATTTTAATGACTGTCTTTGAACTCTCAAATAAAATCTCTTCTCTTCAGGTAGTAAGAAACTTTCAGAAACTGTCTTCTGAACAAAAGAAGGCTCCTGAAACTGCTCAAGGCCAATACCCCACGTCCCCACTTCTCCAACTGCCCACTACTTTCCAAGCTCCCTTTTCTGAACTCACCCTCCTTCCTCCTCCTCCTCTTCTCTCATCTCCACCACCACCCTCTACTGACTTAAGGGAAACTAAGAACAGAAAGCCAGACCAGGAAAGGCTAGAAATTCTGACAGCTGTCTTTTTAGAAAAAGCAGTCCCAAGACAAGGGGAATCAGCAATAATTTACTCCCCTTGGACTAAAGCAGAATTAAGGATTCGAACTAAAAATGTTCCTGATTTTCTCTAGACCTTGTTGGATTGGCAAAAGAATTTTATTTGTTAGAATATATGATCCTGGCTATTCTGACCTGTTCCAACTAACAGACCTATTGGTTTCTGAGAGCAAAGAAGCAGAATGGCTAGGTAAAGAAAACTCCTTCAGAGGATATTTTTTTAACAAAGAGAAACGGACCGAGAAAAATGAAAGGAATTAACCCACCAGCTTCACCAAGCCAGCCCTGAGATTTTCCCTTGGAAAACAGATTAGACAAAAGCCCAGCAATGAAGACAAAAACCTGATGAAACCATACTTGCTTTCTTTGATTCTTTTGAAAAATCTTTCAAACAATATTCAGGATTTTCTCTAGATACTTTTAAGAATCATTAAAATGATTATAATGCTCCATTTGGCACTTCTGGAAGGAGTAGATGAGGAGTAATTCTGATTAAATAACATGAAATAAACTGGGCAGAGTCGTAAACTAGTGACTCTAGTCAATCAATTATTTAAATCTATTCAAAAGGAAGAAGTGGATAAAGCTACTTGAAGCATTTATCTCAGTCTGTTGAGATCTTGCTTCCAGGTAGTAGCCTCTGTTTGGCTCAAAAAAAGTCTTACAAAATTTTTCTACAGGTTTGGATGGTTTTTATGTCAACACCGCAATCGTTGAGAGCGGAGCAAGTCCTCTAGATCTAAACCCTGCAATACCTTTTAGAAAAGGTTCCTTTATCATGTGTGTCATTAAATAGAGAACATAACCATAGAAACCTAAAAGCAATTGTGTACCCGAGATGACTTATACTAACAGACTGCTGACTGCCCCTGTCCTTTTTATTCTTATTTTAGATAGGTTCTGGTCTCTCTGCCCTGGTCTATACCATAAAAACCACAGTTTAGAGCATCTAACATTACCCTTCACACCACCAAGGACCAATACCACCCCTGTACTCACATATGTGGCTAAAAAAAATTGGCGTTGGGATATGTGATATATAAGGAAGACACTGGGCAAATGACCAATTCTAATTTCTATTTGATGTCATAGTCTTGGTGATGGTAAGTTTACACAAGTGTACCATCTTCTACGAAGCCAACATCATAAGATCCCAATTCATGTAAAACACATTTGTAATCCCATTTATTTGCTATGTACTCCTATGAAACATGACTTATGTTTTAATTGATAAACACTTTTTTAGAAATATATTCATAGTGTTATCAAATCACCACTGAACCAACATTAAATTCTGTATTAATTTTTCCTCAAAAGGATAAAAACATGAAGAGACAGAGAAATTCAGAATTTTGTTTTAGGTTTTATTTATTTATTTTTAGAGAGAGTAGAAGGAAGGGAGAGAGGGAGAGAAACATCGATGCAAGAGAGGAACACTGATCAGTTGCCTCTTGCACACACCCCAACCACAGGACCAAACCTGCAACCCAGGCATGTGTCCTGACTGGGAATCAAACCAGACACACTTCACCTTATGGAATGATGCCCAACCAACTGAGCCACACAGGTCAAGCGAGAAATTCTTTTTTTTTTTAATTTATCAAAATCTTTCTTGGATTCTTGCCAACTCACTCTTAGCCCCTTTTTCCCACTACTGTCCTTTTAGCTAAGAGATCCATTAAAAATGTTCTTACCCGAATTACACTCTACAGTCAGGTGAATGTGTAGTATAGCTGATAGTGGGCGTTGGCATAAAACTGACCTAAATTTTACTCCTGACTGTGTGGTAGTAGTAGCTGTGTGACCTGGAGCAAGTGAATCTCTCTGTCTTGGTTTCCTCTGTAAAATAATATCTAATCATAGTTAACATATATATGGTGCTTACCTGTATCAGTCATTATACATTTAATCTTTGTAACACCCCCTAGAGGAAGAAACTATAGATGAAGCAACTGAGGCACTGGGAGGTTGAGTGACTTCCCCAAGGGCACACTGCTGATGAACTGCAGAGCCAAGATTGTAATGCAGGTTCCAGAGTCCAGGCTCTAACCACCACATCTACAGCCTCTCCAAATGAGGGTATAACTACTAATGGCTGTTATGAGGGCTAAATGAGATGATGTCTATAAAGCCCAATACCTGTACTTGACAAGCGTCTGATAGGTAGCAGCTGTGTGTTACAGATTTTTCCTTTTACACTGAGAAATCTGCAAGGTTTTGTCTTGGGGTAGAAAAAAAAAAGTTGGATGAAAGAGAACAGAAGCCAGGGGAGAAAGGGGTGAGGCAGAATATGGAAGGGAAATAGTGGGGTTGTGGGGGAGAAAGAAACTGTCTACTATCTTTTAAGGTTGTTTTCGCTAGTCTAATAGTCAAATTGACATAGACCAATTAACAAGAGACAATAAATTTAATTACATGCATATGTATGGGAACTTTACATACATGGGAGAGACCCCCCACACACACACACACGAGGGGATCAGAGACAGAAAGGGAAAATGAGGTGTATATGACATTCTGAGGTAAGGATGAGGTAAGGCTCCTTGGGGCTTCAGAGGGGAGGAAGGTCATTCCCAGGACACTAGGAAGAGCAGGTATTCAGTGATTAGATGTTTGCCCTGCCGTGTAGATACGTCAAAAAAGTCATTTCTGATTAACTCAGTATGGGCAAGGCCCCTAATTTAAATTCTTTAAGGGAAAGAGAAAACTTTCTCATGAGTCTGCAGGATCCGGTTTAGCCTTCATGTTAAAATAATCCGCACGCCACAGAGGTACATTTTAGGGTGACTGGTTCTGAATCCTTACAGGGTATACAAGAAGACAAGCAGGAGTGAATACTTAGGAAACGTGAAGTCTAGCTGACTGGGCCTAGAGAGAGCACAGTGACTCTTTTTTCAACAGCAAACAGAAACTTGCCAGCTGCAGAGCAGATGGCAAATCCGGGAGGCCTTGGGCTGTGGCGGCCTCCTCCGCTCCACCCACCGCACCGCACCCCACCCCACCTAAGGCCGCCAGGGCGGGTTAGGCTTTCCGAGTTGGCCGCGCATCCGTGCCCCTGCGGGAGGGCTTCGACTGCCCCGCTGCCGAGAGCCCGGGAGCCCCAGGCCCGAGACACTCCGAGTTCCGGTGTCCCGGGCCAGGGCTTGGCCGGCGGGGCGCGATGGCGACATGGCGGCGTGACCGCCGGCTGACCGGCAGCCAGCGGCTGCTGTGCGCCGGGCTGGCCGGGGCGCTCAGCTTGAGTCTCACCGCACCACTGGAGCTCGTGACTGTGCTAGCCCAGGTCGGCGTGGTGCGAGGTCGCGACCGAGGGCCGTGGACCACAGGGCTCGCGGTGTGGCGGGCCGAGGGGCCCCGGGCCCTGTGGAAGGGGAATACGGTGGCCTACCTGCGCCTCTTTCCTTACAGCGCCTTGCAGCTCACTGCCTACCGCAAGTAAGGGCCGAGCCGTGCGGGCGGGTGGGCCGGGAACCGGGACCGTCAGAATTCCCGAGGGCAGGGCCCTGCCGTGAGCCCGGGCTGTTCTGCTGTTTTCCTGATCGCGTGGGAGACCCTCGGGGCACTTTAGCCGACGGGAAACGTCTACGTCCCCCAAAGCGCAGCCTCCAAGTCTGTCACGTGCTCTTGGCCAGGTGTAGTTTTGTGGGGGCAGCCCTAACCCAGAGAGGCTCACCGGGTAGGACAGGTGAGGGGGTGGCATGTGGCAAAAGGGGATTTGGGGGATGGAGTGAAGAGACCTCCAGAAAGATGGCTCCTAACCATTCCCACCGTCCATCAACCTGGAAACCGCCTTGACTAGCCAGGAGAGAGAGATCTGTTTGAAATGTGTGTATGCAACTGTGCCTGTGTGACCAAAACCCGCAGAAAAAAAGTGGTTGGTAGGACCAGAGGACTCCCTCCATTGCCACATGACAGGCTACAGGTTTCTACAGAGACAAACACCCCCCACCAAATGAGGCTTGCCTTTAGGGTCCAACACCTCCCCATGCTGTACTGCTCACTCCACACTCATTGCCCACCAGCTTTGTGCTTCTTCAACAGCTGCTTCTTAGGACTGGATAATGCCAGATGAGTTCAAGCTTCCTCAAAACTCACAGCTATTTGCATTTTAACTGGAAACAAAACCTAAAACAGTGATGGAATTTCAGGAAAAGGAGATGTTTCTATGCTTGGAAGGATGGTTCCTGTGTTCCTCAGTGGGGATCACAGTGCAAACTCCAAAGACTGGCCTTGGTTCTGAATTAGATCAACAGCCCACAGCCTTGACCACATTGTTCAGCCTTGAAGGCTAACAGTCAAAGAATTTTGCCTTTGACTCTGGGAGGCCAGAGCTGGAAGGCTCATCTGGCAGCTGACAAGCAAGATGGAACTGAGTCCTGCAGGCCAGAACTCATTCCACTTATCACCTGGGAAGTAGTTTACATTGTCTTCCTCTGAGAAGGGAAGGTACTGAGATCACCAGGCGTTTCTGTCAAGGCTGTCTTTCCGACCCAGCATTCCCTTGCCTCAGCAACTTCTGGCCTGAAGTCTGTAGACAGCTCTCTGAATTTTAATGACTCAACTTCTCCCCACTTCACTCTCTTCTCCACCAAGCCAGTATGGAAATCTTCCTTTGGAATGCATACCAGAGGAAGAAGACAGCTTCAAAGGCTGGTTTAAGAATTGTGGCTTCTCTGGTAACCATTTAATATATACATCATTAGATTTTTTAAACACCTTTATTGAGATAGAGTTGACATAAAAATTGTATACATTTAAGGTGTACAATTGGATATTTTGATATACATTGTGAAATAATTATCTTGATCAAGCTAATTAATGTCTATCACCTCCATATAGTCATTTTATCTGTGTATACATGCATGTGTACATCATTGAATTTTTTTTAAGATTTTATCCATTTATTTTTAGAGAGGGAAGGGAGGGAGATAGAGAGAGAGAGAAACATCAATGTGCGGTTGCTGGGGGTTCTGGCCTGCAACCCGGGAATGTACCCTGGCTGGGAATCGAACCTGGGACACTTTGGTTCCCAGCCCGCGCTCAATCCACTGAGCTACGCCAGCCAGGACATCATTGAATTTTTAAAACTCCTGCCTCATACCCTGTAAGGTTCATAGGGTGGGAAATGTGTCCATTCTACAGATGCAGAATGGGACACAGACTGGCCATACCATTCATTAGTGACATAGCTGAGTGCCACTACCTGGCTTTCTGATATCAAATCTCATACCCTATTACATCATGCTTCTTTTCTCTCTGCCTTTATTTGATTTTAATGTACTGAGTGTTCATTAAGTGCCCACTGTGTGCATGATGCTGGGGATGAGGTAAGGATGAAAGCCACATGATCCCTGTGCCCCAAGCTTACAAACTAATAGAAGAATAAGACCAGTGTGTCCATAGTGTGTGATTTCCATGGTTAAAGTGCTATAGAAATAAACACTTCTTTTTTTAAGATTTTATTTACTTATTTTTAGAGAGGGAAGAAAGGGAGATAGAGAGAGAAAGAGAAACATCAATGTGCGGTTGCTGGGGGTTATGGCCTGCAACCTAGGCATGTACCCTGGCTGGGAATCGAACCTGGGGTTCCCAGCCCGCGCTCAATCCACTGAGCTATGCCAGCCAGGGCTGAAATAAACACTTCTGATGAGGGATGAGGAGGAAGAGAAGTACAGAATTCTCAGAGGAAAAAAACCATCTGAGTTTGGTCTTAGGAGAATGAGTAGGAGTTTGTTGGGTAAAGATGGAGAGAAAGATATTGAAGGTAGTGTCAAGCACAGGGGTGGAAGGCATGCAGCATGACTGGAGCATAAGGTGTGTCTACAACTGTAATGGGAAATACAGCCAGAAAAACAGGTTGGGATCGGATGTTGAGGGGCGGGGTTAAGGAGCTTGGACTTGACTTGGTATGCAAGGGTAGCTGTGGGAGATTTTTGGTGGGGGGAAGTGCTGTGATTAAAGCAATTCAACAGTAATAATTGTCACCTGGAAGCAGGGTAGGATGATTACAGAGGAAGAAGGCTGAGGGCAGATGGCAGGACCAGTTAGGAACCTATGGCACTAGTCTATGTGACAGCTGAGGGCAGCTGAAATACACTAGTGACAATGGGAGTGGAGCAGATTTGATCCATGGGAGAGGAAGAAGAGATAGTTACTCAGGTTTGCTCATTTTTTTCCTGGAAGATTTTTTTTTCCTGGAAACTAAAAGGAAGTATTTCAGTGAATGGCTGGGTATAGATAGAAAGCAAAGTGGTTGATTAATCATGGTGCCATCCTTCCTAAGTATAGATGATACCTTTGGTCTGTCATCATACTGATTCATCTCTACTCTTTCCTGACCATGAATTTGCAAAATCATTGCATGGGGGTAATGGTACAGCTTATGATCATAGATTTCAGCAAAGAATAAACATCTGCATGTTCAGAGAATGGAATGCAGTGGTTAAATAACTTGTCTACAAACACAATTAAGGACAGACCTGGAGCTTGAAACCAGATCTTCTGGCTCCACAGTCCAGGACTGTGCTCACCATTGTGATACTTGAAATGTGTGCTTACTTGGGTTAACAATCAAAAGAGTACGCTCGGGAGAGTCTATTAGGCTCTAGGTACTTGTGATAAATAAATAATACCTAACACAATGCATGGCTTTCAAATATATCAAATAGCCCTCACCCAGCTTTATACCACCACTGCTTGTCTAACTGTGTAAGTATTGATTTGGGTCCTTGCAGCTCTGAAATTGTTCATAAGCAACACCAACTCCTTATTGTGTAAGCACTTCATGAGCTTGTGTTTGGCTGCTAACTTGTATTAGGTTGAAGTGTTGGCAGTTTTAACTACATATATCCAGGGTATGTGCAATATTCGTGTGCTTGAAAAGAATGGGTCACTTCTGTTCACCAGCTTATGCAGTCTCACTGGAAAAAACTACCACGCATGTGTGTGGGGGTTGGGGGAAGAGTAGAAAGGGGAACACTGGTGTCCTGGCCAATCAAACAAGAACCTAAAATGTGGGGACCAGGGTGAGATCAAAGGCTTATTAGGGTTGTCTGCCTGGACTCTGTGATTCTAAGGGGAATGATAAGTGGTCATTGTCTCTGTATCAGGTGGCCAGTGTCTAAGAAGGGACTTCATTTGGTTCTTTTTAAATTTTGTGTATTTGATAGGAAGAACTGATTTTATAAGGCAGTCTGATATAAGACAGTTCCTCTTCCTAGCTCATCAAGTTAACCAAAAATGTATTTCCTCTCCCGTTGCCCTTACCAGTCATTTCTTTAGCAGGACTGTTGAACTCTCTTCTGATCTATGCTGAGTTTTAGTACAGTGTCTGGCACATTGTAGACATTCAATAAATGGATAATGAATTCATTAATGCCCCAGAAGTGGCCAAGTGGGATAGGGAATAAGGGTGAGGCAATGAGAATGAATGGTGTTTCCTTTGGCATTTCAAACTCCATGTTTTTCTAGGTTGTTCTGCTTTACTGTGAACCATTCCTTCAGTCAAGCACTTTCATTTCCTCAATCTTCCCTTCCTCTTCTAAGGTCCCCCCCCCACCAACTTGACTGGCCAGAGGAGAGAGGAAGGAGAAACAAGGAAGTATGCAGGCAGTGAAACTGAGGCAAATGGCCCATTGATGGTAGCTAGATCTAGTTACCTGGGTCTTTAAAAGGTAGATGGTTAACTCAGACCACTGTTTCAGTCAGCGCAGTTAAGGTACGTTAACAAAATGAAGTCAAGATTTTCCTACAGCTTGAAGGAGATGCTTTTTTTTTAAACAAGAAATCATTGAGTTTACTTGAGAACAAGGAGCCATCCTAAAACCCCTTCAATAACTGCACCTGCACACCCACTCATCTTATTTAGGGCCCTGGTTTGCTGCCAATCTGAAGGAACAGGGAAGACACCTCTTCACTGGAGGTTTGAAAGTGAAAGCACTAGGGATATTCTCAGTTTTTTAAAGGTACAATACTTTTATTTTAGCCTAGTTCTGTTCACTTTCCTTTTATTCAAACCCTTGCTATGCTTCTCGCTCTCTCCCTCCCCACTCTCTGGCACAAAATATTTATTTCCTGGTTTCCAAGTCATTTTTGATCTTAGACTCATAAGTAATATGGAGTAAAATTCCTTTGCTTCCTGTTCCTGACCAGGGAACATATGTCATGCAAATGTCCCCTTATAACAGTTTCTCCCCAGGTAGGCCCTCATGCCTGGGGATGTGCTGCTCCCCAAAAGAGGGATTGTAAAAGAATAACTTTCTATTTTGTATTTGGAAAAGTCCACCCAAAACCATTTTTACTACATTGTAAAACTGCAGAGAAACACAAAACATAACATAGCAAACCCCCACCATCCAGAATTGACAGCACGATAATTAGTATAAAAGATACTTCAATATCTTTTTAATACAAGGAATAAAATATCACTCTGGCTGGTGGCTCACTGGATTGAGTGCTGGCCCACAAACCAAAGAGTCACTGGTTCCATTCCTAGTCAGGGCACATGCCTGGGCTGCAGGCCAGGTCCCTTGTGGGCATGCCAAGGGGCTACCACACGTTAATGTTTCTCTCCCTCTCTTTCTCCCTTCCTTCTGCTCTCTCTAAAAATAAATAAAATCTTTTTTTAAAAAAAGAAAAGAAATAAAATATCATAGATCAAACTGCAGTCCACTTCATTCTCTTTCCCAGTTCATCCCCTCTTCCACCTTCCAGGAGGTCTATTTTACACTTTTTTATATCTATCTGTAACTATCCATGAGTAATATAAAGTATGACTTTGTGGGTGTGTTTCTTAATTTAAATAGATCTTTGTCATAGACTATAGGTTACTCTGCAACTTTCTTTTTTCACTCAACTTTATGATTTATTTATGTTAATACGTAGTTCTAAGCCCATTCATTTAAACTATATAGTGTCCATTGTATGGCTATACTGTAATTTATCCATTTCCCTACCAATGGTCATTTAAATGGTTTGCCTTTTTCACACTTACAGATGCTGTTTGTGTCTTCATATGTACATGTACAAGAATTTCTCTAGGTTATGCATCTAGAAAGGGGATTGCTGAGGTAAAAGTACACATGCTTTCAATTTTACTAGATACTACAAAATGGCCATACCAATGTGCACTTCTACAAGCAGTGGGTGAGAGATCCTGTTTCCACTCATCCTCACCATCACTTAATATTATCCAACTTTTAATCCTTGTCAATCTGCTAGGTGAGAAATGGTATCTTGTTATTGTTTTTATTCGTCATTTCCCTGACAACTAGTGGGGTAGCACATCTTCTAATTAACCCAATATATTTTTAAAACTCAATTTCTGGGGAATTTCAAAGTCATCATTTCAAGCAATTTCGTTTCTTTTAAGTTTCAACAGAAGCAAAGGAGTACACTACACTTTAGTATTTACTAAGTACTTATGCAAATTTACACCACACAGGCAAGCCAGAATTGAGTTACGTGGATAAAGGGGGAAATACTTAAAGTGAAGTGGGAAGGACATAAGGGTAGCTATAAATAAGAGGGCTGGGCATCTCTTCCTTACAGCTAACTAGAATTATACAAATATAGTAGAGTTAATGTGTTATTCATTAATCCTAATTCATTAGCATGGTAGTTTTCATTTTGTAAATCATTTTCAAATGCTGGAAGATGTTTCAAGTAGTGTGGAGTACTCTAGCACAATCCATAGCTGACTCCCTTGGGCTTTCCCCCTGTTTTCTCCCAGGTTTGTTGTACTCTTCATGGATGACCTGGGCCATATTTCCCAGTGGAGTGCCATCGTGGCTGGAAGTCTTGCAGGCATGGTTTCCACCATTGTGACATATCCTGCAGACCTCATCAAAACGCGCTTGATTGTGCAGAATATTCTGGAACCATCATATAGGGGGATCCTCCATGCTTTTTCTACTGTTTATCAACAGGAAGGATTCCTGGCTCTTTATCGAGGGGTTTCCCTTACGGTTTTAGGTAAGAGAAATTCACCTTGTCCAAGGAAAGGCTGCATTCTTTGACATATATGAATGTACTGTGTACCTTTATAGCCAGTTAAATCCATTTTATTGAGGTCAATGGCATATGGATTTAGTCCATATAGAGCCACTTAGCTTCATTCTATTCCATAGCTATACAGCCCACTCCTAACTTTGGCTTGTCACATCCAAGAGTTGGGTGGAGGATAGAGTGTAGAGGTGGCTATACCCAAACTGATTGGAAGACAATACCATATATTCCCCATCCAACTGTGGGAAGGAGTCTCAGTATGCATATGTGCATGTATGAGCACAACCAGCGTAGCAGTTGTAGCGTCTATGGTCTTTGGAGCCTGTGTCAAGGCTACACACACACAGGTCACCCGGGACCTCCAATGGCCAATCCAGTAGACACTTGCCCTTTATCTGACCTTTGTTGCAACATATGATGAGATTGATCACCCCTTCTTCTGGAAACTTGGCTTCTCAGACCCCACTGTCTCCTGGATATCTTCCCCGTCTCTCTGGCAGCTCTCTCTTATCTCACTTATCTGGCTCATCTGACACTGCCAGTCCCCTACATTATCACTATCCCCCCAGCTTCTTCCTTAACTCTTCTTTCATTCTCCATACCCTCCCTAGGTGGCCTCTTATAAGCTGTGGCTTAAACAAGCATCATTGTACTCTAATGAACCCCATTATAATTTCTTTGTTTTAAAGATTTTATTTATTTTTAGAGAGAGGAAAATGGAGGAAGAAAGAGAGGGAGGCAAACAGTGATGTGAGAGAGGAACATTGATCAGTTGCCTTTCCTTTGTGTTGCCTCTCGTACACGTCCTGACCAGGGATGGAGCCCACAACCCAGGCATATGCCCTGACTGGGAATCAAACCAGTGACCTTTTTTCCTTGTGGGACGATGCCCAGTCACCTAAGCCATACCGGTCAGGGCCCAATATCATTTCTATAGTAACATTTGTAGGTGTTTACTATGTGCCAGACAGTGTGCTAAATGCTTTCCATACAAGTTGTCATTTAAGCCTTATCTTACAGATGAGGAAATAGATGTTTAGGGAAGCTAAGTGACTTCCCCATGACCACATAGATAGAAAGTGGAAGAACCTAGCAATATAACACCAGAGCCCTCTTTCTGAACCACTGACTGCTACCAATTCCCTATGGCAGTACGAATACCTACTATTGGACACCCTCACCTGATGCTCCCTTGGCTCATAAAACTCAAGATTAAACCCAGTGTCATTAATCTCACACCTGCTCTCCTCTTGTGCTCCCTAATGAATGAGACACCTTTTCTTTCACCCAGTGGCCCAAGCCAGAAGAAACCTAGGCTCACTTCAACTCTTCCCCTGATTCCACTCTCACTTTAGTCAGCAAATGCTGTCAAGTTGACCTCTTTGAACTCACCATCTATCCCCCTTCTCCAGCCCCATCTCCTCTGCCCTAGGTCATACTCACATCACCATCTTTCCCATAGACACTTACAAGAGGCTCCTCCTGCCTGTTCCCAGTCTTGGGTCTCTCCTGCCCCGGTCTGCCCTGTGCACTGCAGCCAGGGTGTGGTGATCTCTCTAAAGGCAAGATGATTGTTTCACCACCCTCACTCCACTGCCCTGCTCAAAAGCCTTCACTGCCTCTTAAGCTGCAGGGAAAGGCCCCAATTCTTTGTAGCCTACCAGACCCTTCAGAACAGCCCGTCCTACCTCCTCTCCTGCCATACCTCCACCTGCACTGATGCTCCAGCCATACAGAAATACTCGCATTTCCTGGAAATACTACTTACTCCCTTTGTTCATGCTGTTCCCTCTGCCTGGACTGCCTGTCCACTCTATGTCTGGTGAACTCCTACTCATTCCTCAAGACTCAGTTGAGAAGTTCTCTTTTCTGCGAAGTCCTTCCTGATTCCCCCTCTGGCAAAATTAACCCCTCTGATCCTAGTGTACCTAAAGCACTTTGTATAGCGCCCCCCGCCCCACCCTTATGTCACCTATCTGGGGCCTTACCACTAGAAGGTGATCTTCTCCAGGAATTAGCCTACCTTTTTTTGTATTTCTGCACCTGGCCTAGGTCCCAGCACATAGCATAAACTACATGAATGTTTTCTGAATGAAGGCAAATGGTTCATCATTTTAATGTGTTTATTAAATATAAATATTATATTATTCTAAGGACAAGCAACCCCTTTGTGTTATCCACTCTTTTAAATCCCCTTTTGAAGGAGACACTTAGTCCCTCTGTAAAATTAACATGATTCTCAAAGTTTCTGGAAGTTTGTGAAAGTGCTGCCTACTATGCTCCTTGCTCACCATATTTTCCTAGAAAGCTGAGGATGCCATACAGTGCACGGTGCCCACTGGACCCTGATACGGCCACATCATTTCCAAAGACAAGGTCAAGTGACCTCCCTCACCACTACAGTCTCACTCTCCAGTTTTCACAGAATGTTTCCTTCCCAGCTACAGACCAGTCCCTCTTTGTCTCCACAAGTTGATTACGTGCAGCCTACTTTTTCTTGTGAGACTTATTTTCTTTCAGTATTTTTTATTTTTACAACTTTAAACACCCAGAAAAGTTTAATAAACTAGTAAATGCCCAGCCCTGGCTGGTGTGGCTCAGTGGATTGAGCGCCAGCCTGCGGACCAAAGTGTCACTGGTTTACTTCTCAGTTGGAGCATATGCCTGGGTTGCAGGCTGGGTCCCTGGCTGGGGACATATGAGAAGCAACCGATTGATGTATTTCTCACACGTTGATGTTTTTCTCCCTCTCTTTCTGTTGGTCTAAAATAAATTTTTAAATATTTGGAAACACCCATATACCCACCACCTAGATGCTACAATTAATATTTGGCTTTATCATGTATATGTCCATCTATCCACCCCTTCAGCATTCATCAGTCCATCACACACACACACACACACACACACACACACACACAAAGATGTTATTTATATTTTTGGAGAGAAGGGAAGGGAGAAAGAGAGGGAGAGAAACATCAATGTGTGGTTGCCTCTTGCATGCCCCCAACTGGGGATCTGGCCCACAATGCAGGCATGTGCCCTAACTGGTGATTAAACCAGTGACTTTCTGGTTTGCAGGTCAATGCTCAACCCACTGGGCCACACCAGTCAAAGTTATTTTTGATGATTTCCATATAACTTGCAAACATCAATATACTTCACCCCTCAACTCTTCAACATGTATATCATGAACAAGGTTAGAGTTCAATATTTGTTTTTAAAGTAAAATTTACATAGAGTAAAAGTATGCAAACCTTTTGCAATTCATTTGATGCATTTTGACAAATGACACAATCCCTATCAAAACAGAGCATGTTGTTATTACCCAAGAAAGTTTCTTCCCACTGCTTCAGCTGGAGTGATTTTAACAAGCCCAGAGAGGGTCTTGTTTACTTGCCCTGGATTCCCCGTAGGCATTTATGTTCTCAAGCCATTGTTTCCCTAGACCTCAGCAGCCTCTTCCTGGCCTTGTTTTGCAGGTGCTCTCCCTTTCTCTGCTGGCTCCCTTCTAGTTTACATGAACCTGGAGAAAATCTGGAATGAACCCCGAGATCGCTTCTCTCTCCTCCAGAACTTTGCCAATGTCTGCCTGGCTGCTGCTGTGACTCAGACCCTCTCCTTTCCCTTTGACACGGTAAAGAGGAAGATGCAGGTGAGGAGTGATTTTGGAGGGGGTAGTGGAGGGATGCCTTGCAGTGTTGGTGGATGGGTAATGACAGTAGAGAACACTGACCCTGAGCGGTGTCAGGTTTCCAAGGAGATTGTGACTGCTCACACCAGTACTGTGCAAATTCCCACTCCGGGCCATTTCCACTGCTAACCTCAGGGCTATTGGCTCCAGCTCAAACTATTTCATTCCCATGCTCTGCTTTTTTTAGGGCTTTTATTACTCCTCCAGATGAGGCCCAATTTTCTTTTCTCTCTTCCTCTTAGCTGCTATCTCCTGTGACATCATTGAAACCCCCTGGCTCCCTCTCCCTGGGGCCTCCACAGAGAGGAGGAGAGGGCAGTCTTTCATTACCACCCCTTACCTCAGTGAAACAGACTGGAAAGAATGAAAATAAGCCAGGAGCTACTCGATGACCAAGCTCCAATAGTCCCTGAGTCCCTTGCTAAGGAAGTAACTACATTTGAAAAGGATTGGTATGTTGGTGGGACTGGACCTTCATTTTCTTAATTGTTACCTGGGAAACTCACATTTGCTCTATAGGCTACAGAGGCAACAGCCTGGTACCTGAGAGCCCAAAGTGAGTAACTGGCTTAGCCTAGAATCAGCCAATTTTGATTTAAAAAAAAAAATCAGTGGGTCAAGTAAGGTTGGGGGTTACAAGCAGGTCTTCACAGTGAGGGTGGGTTCAGAATGGAGAGCTCTGAGGCTTTGTATTTGCCTTTAACCCTACTTGCTCTCTGATAGCCTCCGTAAAACTCCAGTCCACAGATTTGCTTGACTCCCTGGCCTTTTCTGGGCAAATCTTGATTTCTGTGATTAATACATGTTCCTAAAGAGCTGCTTGGATATTAATGTGGGGTAAGTTGAGTCCAGTTTTAAATGATTGATCCCAGCTGAATTCATTTTTCCACACGTCTGTAACTTGTTCCTCCGCAATCTTAGTGGCCCCTGGCTTCCCTTCAGTGGCTTTCTTGGCTGGGCTGGACCCCACTTACCTCAGCACTAAAAAACCTGAAGGACCCTGACTGGGTAGTTCAGTTGGTTAGAGTGTCATTCTGATACACCAACATTGCTGGTTCCATCCCCAATCATGGCACATACAACAAGCAACCAATGAATGCATGAATAAGTGGAGCAACAAATCAGTGTTTCTGTCTCTCTCTCTCCCCTTTCCTCTCTCTTTCTAAAATCAATAAATGAAAAAATATGTACTTTAAAAAGCATAAAGGTACTTATCTCAACCTATAAAGAAAAGCTGCCTTCAGAATAACACACATCACAATGACATTCAGTTCTGCTGTTTCAGTGCACCAAACTTTTCATCTGTCTGGGTTATGTTCCTTTCCTGTGCTTTGTCGAGAGAAATAAATAATTGTCACACTGTTGTAATTGTAATTGTTGTAATTGCAATGTAGATGCAAGTTCAGAGCCTGCTCAGTGCGTGCTTATTTGTAATGCATCATTCCTAATTTTAAAAGTATTGTACGTAAGCTTAAAAATGGTTAAAATGGTCAATTTTATGCTATGTTTTGCACAGACTATAGAAAGGTATGAAAAAGAAAACAATTATTTATAAGCCCAACACATACATACTATAATGATTAATAGTTTTTCTTTTATGTATATTTATGTGTGTACATGTGCATACATGTGGGTGTGCATAAATATAAAATATATGTAATACATGTATATGGAAGGTTTTTTTTTTCACAACACTGTGTTCCTGTGATATAAAAATCACTGTATATAAAAATTAGTATCCTGCTTGTTTCACTTCTTATATAATAGATATTACCCTAGGCTATCAAGTGTTGAGAACTTCTTTTTAAATTATCACATAATTTTCTACCCTATAGATGTGCCACAAATATTTTTTAAAGTAACAAATATTTATTCTCAAAGTTCTGGAGGCTGGAAGTTTAATATCAAAGTGCTGGTGAGGCCATGCCCCTTTTGAATGCTTTAGGGGAGGATCCTTCCTGTCTTTTCCAGCCTCTGGTAGCCCTCACAGTTCCTTGGTTTGTGGCAACATAACTTCCATCTCTGCCTCCATCATGCCATAAATAGTTTCTCAAGGTTTTTTTTTTTTTTAATATTTAGGCTGTTTCTGATTCTTCAGTAAAAACCCTTGTATGTTTTCACATTTGTGATGACACCTTTCAGCAGTATTCCTAGAAATCAACTTACAGGTCACAAGATAAAAATAATTCTAAGGTTCTTAATGAAGTTTGCACCCTAGCAAGGTTGTAAGTTTACACTTGCACCAGCAGTAGGAGTGGTTCACCTCAACTCTCATCAACAGTAATTACTATCACTTTCTAAAGCGTTGGGAGCCTAATAGCTGACAAATACCATTACATTGTCTTCATTTGAATTTCATTGATTATATAAGCAAATTGTACATTTTTCATATATAAATAGGCCGTTTGTATTTTTTTTTTTTGGAACTACTCTCTTTATGTCTAACACCTATTTGTCTAGGATATTCAGCTTTTTCTACTGATTGGTAAGAAGTCTTTATATGTTAAAGATATTAACCCTTTCCCATATATTACACGTATTTTCCCCAGTTAGACATTTGGTTTCTGATGCTATTTATGCACTATTGTTATTAGACATGTTTTTTAGATTTTTATGCCATTACATCTATTACTGTTTTTTGTTTCTACCTTTGCTTTTCTGCATAAAAGGCCTGCCCCATCCCACAATGATAGGAGTATTCATCAATATAGATCTTTTTTTAAAAAAATTTAGTTATTTACTTTTAGACAGAGGGGAAGGAAGGGAGAAAGAGAGGGAGAAAAACAGCAATGTGCAAGAGAAACATTGATCAGGTGCCTCTCACACGCCCCCTACTGGGGAACTGGCCCGGAACCCAGGCATGTGCCCTGACTGGAATCGAATCAGTGACCCTTTGGTTCACAGGCCAGTGCTGGATCCACTGAACCACACCAGTCAGGGCTGTAATACCTTTTAATAGGTGGCAGAACACCTCCCTTCTCATTGCTCTTCTTTTCAGCATTTCCTTGATTATTCTCAGTCATTTGTTTCTCCTGATAAACTTTAGAATTACCTTGTGATTATGAATGGAGTTATGTCAAACCTACAAACTTGGAATAATTCATATAAGATATTTTATCTTTTACTTAGGAATGCCATATATTTCTCTTAGTTTCAGTCATCTTTCTTTAGATTGAACTATATAAAATTGCCAATATTCTACCATTGTTAAATGATTTTTTAAAATTTATTGATTTGAGAGAGAGAGAAAGAGATTTGTTTCACTCATTTATGCATTCATTTGTTGATTCTTGTATGTGCCCTGACTGGGGATAGAACCTACATCCTTGGCATATTGGGACAATGCTCTAGCCAACTAAATTACCCAGCCAGGGCTAATATTCTACCTTTACCTTTTTGACATACTCAAATGGTAATTTCATATGGTTCAACCCTTAGAAAAATTGATTTCTTCATGTGGTAATTATGTTTTCTCTTTAGAAAAAGATAGCTTTTTTAAAAACAATGTCAGGGAAAGGTTTATTAGGAAAGATTTATGATATAGCAGAAGCTTTTTATTCATTTCTTAAAAACCCTGGCCCTAAGAATTTATTTTACTGTCTGGAGTGAGAATAGGCTCTCATTGGCTGAGCATCAGAAGCTGGATGGAACAAAAGCTATTTATAGCACTGGCTTCCATGCTCGGAGGATCACTTTTTGAAATAGTAGAGCCAGTCTATGACCATACTACCCTGAGCGTGCCTCATCTCATCTGAAATAGTAGAGCCAGAGGCATCTCTCCAATACTTTCTGCCACCTCTTATAATTTAATGTTCCTTATACATCGTTTAAGGCCTTGAGCCTAGTGGTAGGGGTAGTCAAGGGAAAAGGTAAAATTCTGGGACCAGTTCGTATGTGTGAGGTTTTTTCCCCCCATACCAATCAGTTCTCCAACACCAGCTGGGTGTCCTACAATGGAACTCATTTCTTTTTTTTTTTTAAGATCTTTTATTTATTTATTTCCAGAGAGAGAGGAAGGGAGGGAGAAAGAGAGGGAGAGAAACATTGATGTGGAGAGAAACACTTATTGGCTGCCTCTCTCACACCCCCAACCAGGAACCTGGCCTGCAACCCAGGCATGTGTCCTAACTGAGAATCAATCAGTGACCTTTCACTTCAGGATAACACCCCATGCACTGAGCCATACCAGTCAGGGCTCAACTCAATTCTGACACTATCTACCTGGAGATAGCATCAGATCACAGGGTAAGAGCTTAACTCCATAAGACAGCCACCCCCTCTTCAGATGCCAATCTCAAGTCCAGGTGCTTCTGACTAATTGGCTATAAATCAGAGGTTCCCAGGACCCCATCCTTGAGTTGACTTAATTCGCTAGAGCAGCTAATAGAACTCAGGAAACCAAATTACTCACCAGGTTACCAGTTTATTAAAAAGGATATTAAAGGATATGAATCAATAGTCAGATGAAGAGATTCACAGGGCACAGTCCCAAACAAAGGAGCTTCTGTCCCCATGGAATTTGGGACTTGGCACTGTGGCACCTGGATGTGTTCTGCTTCGCCAGCCTGGAATCTCTCTGAGCCCTGTGCTTTTGGGGTTTTATGGAGGCTTCATTACATAGGCATGATTGACTAAATCATTAGCCATTGGTGACTGATCCACACTCCAGCCCCTCATCCCTCCCAGGAGGTCGGGGAAGCTGGACTGAAAGTTCAGCCTTCAGTCCCATGGTTGGTTCCCCTGGCAACCAGCTTCCATTCTTTGGTGTCACTCCAAAAGTCATCTCATTCACATAAGCTTAGGTGTGGTTGAACGGGGATTGTTATGAATATCAAGACATCTTCATCACTCTCATTACTCAGGAAATTGCAAGGGTTTCAGGAGTGCTGTGCCAGAAATGGGGATGAAGGCCATATATATATTTCTTATTATAAGTCATAGTATCACAGAGGGTTTTAGATAAAAGTCAATGACATCTAAATGTGGGAGTGGGGGTTTCAGTCTTCCCTATAAACTTTTAGTTTTCCTTTATCCCCCTGAGAGCTAGAACAATGATCTCTTGTGGGGGAATCTAGCCACTACTACATTCCACTCTGGAATATTTATATATATACAACAATGTACTATAAACCAGGGTAAGGTATATGAGAAGTGAGTATTTGGGGGTAAACTTGCTCATCTTTCCCCTTGTATAGAAACACTCTAAATAATGCATATGTAGAGTTTCAACAAGAAGCTTTAAAATGAATGCCAAGTCATAGTGATTATGTAAAAAAAAAAAAAAAACAAAGAAGCAATCGCTGTTTTCAAAAGGTATGATCAGCATCCAGTTATGAATAACATCATAGATGACATCTAAAGATATAGGAAATGAATTCTTAGGATTTTAGTTAAAGTGTTATTTAACAGGGGTGAACAAACATAATAATACCTTGTCCGCTCTACTTTTTAAAAAAAGTAATCCCCAAGACAGAACCAGAGGCTTTTAAATGTAAGCATGCATTGCTTTCTCTCGCCATTAGATGTCGCTGCAGTAAAATGGAGCGCACCTGAGTACAATCTGAGGGTATTAGAACCAGAGCACTGGTGATGTCTGTCTAGTTAAAACCTCCTAATCCCTGCTTGAAATTCATATTCAGTTTGGAGGATAAGGGGCCTAGAAACAACAGTCGAACTCTAAATTTTGCTGTAGTTGTTTTTTTTTTTTTTTTCCTGCAAAGCACACAATCCAAATTCTCCAAGAAGAGAGAGCTTTAGTAACAATCTCCCCTCAGGGGAGCAGGCAGAGTTTGCCAGCAGAATTTGTAAGGAGGGAGCTTTGCAGGGCAGCCATGCGCTCTGACCCGGGTACACTTAGTGATAACATTTAAATTCCATTGGCTGTCCTTGTTGCCCTGCCTGTCAGGAAGCAAATCCACGTCAAGTGTCTTACCCCACACTGTCTACTTTGTCCAAATGTCTCCTTCTAATATGTTTTTATACACACACACACACAGATACACACTGCCTGTTTATGCCATATCAGGTTGAAACTCTCTTAAACATTAATGCCAATAATCAGAAGTCTTGTTTAACCAGCTGGGCCCTTTCTTCACGGTGCTTATTCTCATTTTATTCCTTTTTCTTTTTCTTTCCTGGGCTCCTGGCTGGCATGCTAGAGAATGGAGAGGTAAATAAATTATGCATGTGCATGTTTTGATGGCATGGTTTCTGATGTGAAGGGGTGGATCTGCCCTCTGTTCAAATGGAATGAGGTGCCCCCCACCTGGTGTGCTTTCACAGATGCCAAGACCACCCTATCCCACTTCAGTGCCTTTCACTTCAAACTCTTCCAGGTATGGCTTGGCCTTTCCACCATCATATCTCCCACACCTGGCCCAGAGCCTGGGCCTGAAGAGGTTAGCGACATTATTGTATTGAGAGAGTAGAAAGGGTAAAAATTGACAGAGATTTAATTAATCTCACTAATCTGTGGGCTTCTAATAAGGATTTGGGATTCCTGAGCAAATAATTCTCTGGATAGGCACCTGTGGAGAAGAGAGGGTGACAGGCTGCCCTGAACGTCCAAGGAGCAGCTGAGAACATGAAACCTCCTGAGAGGAGCAGGAAGGAGGCACCAGGCACAAGCTTGATTCCCCCATAGCTCTATCTGCCACCCTCCCATGTTGCCCATATTAGGTGTGTCCATTTCATCAAATATAAAACTGAATGTCAGCCTGTTGCTTTACACTCCAGGGGACTTTGACCCCATCAAGCTCACAAGGTAAGCAGGATTGGGCCAGGTCAGCATTTGAACTGAAAACACATAAGATGAAGAACAAAGGTAGTGTCCAAGTGGCACAGCTGACAAAGCAAAATACACGTGGTACCTGAGTGAAGGGAGGCCCTGGCCTGTTCAAACAGAGATGCTGAGCCTGACAGAGATGCTTAACACCTCTGCTGCTTTTAGTCAACTGGACACTGTTGCTTCACCAGTCCCTCCCAGAGTCTCCCTCCCCCCCACACAGTTTCTCATGCTCAAATCCACGTCTTCATCCCCGATCCCACACTGTGGACATTGCCATTTAGCTATCACCTCTCCACTGGCACCTCTAACTGAATATGTATTAAACGGACTTCTTCCTCTGAAACATTCTTCCCAAGAGTTTTCCATTTCAGTACCACCATTCCCCCAGTTATCGAGGCTGGAAATCCACAAGGTATCTTTGAGTTTCCTTTTCCCCTATCCCCAATCAACGTTGAGGCCAGTTACTTCTTCATTCCCGATATTCCCAATGCTCCCACGCTGGTCTTTCTTTTTGTCACTGTCCCTGGCCTAACCTGGGACCTTAACAGGTCATACCTAGGCCATTGCAGCAATCCTGTAATTGGCCTCCAGGATTAATTCTAAAAATGATCCTGGAGCACCAATGTACCCAGCACTGTGGGAAGTGCTTTAAGCTTATTATCTTATTTTATCCTTACAACAGCCCTATGAGGTGGGTACTGTTCCTATCAAGCCCATTATACAGATGAGAAAACGAAGGCACTGAAAGGTTCTGTAGCCTCCCAGAGTTCACCCACCTAGTAACTGAGCTGAAATTTGAGACCAGATAGCGTGACCCCAACAGCAATACTCATTTAAGTGCCTCAGCCCAGCTCATAGCTTCTTCCAGACTAACTTTCTTAACATCTGCCTGTGTTTTGTCCTTCTTCATTGCCCCTAGAGAATAAAGGCTGAGCCCCTTGGCCTACCATGCTGCCCGTACCAATATTGCCACCCTCATTGGCATAGAGGCCCTCTATATCAGGAGTAGCAAAATCAAACAGCAGGAACTTGGAAGTAACGTGAAAGAGAGTAAATAGGAAAATGCAGACAATATACAGTTGCCCCCTAAAGAATAAGCTTTCAAATGTGTTCTGAGCCATCAGGGTTTTTGGCTTTCAAAAGCATTCTGGAGAACTAACTGCACTGTGCTCACCACATGTGATTAGCATCCGAATGTGAATATCAGAGAAGAACAAAATGAGCCTGCAGAGGCTGAAGCAGGCAAGCTCCCCTTTTCCAAAGGATGGATGCCATTTAGAAATGTGGGCCCAGTTTTTCAAGGGAGCCTAAAATCCAGATTTTTATGTAAAATCTCCCCATTTGTCAATGTTGGCAAATAAAATTAGGTAAATACTGCCTGGGCTAAACAAAACACCCCTTTTTATAGTCTCTGCTCTATTCAAGCCTCCACAACCAAAATGATCTCTGTCCACCTCCCACCTCCCTCAGCATATGTCACATATGAGGCACCTCTGGCCGGAGCATCTGTCTCTACCTCCTTAAAGGCTCAACTAAGGTTTGCCTCAGTGATGTCTGTCTCTTCTGACCTAAAATAGCACATACCTGTTCCTTCTGTTTGACAAATGAGTTGCCTTTTCCCACCCCCTAAAGAGCATCCCATCCCAATGGGGAAAGGCAGGTGTTTCACCTTTGTAGAGCCGCAATGGGGTGTTCCATGTCACTGCAGAGGCGATTATGGAGCAGGAAAAGCCAGTTAACTAACAGTGTGCTCTAGCAATAATTGAAGAGGCTATGTTTTCACTGTCACCTCACCCCACCCCCAAGGGCACTGTTATTTTGTGGCAGTTTTGTGGGTGAATAAACCCTTTGAAATGATGCTATTAGTCTGTGTGTGCCCTCTGACCCAGCCAATTGAATTTTCAAAGCATTTTTCTATATGCCTCCACTTCTCCCATCTCTACACCATTGCTCTGTCTCTCCATCCTGTCAAAGCCCCATCCTGAGGTCTTCTGTCACCTCCTGCAACAGGAGTTTCCTTCTTCTGAATGCACGTAGCATGCACCCACTGTAGCTCTCTGAGGCCCATATAACATGCTTCCCTGTGCTATAATTGTCTATGTCATTATTCCCTCTAGAGTATGAGCTTTTTGCCTTTGGGATATATATCTTACTCATTTGTACATGCCCATAGCACATAGCCTCGTGTAGCAGGCACTTGATACTTGTTTAAAAATGAATGAAGTTCAGGGCCGGCTTATGGTATCTCACTGTGTGTGAGTACAGAATTGAACCTTAGCTGCCACTGGATGAGCTCCAACTCTATGTGCTTGTCCCTACCCGTGCAGAAGGTAAGAACAGCCTGCTCTAAGGAAACCCATGTTTTGTCCCCTGCCTATAATAATCCTCACTCTGATAATGCACTATCTTCTTCCTGCCTTACCACTTAGGTTCTATTTAATCTCAGCCCAAACAGCTGTTAACATTTCAAGATAGGCAAATATGCTGACAGGACAGAGTAAAATAATCATAACACCATTTGGATATATACCCGCGCTTCAATGCAACCTCCCACCACTGTGTATGGTGCCTGGAAATGCTTGACAAATCATCATAGAACTTATATTTGTTAGTTTCTCAATTTCACTAAATGTGACCTGATGTAAATGAATGTGTCTAAATCTGTGCTCTTCTTTGGTGGGGCATTTTTGTCAGGGGTAAGGATGGGGACAAAATATGTCAGGAGGAGGTAATGAAAGGAGAGTGTTCCCTGGGATTAAAAAATTATAATAATATGCCTACCATTTATTGGTCATATAATATGGACAAGGCCATTTAGCATCCCATTCCACCCTTTTTATAGACCTTATGAAATAAGTGCCAATATGATTCCTATTTTTTTGTGACTTTTTAAAAAGATTTTTATTTATTTATTTTTAGACAGAAGGAAAAGGAGAGAGAAAGAGAGGGAGAGAAACATCAATGTGTGGTTGCCTCTTATGTACCCCCTACTGGGGACCTGGCCCCAACCCAGGCATGTGCCCTGACTGGGAATCGAACTGGTAACCCTTTGGTTCGCAGGCCCGCACTCAAGCCCCTGAGCCACACTACTTAGCCAGGGCTGATTCCTATTTTCTAGATGAAGAAATGAGACACACAGAGGATCGACAATTTGCCTAACAGTCACATAGCTAACAAGTGGTGGGGGTGGGATGGAACCCAGGTCTCTCCTTCAGGCCCATGCTTTATCCACCAGAAGTACAGGGGCTTGTTCCCAGGTGCTGGGCAGTCAGTTCATTTCTTTTTCAGTTCCTTTGCCCCAGGCTTGGCAGTAGTGGAAGAGGGAGAAGAAAACCTAAATTTGAGAACTGGGCGCTCACAGTGTGGGGCAGAAAAATAACTTTCCTTCTACTCTTCTAATTCTTCTGATTGGACCAATAATAAAATTAGCACAAGGCAGAGTAAGAGGAGAAAATTTATTACATAGGTACAAGTAATAAATGTAGATACATATAGTATATGAATTCCTAGGAGTCGGGACTTCAAAGGGCAAGTAGGCAGTTCACAGGTAGATGAGAAGGAGCAAACATGTGGTGAACAAATTATTGCCTGGTCATGCAGAAACAATGGGATCTCGAGGGCAGTCTAACAGACTTTATTAGATTGCTAGGGTCCCACTGTCAGAACATGTAGTTCCTATTATGATGTTAAGGTAATAGCTCCCTTCCTTTAAGCAGCCATTTCTATCTGAATTCCTTTAGGCACATAAGAGGGAAGGGTCAAAGTTTCTTTTGGAGTCTTTCATTTCTTAATAACCAGCTTAAAATAATCAAATCCAGAAAAGCATATTTTGGGGTAGCAAACTCTGCTTCCCCTTCCACTTGCAAGAGCAGTTGACACACACACACACACACACACACACACACACACACAATAGTGTACAAGCTCAGAAACAGGCAAGAGCCTGGCTTTGGCCAGGGAATGGTTAACTCAAGTTAGAGGGGAGGGGAAATCTTTGGAAAAGCGGACTGGCCAGGGCTTGCTTTAGTCTCTGGCAGCCTGACAATGGAAGGCTTGAAGCCGGCAGACAGAATGAGGAGCATAGATCATTCAGTAGCCACAGACCTTTGGCCTGCTACAAACTGATCAAGCTGCTCACAAGGACTGGAGAGAAAGCCCCACTGGCTCTTCAAGCTCCTGGGAGAGCAGATGCAAAGCCCCACAAGGGGAAAGGAAGTTGTGATCATCACACTTGCTAGGAGCTGCTAACAGTTTTCAAGTTTTCGGCCTGGTTCAAGGTTTCTTGGTTGACATAGCATCCATTCTCAGTAGGAACAGAGCTCTGTTTTCCCAACAGAGCCAGCTTACCTGTCCTGAAGTGCAAACACTGCTGGGCTCTAAGCTATTGGTGTAGTGGGAAGAGATGGGAACATTACCTTTAGTTTGCTGCATTTTCAGCTCCTTGCTTTCATCTCACTTTGGGGCCTGACTACTCCCGAAGTCAGCAACACTGCCTTGGCAGTCTGGCATAAAAGGCCAGTTTTTGGCTCCAGGTAGGTGTCTGGATATCCCTTAAACGTGGTGGATTTGAGCATCATTGTTAAAGTGCAGGGAAAGGAAAACATGCCCCCTTGGGTTTTTTTTTCCCTAAAAGGTATAGAGTGAGGTAAATACCTGAGGTGTGGCAGTTGTTGATCATGGAAACAACAATCCCTAGAGGTCAGGCAAGGAAGGCATATGGAGGAACCCTCTTCGTTCTGTTCTTTGTGAAATCACTCTGCCCTTTTCTCCTGACCTGAGCTGGCTAACTCCTTTGAAGAGATAAAGCCTGGGAATCAAAATGCCCTAAGCAGGCTTCTTTGCACTCCAGCTAAACAGTAATAGCAACTAAGATGGGAGTTGATCCCCCTCTCCATGCTCACCCCACCTCCAGAGTGTGGGTGAAGGGAGAGGTAGGGGAAAGGGAAACAAACATCCCAGAAAGAGACTGATGTCAGCCAAGACCCGCAGCTGTGAGCAGTCATCTGCACCTCCTGCTGTCAGGAGATGACGAGAGCTTGCTGGCCTCGCTGGCACTGGCCCCTCCCCCACTGTCCTCAAGCCACTTCTAGAAATGGGATGGAGAGTACCTTGTAGGTGGGCCATGCCAACAAAGCCGCCTGCACCTACTTTTGTGGAATCCCCACGGAGCCTTTAGAAGCCAGTTTTCACCTCCTTTTCCCATGTAGCTGTTGCTTGTTTGTTTTTGATGGCTGTGTTCATCTTAAAGCTTTAATGGGCAGAGTGGCTCCATAGTCAGGAGTGTGAACTTTGGATACCAGCACTCCCTTTACTCCTGCATGAACTTGGGTAAGCCATGAACCCTCTCTGAGCCTCATCTTCCTCACTTGTAAAACATGGGCAGAAGCATAGTGCCTAGCTCATATATGGAGAGAGGAGATTGAATTGGGTTAATGCAGATACAGAACCAGGCACGTGATACGTATTCAATAAAGCCAACGTGCTATTTTTATTGTTCTTGAAGCATCTCTTCAGAATCTACATAGGGCATTGAAGGCCTGATTACAACTATAAAAGCTGGTCCAGGTGTGTTTTTATGTTTCCTATGATTGCTGTAAATACACAAATGAGTTTAGCACCACAAAACCTCAAAAGACCCTCTATAGATAATGACAAGCAGGGATGGTTGGAGCATTAATTATTCATTTGTTCGGTTATTTTAACAGGCATTTACCTAGGTCCTAGGGGCTACCATGTGCAAGTCTGTATGTTCCCAGACTTCTGAAAACTCATCTTCCAAATCGTTTCCCTCACCCTTCCTACCAGATCTCACTCCCAATCAAGGTGACACTAAAAGTTGGCGCTCCCAGCTGCTGCTGCATGCGCTCCCCTGACCCCGTCCTGGGCAGCTCCAGCAGCTCTGCTCACTTGCATCTCAATTGCTTTCTCTAGCCTGACCCAGCTGCACTTTTGGTTTCCCCACCCCATCCCCCACCACCAGACAGGAACTGTTTCTCTTCTCTCTTTCCAAGTGGAATACTAACCTGTTGTCTGTTTGCCTGCTCCCCCCACCCCCCCCACCCCCCCCACCCCCGTCTGTTATCCCGTTATCCTGGGCTTTCTGACCAGCTGCTCAGTGTTCCAGCCTGCTGCTGAACCATGAGGTGCGCACGTCAGCCAGAATAGAGGGTATCTTCTAGGTGGGCCATGCTGGGGGCAGCTGTCTGCACCTACTTTTGTGGACATCCCTAGTGCAGAGCCACAGTGTGTCCCAGTTCTGAGGACCTGCCTCTGCCAAGAGAAACTTGGGCCATGTGGTTAACAGGACAGAAAGGTCTTTTTACTTCAATACGATTGGCCTTTTTTGTTTGTTTGTTTGATTACTGGGGATTTGCCAGATGACAAAAGCCTCCCACCACAACTGCCATCCAGGCAGGTGTGTCCTCAGATGGTTTGGAAATGGGACAGCTTGGTCTCCAGCTTGTGTCCGATACATCCAAGGGAGACAGAGTTGTTTCCAACCAGCAGGAAAAGGGTTCTAAGCTCCTGTTTGCTCTAACTAGCAGGCTCTTCTGTTTTGTTGTTGTTGTTGTTGTTGTTGTTGTTTTGTCTCTCCTTTTAAATGCCTCTTTAAAATTGACTTTATGTTTTTAGAAAAGTTTTAGGTTGACAACAAAATGGACAGGAAAGGGTGGAGGGTGGGTGAGAGGTGAAAGCGAGTAAGAGGGACAACTTCCAGTTATAAAATAAACAAGCCACAGCGATGTGGACAGGGAATGTCCACAAACAGGGAATGTAGTCAATAATATTGTAATAACTTTGCACAGTGATAGATGGTTACTAGACTTACCATGGTGATCACATCATAAGGTATATAAATGTCAAGTCACTATGTTGTACATCTGAAACTAATACAGCATTGTATTCCAACTTTCTTTAATTTAAAAAAATTAATTGAAAGGAAGGTAGAGACACTTTTCATGTACTCACTGCCTGCACAATGCATTACCAGCTTCCCCATGAGAATGGTTACATGTTAAAATTCAGGAACCTACACAGACACATCATAATCACCTGGAGTCCACAGTTTATCTTAGAGCTCACTCTTGGTGTTGTACATTCTGTGGGTTTGAACAAGTGTATAATGACGTGCATCCATCGTTGTAGTATCATACAGAGTATTTCCAATGCCCTAAAAATCCTCTGCTCTGCCTATTCACTCCTCCCCTCTCCCCCTAACCCTGGCAACCACTGACCTTTTTACTGTTTTTATAGTTTTCGAGAATGTCAGATAGTTGGAATCACATAGTATGTAGCCTTCTCAGAGTACCTTCCTTCCTTCCTTCCTTCCTTCCTTCCTTCCTTCCTTCCTTCCTTCCTTCCATCCATCCATCACTCTTTTTACATAGAATTTATTGTGGTGACATTGGTTAATAAAACTATATAGCTTTCAGGTGTACATCATCTGTATATTGTATTGTATGTCCACCACCCCAAGTCAAGTCTCCTCCCATCACCATTTATCCCCCCTTCTCTATTTTCTACCTTCCCCATCCCCCTTTCCCTCTGGCAATCACCATATGTCTGTGTTTGTGAGGGTTCTTTTTTCCTTAATCCCCTCACCTTTTTCACCAGCCTCCTAACCCCCCTCCTCTCTGGCAGCTGTCAGTTTGTTTCTATTTTGCTTATTAGTTCAGTTTGTTCATTAGATTCCACATATAAGTGAAATCATGTGGTGCTTGTCTTTCTCTAACTGGTTTATTTCCCCTAGAATAATGTTCTCCAGGTCCATCCATGCTATCTTAAAAGGTAAGATTCCCTTCTTTTTACAGCCAAGTACAATTCCATTGAATAAATGTCCCATAGTTGTGTTATCCACTCATCTATTGATGGACACTTGGGCTGCTTCCATATCTTGGCAATTGTAAATAACACTGGAATGAACATAGGGGAGCATATATTCTTTCAAATTAGTGTTTCAGATTTCTTTGGATATATTTCCAGAAGTGGGATCACTGGATCACAAGGCAGACCCATTTTTAATTTTTTTACGTAACTCCATACTGCTCTCCACAGTGGCTGCACTCAGATTGTGTGGTTTTTTTTTTATCGTAGTAATATGCATTTAAGTTCTCCCTATGTCTTTTCATGGCTTGACAGCTCACTTCTTTTTCATGCTGAACAATGTTCCATT
This sequence comes from Phyllostomus discolor, assembly GCF_004126475.2. NCBI lineage: Eukaryota > Metazoa > Chordata > Mammalia > Chiroptera > Phyllostomidae > Phyllostomus > Phyllostomus discolor. The sequence continues at coordinate 70,677,302 of NC_050198.1, forward strand.
GTCTGGATGTACCACAGTTTATTTATCCATTTACCTAAGGACACCTTGGTTGTCTCCAAGCTTTGGCAATTAGGAACAAAACTGTTGTAAAAACACCCACATGCAAGTTTCATGTGGACATAAGTTTTCAACTTATTTGGGTAAATACCAAGATCTAGCCTAATCTAATCATCAGAATTGCTGGATCGTATGTTTAGTTGTGTAAGAAACCAGCCAACTGTCTTCCAAAATGACCATACCATTTTGCATTCCCACCAGCAATGAGTGAGAGCTCCTGTTGCTCCACATGCTGCCAGCATTTGGTAGTGTCAGTGTTCTGGATATTGGCCATTCTGATTAGGTGTGCAGTAATGTCCCACGGTTGTTTTCATTTGCATTTCCCTGATGACATATAATGTGCAGCATCTATTCATATGCTTATTCACCATTTGTATATATTCTTTGGTGAGGTGTCTGTTAAAGTCTTTGGCCCAATTTTTAGTTATTTTCTTATTGTTAAGTTTCAAGTGTTTTTTATATTTTGGAACAGCCATTCATCAGGTGTGTCTTTTGCAAATATCATCTCCCAGTCTGTGGTTTGTCTTCTCATTTTCTTGATTAATGCTCTTTTAAAATCATATACTCTACCTTCTGCATCGCTAACATATGCATATGATATTAGGTTCCTCTGTACAGCCCAGTGATTGGACATTTATATAATTTATAAAGTGATCACCCTGATAAATCCAGTGCCCACCTGATGCCATGCATAGTTTTTCATATTATTGACTATATTCCCTATGTTGTACTTTACATCCCTGGGTCTATTCTGTAACTACCAATTTGTACTTCTTAAATCCTCCCCCTTTTTCACCCATATCCCTAATCTCCTCCCATCCAGCAACCATCAAAATGTTCTCTATATCTATGAGTTTGTTTCTGTTTTGTTTGTTCATTTATTTTGTTTTGTAGATTCCACATATAAGTGAAACCATATGGTATTTGTCTTTCTTTCTCTGTCTGACTTATTTCACTCAGCATAATAGATGTAGCATTTCTTTAACTACCTCCTATTAGTGGGCATGTAAATTATTTCCAATTTTCTGCTGTTACTAATAATGCTGCAACAGAAATCCCTATAAAATATATCAGTTCCCACATGGGCAAATATATCTGTACAATAAATTCCTAGAAATAGGATTGCTTTGGTCAAAGGGTGTGACTTTTATATATTTATACAATATTTTTTATTTCAGTACTCATGGAAAGAATAAACAACCTGAAATGTTGCCTTTGCTGGAAGGCCTCTTTGGAGTTTATCACAGAAACCATCAAGTGCTTGGCTTTGAAGTATTTGTCTTTTATCTTGATCTCCTGCAAGTTTGTTCCTTCTTTCCCCCAGTATGTATTCAGCAAATACTGTATACCAGGCATGTTGGTAGGCTTTGGGGATAAAACCACAAACAAGGGAGACATGGTCGCTGCCCTCATAATATTTATAGTTTGGGAGGTCGGGGTTGTGGGGGGAGAAAGAAAGAATTTACACCACAGAAATTAACACATGAAAGAAATAATTTTACACCAAGTCATTACAAAGTGTGTCAAATGCCATGAAGGAGAAGTACAATGTGACCAAAGGTGTTTACTAGGCTCCTGACTTTGGGGATCTGAGAAGACTTCCTAGAGGAAGTGATACATATTCTGATCAATGAGAGAAATCCAGGTAGATGGAGGAAATGGTAGGTTTGAAGGCTTGGAGTCAGAAAGAAGTGTACAGTAGGGCCAGCAGCCTGGATTATAGGATCAAGAAAGGGCTTTCAAGGTCATTTAACTCCAATCTCCCCACTTGACATATGAACAAACTTAGGTTCAAAGAACTAAATGACTTGGTCAAGGTAATACAGATAGCAGCAGAGCCAGGACTAGCACCTGGCTCCTCTGGTATTTTTCAGATGGCGCTGTGCTGCAAAATGCAGCATGCCCATCCTGGGGTCTACACACCTATGGGATAATTGCCTAGCTTCATGTGGAGGGAGTGTTTAAGTTCAGGTCCTGTGACTAGCAGCCTGACATGTTTGTTTCTCTTTACTAGTAAGATACAGTTTGGGCAAGTGGCAGTGTAGCATTCGAGTGGGTTGTTTTAGTCCTCAGCATGCCTGTCTCTTCTCCAAGTTTAGATAATAAATAATAATGATATTAATAACGGTGGTCATTTATATAGTGCTTGCTATATGTCAAATGCTGTTCTAAGCATTTTATATGTATTTCACTTAATCTTGACAATAATCCTACAAGGTAGGTATTATTATCACCCCATTTTACAGATGAAGAAATTGAAGCTCTGAAGGTCAAGGCATTTGCTCAAGGTCGCAGAGCTAGTGAGTGGCAAAGCATGGACTCGGTCCAGGCAGTCTGGTTTTAGGGCCCACATACTTTTCCCAATCACTCTCAGTGTCAGCAGCAAAGTAGTAGACTCAGGTCTGGACCCTGAGCAGCTTTGTGCTTTAGAGGGCCCACACAACCCTAGCTGCACATAAGAACCACTTGAGGAGCTTGCCAAAAATGCTGATGTCCAGGCCTCACCCTAGGTCAGTTAAATCAGTCTCTAGGGGTGGATTCCAATCATTGATGGTTTTGAAAAGCTTCTCTAGTTAGTCCGATACACAGCTAAGGTTGAGAAGCACTGGAATATAGCCTTACCATTCCTTCTTCATTTGGATGTGTTTTAGTTCAAGCTGGTGCAACAAAATACTATAGGCTGGGAGGCTTAAACAACACTTCTCATAGTTCTGTAGGCTGGTAAGTCCAAGGTCAAGGTGGCAGTAGATTCAGTGTCTGGTGAGAACCTACTTCCTGGTTTGCAGGCAGCCACCTTCTTGCCTGTGTCCTCACATGGTTGAGTAAGAGAGATCATCTAAGTCTGTCATTATAAGGGCACTAATCCCATTCATGAGGGCTCCACCTTCATGACTTAATCATTTCCCAAAGGCCCCCATCTCCACATAGCATCACACTGGGGATCAGGCCTTCAATATATGATTTGTGGGGGCACACAAACATTCAGTCCCTAGCAGGAGGCAACCAGCAATACATGTTTTCTTTTGTGTTCTGAATATCAGTTTAGTATGACACTTGTAGAGGCATTGATTCATACCACACCATGAGCTCCAGTCTTAGCATAAAGAATTCATTCAGCCCTGGCTGGTGTGGCTCAGTGGATTGAGCACCAGCCTGCAAACCAAAGAGTCACTGGTTCGATTCCCAGTCAGGGCACATGCCTGAGTTGTGGGCCAGGTCCGTGGTTGGGGGTGTGTGAAAGACAACCAGTTGATGTATCTCTCACACATTAATGTTTTTCTCCCTTGCTTCCCATCTCTCTAAAAATAAATATTTTTTTTAAAAGAATTCGTTCAGTGCCCTGGCTGGTGTTGCTCAGTTGGTTGGAGCGTAGTCCCATAAACTGAAAGATCACAGGTTTGATTCCTGGTCAGGGCACATGCTTAGGTTGTGGGTTTGGTTTTCTATCTGTATGCATAGAAAAACTGTCCACATATGAGAACAGTACCCAATGGGGGCAAATATGGGAGGTAACTAATGTTTCTCTCTCACATCAAGGTTTCTCTCCTTCTCTTCCTCCCTTCCCCTCTCTCTAAAATCAATGAGCATGTTCTTGGGTAAGGATTTAAAGAAAAATAATTCATTCAGTGCACATGCTGTGGTAGCCACATTCAATGTTGATGTGTGGTTACAATGTTGATGGCGTATCAAGGGCTAAGATAAGACAGCATTCTCAGTGCTGGGCATCAGGAGACAGTGTAGCTTAGTGGTATAGAGCTTCATTCTGCATCAAACATACCCAAATTCAGATGGATGCTTTGTCTCTCATGTTCTGTAATTTGGGGATTTATCCTTTTACCAACTCTATTTTGTCATCTCTAAACTCTGGCTAATAAGATAATATTACCCATTTCGTGAGGTTTTTGTGAAGATTAAATGAGCCAGAACATGTAAAGGACTCAGTGTAATGCCTGGCACCTAACATTTGGTAAATATTGGCCTTTTTTTCTTTCTTTCTTTTTTTCTTTCTTTCTTTTTTTTTTAACTTCATGACAATTCATATAGCTTATTCAAGCCTGGTCACAAGCAAACAGTTGTATTTGAGAAAAGCTACTAGTGACACTGATATTGAAGGAAATTTGGTTTGGCATTTCCTAAGTGCCTGATATATGCAATCTTTGAAGGTTCCTAGGCCCTGAAGAGCTAGAACAGGGAGGAAGGCCCAGTACCTGCTCCCCTAAGCTGGCTGGCTGCCAGCCCAGATATTGTACCCAGATAACTCTTACCAGATAGACTGTGCCATAGCAGAAGTCTAAACAAGGGGAGGAATCAGTTAAGGCAAGGAGATGGGGACACTCAAACAAGGTTAAGGACACGGGAGTGTGTGTTGATCGTATCCAGAGGGCATAGGCTGAGAAAGAATGTTAAGTGTGAGGTTGAGGCTGTCCCAAATGGCCGTTTCCTTCCAGGCAAAAGAAGCCACACATTTGTGAGTGATGTCATGACTTTACTGCATGTTAATATTCATTCTAAGCCCATGGAACAAGAAGAGCCCTGTGACAGCCATTCCTTGCCATCATCTTGGCTAGGAGCATGGCATCCAGAGTCCAGACTTCAGGGCCTGGCTACTTGGACTGGAATATTTATTTCTTGGTGACTAAATTACTTCATCCCATCTTCTATTTTCAGGCTCAGAGCCCTTACCTTCCCCACTGTGGGGGAGTAGACGTCCATTTCTCAGGAGCCATGGACTGCTTCCGGCAGATAGTGAAGGCCCAAGGGGTACTGGGGCTCTGGAATGGATTGGCAGCCAACTTACTGAGGGTGAGAAGAGTCATCAGTCTCTACTGTTTCTTTACCTCTTCCAGTTCCTTTGCCACTCCACGTGTAGTTTGGATGGAGATGCCCCCTCTAATATTTATGGTAACTTGAGGCCCATGAGTACAGCCTGGCTGTCAACCCTGAAGACAGAAGACCTTGTGCAATGTTGGGGCATCTGATACCCCATCCCAGAGGAGCTGATCATTTAATGCAGAGGTTCCTACCATGGGGGTTCATGGACTCCCAATGGGAACCTAACCCCCATCCTAAAATTGTCTGCAAAAATGTGGATGTATGTGCATGTGTGCCCTTCTCTGGGGAAAGGATCCATAGATTTCATCATATTCCCAAGAAACTCCATGACAAAAAAAAAAAAAAGGTAAGAACTCTGGATTACCCTGACCGGTGTGGCTCAATAAGTTGGGCATTGTCCTGCAAAGCAGAAGGTCAGCCGTTCAATCCCTGGTCATGGCACATAACTGGGTTCTGGGTTCTGTCCTGGTTGGGGCACATACAAGAAGGAACCAATCAATGTTTCTCTCCTTCTCTTTCTCCCTCCCTTCTCTTCCCTCTGAAAATAAATAAATAAAATCATTTTTTTTAAGAGAACTCTGGATTAACCTTACATTAGTTGACACATAAACGGGTACAATCAAGACAGGCATATGTTGACAGAAAGTATCAGATTGTCTATGTGTATATTAATCCAGACCTATGCTTCCCCAGAGCCATTCAACTGCTCTGCCATTCCTCACCCCCCACCTGCCATCTTCCCTGATTCCAAAAAGAATTACCACGTTGTATTATCCATAGCCTTTAACTCAGTTTACCCTGACTCAAGTTGATTGCAGATACATTAACACTTTAAGACTTTAACATGATTTTTATTTTATTTTTAAACAGATAGTTCCATATTTTGGAGTTATGTTTGGTACCTTTGAGTTCTGCAAGAGAATCTGTCTTTACCAAAATGGTTACATTGTGTCACCTCTGAGCTATAAATTGACCCCAGGGGTGGATCAGAGTTTGAAGCCTCAGGAATTACGAGAATTAAAGAAGTTCTTCAAAACTGGAAAACTAAACTCTAGAAAACCGACTCTTTAAAACTGAATGGAACTAAAAGTGCACTGACTGAAGGGGTGTTGCAATCGCAGACAAATGTAGCCTCATAATTGCACACATGTGGAGTGATAAGAGGGTACTCTGATCTGCTGCTCTTGGAAATTAGAAGATTCAGCCATACGCAACCTCTGAGCTCCAAACTGATGTGCCCGGGAACATCTGCACTGTGGGAAGGTTTCCCAACATGACCTTCTCCTGATGGTGTTTCACCAGATTTTATAACAAAAGCTAGTAGTAATGATATGTGCTGTTTACACAATACCAAAGAAAGGGCATTGTTATGACACCTCAAAGCAACATGTATTTGAAGTGGCTGAACAGAGACCATGTCATGCACTCAGGTCACAAGGTCATAGCTTTGCACTAACCCATATTGGCCCAGTTTTGCTCAATTTGACCTGAGATTTCCTACTATAATCATTCTGGAATTCATAATCTTTGCTGACTTCTGAGTACATACATCACAGTGTAAACTATGCCTTATCAGAAGCTAAATGAAAGTGTTTAACATTTGAAAGTTATGACTATCACAGTAGAATCATCCATTATTTAAATTTGAAGCATCCCAGACTTAGAACCTGGTATCTCAGGAAGGCAGTTTTTAGCATGACTGCTTATTCATGCCCCGAAAGACCTTCTTCCAGTTGAAGTCAAGTACAGTTTAAGTGGCCTGAATTCTCTGCCTTTTTAACTTGCTTTGCAAGCCTACCTTGAAAATAAATTATTTATTCAACTTATGCTATTTTCACAAGACATCCCAGTTGCCTAGAAGAGATCAAATAGATCATTTTACACACATACCAAAAAAAAAAATAACTGACAACAGTTTAGGCTAATTATCTCTATTAGATTTTTAAAAAGTCAAATTTTGGATTGTTTCACCTTGGGGATTTTGTGTCAAGTTTATATAACTGTACTTTCAATTAGTGTCTATCCATGCATTAAGCAATATCTAATATTATGATACTAATTTATACACACACAAGCTTTTAGTATGTTGAAAATATTTTTCTCTATTAAATTCATTTTCCAAATAAAAATGATGTGTTGGTCATTTCTTACTAATCCGAGTCACAAAACTATCGTTAAATATATACTGGCCAAAATCTTTAAATTCTCAGAACCTTGTCCTATTGAAATATACCAAAATAACTCATTTTTCCAATTGCCATGGCAGGTTGTGTTTTATGGGGAGTAGCAGTTAATATACACATGAAAATATCATCTGTAGCCCAATCTGTTAGAGTCTGAAGGATGACTCTTTACCCAGAGTGAATAGTTCCCATTTGTTACTCTTTATTTCCCTTGGCGTGAACAATTTTTTTAAATTCTGAAAAGTGCAAAAATTTTGTTTTAGTAAATCTAAAATTATAATGGTTACTTACCTCATATCAGTTATCTTTTAAAAAGTTTTATATATTTATTGATTTTTAGGGGGGGGGGACATCAAGTTGCTATTCCACTTATTTATGCAATCACTAGTTGCTTCTTGTATATGCCCTGACCTGAGATCGAACCCACAACCTTGACATTGGGAAGATGTTCTAACTAACTGAGCTATGGGGCCAGGGCCTCATATCAATATCTTCTGTGTATTCTTCCACAGGTATGATGAAATAAATAGCTAAGCTCTTGCTACTGCCATGCATAGGAATGTTTTCTGAGCTGCTGTTTTGATTTTTTTTTTAATTAAGGAGGGAAAAGCATATGTGTCATTTTTCTAATTTGAAAAGAACTCTTTAAAACTCTAGCTCCGGTCATGGTCAGAAAGCTCAGTTGGTTGGAGTGTCATCCTGATGCACCAAGGTTGTGGGTTTGAGCCCCAGTCAGGACACATACAAGAAGCAACCAGTGAATGCACAGATGAGTGGAGCAACAAATCAATGATTCTCTCCCTCTGTCTGTCTCTCCATCCCCCTTCCCTCCCTTCCTCTATCTAAAAAAAAAAAAAAAAAAAAAAAAAAACAAAACCCTCTAGCTCTGTTTCTAAAACAAACTTAGAGGCACTTCCATTTTCTCAGTGTTATAAAGGGAATGTTCTGCTTTATGGTTGGCAGTGTGCACCAAACTGGACTAAGTACTTTAAGAGAATTATATAAAGTGTGATGCAGTATTGATCCAGGAGTAACTTACAGTCTTCAGGAACAAAACTTACATACATACATGAAATGGCTATGATTACAAAACAAATGCAAGCAAAGGCATGATAATGTGGTAACAGCTGGTTGCAAGATGGCCAGGGGTTCTGTGTACACTTACCGAATCAATGATTAACAGGACCGTTAGGTGAGAGGGGCCAGTAATGGGCAGGAGGGTTTGGAGGTAATGAGTCTTGAACTAAGTTTTGAAGGAAGTGACAGGATATTAGTTGGTTAAGAATAAGTTGGAGGGCACTAGAGGTTGAAGGCAGGTCATGTGCAGTGTCACAGAGAGGGAAGCGAGCAAAAGATGTTTGGGATAGGGTAAGAAAACTGGCTTCATGCATTTATTCAGCTGCTGGGTACTCTGGACCCAATGGTACATAAGTCAGATAAGGTCCTTGCCCTCCTAGAGCTTGCATTCTGGTAAAAGCAGCAGTCTATAAAAACAAACAAATCAACGAGATTGTAATGGTATGAGGAAATACACAGGGTGCTTTATTAGAGAAATATGTGGAAGTGAGGGGAATGTTTTAAATCAGGGAGCCAGGAAAGGCCACTCTGAGATGTGACATTTGAGATGAGACCTGGAGGGTGAGAATGACCTAACCATGCAAAGAACTAGAGGGAACATTTCTGGCCGAGAAAGCAGAAGGTGCCAAAGTGGTGCTGGTAAGCGGGGAAAGACTTAGTGAACAGAAAAGAGATGAGTGTAGCCAGCATGATTTGTGAGTGAGTCAGTGTGCAAGAGGAGGCTGGATAGAGAGCCAGATCAGATGTGGCCATTTGGGCCACAGTAAGAAGTTAGATTTTACTCTAAATGCAGTGGTGAATTATTGAAGGTTTTTTTTTTTTTAATATGTTGTAGTAAATTTTTTTAACATTTTATTTATTTATTTTTAGAGAGAGGGGGAGGAGAAAGAGGGAAACATCAATGTGTGGTTTCTTCTCATAGGCCCCTACTGGGGACCTGGCCCACAACCCAGGCAAGTATCCTGACTGGGAATCGAACCTGTGACCCTTTAGTTTGCAGGCCCATGCTCAATCTACTGAGCTACACCAGCCAGGGCTCATTGAAGGTTCTTGTGCTAAGAAGATACAATCTGATTTTCATTTTTAAAATTTCCTTCTGCTTGCTCTGTGGATAATAGATTGGAGGGAAGTGAGGCTGTGAGTGGAAAGACTAGTGAAGAGACTATTATAAAGTCCAAGTAAGACATGATGGCTTGGACTAGAATGGTAGCAATAAACATGGGAAGGAGTGAATGGGTTCAAGACCGACCTACTTTGGAGTCGGGCTCAGCAGGATTTGCTGGACAATCAAATGTAGGGAATAAAAAGAAGGAATCAAAATGGCACCTAGGTTTTTGGCTTTTGACTTGACTGACAAGGTAGATAATTTCGCCATTTGCTAATGTGGGAAAGACTGGTAAGGGCCAGAGTTTTGGTGGAGAAGGAATTCAAAGGTCTCTTTCGGCCCTGGTTGGTGCGGCTCAGTGGACTGAGTGCTGGCTTGGGAACCAAAGGGTCGCTGGGTTGATTCCCAGTCAGGGCACATGCCTAGGTTTCAGGCTAGGTCCCCTGCAGGGGGGTGCACGAGAGGCAACCACACACTGATGTTTCTCTTCTCTTTCTTCCTCCCTTTCCCTGTCTCTGAAAAATAAATAAATGAAATCTTTTTTAAAAAAGGTCTCTTTTGGAAATGTTAAATTCAAAATGCCCTATGAATATCCAAGTTGACAGCTGTCTCGAGTGTCACCTGTATTATTGTCCAAATCACTTGTGGTAGACAGAATAATGACCCCCCCCCCCAAGGGTCTCCACACCCTAATCCCTAGAATATGTGAACATTTATCTTACATTTATCTTGGCAAGTGGGGCTTTGCATCTGTGATTAAGGTTGAGATAATCATGGTTTATCTTGGTGGGCCCAATCACAAGTCCTTAAAGTTGGGAGATAGGTGGAAGAATGGGGCACAAGAGGTGGAAGAAATGGGGCAAGAAGAACTTTACTCATGCCAACTGTTGGCTGGCTTTGAAGACAAAGGTGCTCAGGAACCAAGGGATGGGTGTGACCTCTAGAAACTGAGCATAACCTTCAGCTGACTGCCAGCAAGGAAATGGGGACCTCAGTCTTACAACCACAAGGAGCTGAATTCAGTCAACAACCTGAATGAGCCGGAAAACAGACTTCCCCTGACACCTCCAAAAGGGACCCATTCTGGCCAGACACCTTGAGTTTAGCCCACTGAGACCCACGTCAGACTTCTTATCTCCATAACTGTAAGGTAGTAAATTTGTCTTGATTAAGTCACTGAGTTTGCAGTAATTTCTTACAGCAGCAATGGAAAACAAATATTTCAGAACACTCTTAATAATAAACCAGAAATGTCCTGGGCAAAACCTGGAAAAGTCTGCAGTTCAGGGGAGAGTAGTGACTTGAGACAGAAATTTGGGTGTCATCAGTACATAGATGGCATTTAAAGCCAAGAGACTGAATGAGACCACCAAAGGAGTGGATGGGAAGAAACCCCTGGTGGAGTCAGAAACAATAAAAAAAATTACTAAACAAAGGCCTCAAGGCCCTGGCTGGGTGGCTCAGTTGGTGTGAGTGTCGTCCCATGCAGCAAAAGGGTTGCAGGTTCAATACCTGATCAGGGCGCACTGGTATTTCTCTTTCTTTCTCTCTCTCTCTCTCTCTCTCTCTCTCTCTCTCTCTCTCTCTCTCTCTCTCTCTCAAATCAATAAACATATCCTTGGGTGAGGATTTTTTTTTAAGTGGCCTCAAGCAAGATGTGGAGGAACTGGAACTCTCGTGCCCTGCTATTGGGGATCCAAAATGGTACAATTGCCCTGACTGATGTGGCTCAGTGGATTGAATGCCAGCCTGTGAACCAAAGGGTCACAGGTTCAATTTCCCAGTCAGGGCACATGCCTGAGTTGCAGGTCAGGTCCCCAGTGGGGGGTGTGGGAGAGGCAACCACACATTAATGTTTCTCTCCTTCTCTTTCTCTCCCCCTTCCCTTCTCTAAAAATAAATAAAATCTTTAAAAAAAATAAAAGAATTGACTATTGATTCACAAAAAGGATGGATGAATCTCAATATAAAGGGAAAGAAGCCAGACACCTCCCCAAGGGTACATACTTTATGATTCCATTTATATTAAATTCTAGAAAAAGATAAACTAACTTATAGTGACAGAAAGCAGACCAGTGGTTGTTTAGGGAGAAAAGGAAGGATTACAGTGGGGCACACAAAAAATTTAGTTGGTGATTGATATGTTCACTATCTTAATTGTGATGTTTTCATGGGTGTATACATATGTTAAAGAACTTAGCAATTGTACACTTTGAATATGTACAGTTTTGCCCTAGCTGATATGGTGCAGTGGATTGAGTGCCGACCTTCAAACCAAAGGATCACTGATTCAGTTCCCAGTCAGGGCACATGCCTGGGTTTCCGGCCAGGTATCCAGTAGGTGGTCTATGAGAGGCAACCACACATTGATGTTTCTCTCCCTCTCCTTCTCCCTCCCTTCCCCTCTGTCTAAAAATAAATAAAATATTTTTAAATATGTACAGTTTTATTTTGTGATACTTCAAAAAGATTGTTTTTTATTTTATTTTTAGACAGAGGAGAAGGGAGTGAAAAAGTGAGGGAGAGAAACATCAATGCGTTGATCAGCTGCCTCTTGCACACCCCCAGCTGGGGACCTGGCCCACAACCCAGTCATGTGCCCTGGCTGGGAATTGTGAATCCAACCAGTGACCTTTTGTTTCATAGGCCACACTCAATCCACTGAGCCACGTCAGCCAGGGCTGTTGTTTTGTTGTAGGCAGTTACCCCAGGGCTGGAATTTCAAAGCCTGCCCAGAGGGGCAGGAAATGAAATCCTTGGGGAAGGAGAAAGAAAAGGACTTCAAATGCTAAACTGAGGAATTCAGGTTTGACCCAGCAAGCAAAGAGGAATCACTGGTTTCTTGACCAATATAGGTGACGTGATAAAAACTGGATGTGAGCAGATTGTTCCAGAAACTAAAGTGACATACTAGAGACAGCAAGATTGGCCCACAAACGATGAGCATTGTTTCCTCCTCAGTAATTACACTGTGAACATGAGTGTGACATTATAATCTTCCATATTGCAAATGCAAGCCAGATCCGAAAACTGAAGAGTGCCTGATCTAGGTACTTCTTAGAGACTCAAATCCTGCTAATATGGGCTCTGATATGGTTGCCATCCCTTCTCAGGGATGGAGAACTGGCTGACCACCTTCTTAAGTGAGGGCACAGTGATTTGGTCATTAAAACTCAGAGTTAGTCAACCTAAGTATTTTTCTTAGTATTAATGAAATCTAACATGTATTGAATGTTAACTATGTACAAGATTTTGTTTATACATATGTAATTATCACTTCAGTCCTTAGAGGTATAGGTACTATTCTCATTCCCATTTTACATGTGAAGATATTAGAGTTCAGAGATATTAAGTAACTTACCCAAGGCCTGACAGCAAGTGACAGAGCCAGTATTTGAACTCAAGCAGCATGGCTCCAGAGCCTACCCTGTTGACCACTAGGCTAAATTACCTCTCTTCTTATTTTGTCCCAGATTCCCAAACTCAGATGCTCAAAAGCAATTCAGTCTTATACACACAAAAGCAGATAGCCATAGAATCTTAGAATTGGAAAGGTGTAGAACTTTCTTTCCAGCCAAAACAGCAATCTCCTCTGCAGTGTCCCTAAGAAGTGACCAGTTCCACACTCCTAACATTTCCAATGACAAAAAGTTCTCCACATTCCACGTTTAAGTAGCTGATATTTTAGAATGTTATTTTTTGCTCAGCTGAAGTCTACCTCCATGAAACGTCTACCCACTGGTGTTGATTCCATATAGAATATCTAATTCTCTTTTGCCTGACAGTCCTGCTTCAGTTTTGAAATAGGCTGTCCCTCCTTCACCCAAAGCTCTCTCCCAGTTAAATACCTCTCAGTCAGGCAGCCATTTCTCATATGACATGAATTATAGGCACTTCCCTTTCCTGACTGCCTTCTTTCAATGTTCCAGTTTGTTAATGTCCTCTTAAACGTGGCATCCTAAAATAAGCACAAAACTCTATACGCTGGCCAGCAGAGAAAGCCCCCCTGATCAGTTCACCTCCATCCTCTTGTCCCAGCCTCATACTCATTAGCAGTTTTTGGCATTGTCACTTCACAGTCAACTAAGATCCCCAGTTTTCACAATGCTACGTTAGGCTCTAGCTCCTCATCTTTAAACATCCTGCACTAAATACAGTATTAGAGCACTTTATAGGGTCCTTCGTGTCTTATAAGCCTGGGTTTATTTGGGCCTTAGCCGTTCTGACTCAGTTCCTAGAGGTCTGTGATACCTTTTGGTCTTTGTCATTGAAAGCCCAGCCCTCCTTCTTTCATCTATATACTTTTATGTGCTTTTAAAATCTGAGCTCATCAGAGAATAATCTGTAAGGACACTTTAGTTTATTAGATATCTCTCCCTTTTTAATTTCTAATTGTGTCACAGATGGGCACAGGTAACCATGTTCTTGTTGATTGCAGGCAAAGAATTGAACCAAACACACAGAGAGTTTATATCAGAAAGAGAGACATTTATTAAGGGATAGTACACTCTATGGAACATGGGGGCAGGCCAACTCCGAGCAGAGACTGACCCCAAGGGGCTGGAAGAATTCTATTCTTTTACGGCGGATATTCCTGGCCAGTGCTGGAGGGATTCTGTTCTTATAGGGCAGATATTCCTGGCTAGTTTTGATGGGGCTTTTTTACTTATTTATTTATTTTTTTAGAGAGGGGAAGGGAGGGAGAAAGACAGGGAGAGAAACATCAATGTGTGGTTGCTTCTCATGTGCCCTGCACTGGGGACCTGGCCCACAACCCAGGCATGTGCTCTGGACTGGGAATTGAATCAGTGACCCTTTGATTCGCAGGCTGGCCCTCAACCACTGAGCCACACCAGCCAGGGCTATTTTAGAGGGGTTTATTGCACATGTACAAGTAGTTATATTACTTTAAAGCTACTGTGCATATGGTCTCCCATGATTTTCCTTGATTGGCCACCAGGGAAGGGGGTCGCACAATGTTAACTCATTATAATGCTATTATAATGAAGTAGGGGTCATGTAGCATCTTCTGCTCAATGCATTCATGATTCACCGTGATTCAGCACTTTTCCAGAGAGTGGAAACCACCGGTCTTAGAACAGGGTCTCTGCCCTGTATTGTTGTCCTTTGTCTTAGCCCTGGGGCATCTCCGGAGTTTCCTCCTTCCTGACTATTTCCTACCTCAACTGGACTTTTTCCAAAGTGTACAGGTCTGAATTTTATCTCTGGAATCTATTGACCTCTTGAGCTGTCTTTCTCTTTAGGCCTTTGGCCAGGAGATCATATCTATCTTTTCTCTGATCCTTTTGACCTCTCTTTCTCTCTCTTTCTCTTTCTCTCTCTCTCACACACACACACTAGTTAACCTACCTGACCATGCCTAGCATTCTTTTGTTTAACGGATCCCAACAGCATGGTCAGTTTCCCCAAGATTCTTTGTAATTTTTACTTTGCTAACCAGATTTTTCTTATTTATTGTCAGGATTAAGCCCAGTTTAGCCATTTACCTCTCTCTGCTTCTTCAGTCTTCTGAGAACTACACTTACCAGCAAGAGAATCAAGAATTTATCCAATGTGTTGTCATCAGAGTAATGAAACTTCTAGCAGATATTGGATGCCTTCTGCCTCTGATCACCATTTCTCCCCTATGTGATGGTTTTAAGAAGTGCTATTCAGAACTTTTATATTTCTATTCTCTTATATACTTCCACAACTACAATCACTTTCATTTCTCCCTTTCATTTTCACTGAATGCTTTTCACCCTCCAGCCAATGAATTACTGGTTATACCCTCTTGATATATTACTGTTCTGCTCTCCTTTTATATGGTATTTCCCTGAATAGGTTTACCCTTCCTTTTCCAGATGCCAGTCAGAAGTCCCATTCTACCAAGTTTGCACCATACCTATAAAGTTGTTTTCTTGCTTGTATTACCATCTTATATTCACTTTATTACCCACATTCTGGGTGTTGGTACATAGATAACTAATGGGGGGGGGGGCTTCGGTATCATTTCTGACCCTCTTTCTTGTTTTTTCTTGAGAATTATGAGGCACTGCCTTAGATTTAGTTCCTCTTTCTAAATTATACTTGTAGTCTACGCAGTTTCCAGTAACACAGGAGTTACTAACACAGAACCCCCAGTATGCCTCACTGGAAGAATCCATTTTTAATGAATTGACCAGCCATATATCATTATCACTAATATTAATGTCTATTTTAGTGGGATCTTGCTACTGGTTTCCTTTTTTTTTTCTTTTTGCTTTTCAATTTTCCTTAACCTTCAGACAGAAAAAAAATGTTACCCCAAAACCCAGTATAAAGAATTTCCATATATCTTTCAGTCAGGGTCTCCAAATGTTTGCATCTTACATAACCACTGTAACTAAGAATAGTACTGGTAGGATACTATTAACTAATCTGCAGATATTTGAATTGTACCAACAGTACCACCAGTGTCCATTTTCTGCTTCAGGATCCAATCCAGTATCACACATTGCTTTAAACTGTCATTCTCCTTAGTCTCCTTTACTCTGTGACAGTTCCTCAGCTTTTGTTTTCCATGACCTTGACACTTTTGAGAACATCTGACTCCTTGAAGTATACTTGGCATAGGCAACTAGGAGAACTCCAGCTTATGGTGGATTTGGAAGAACACCAAGCCAGGCATGAAGTTGCTTTCAAATGACTCATCTTGTATTTTATCTTCAGTAAAAGGACACTTAGGTACCCAAACACTGAGAAAACACAAACTCTGTGTAACTATTTGATCATCTTTTTTTCGTGGAGAGATGGAAATCTGACAGAGCAATAAATGTGGAAATGCTTGAAACTGTAAAAGGTATCCGGAATAGAATACAATAGGGACTTAATGCTCAAAGGGAGTAGCAGATGTGGCCTTGAGAGGTAGAAAAGAGGTAGATAAGTGATAGGCCTGCATTTCAAAGAGTAATTAACATTTGAATAAAATGCATTAAGCAGAATGTCAAGTGTTCAAACTAGAACGGTTTTGAATTTTATTTTGAAATGTGTTCTAAAAACCACCTCCCTCTAAATAAAATAACTCTGTAAATTTTTGCTTTAGCTGTTAATTCTGGCCCTGGCAGAAGAGTGACTATCACTTTCAAAGAATATGCTCCATCATCCTCTGAAACTGTACGGCAAGGTTATTTTTGTATCTAGATGCATCACTAACTAAAATCAACTAATGAGAAAACTAGCAGCCTCTCATGAGTACAGGTCAAAGATACCCCCCAAGATCAACAAAGCTGGATTCAAACTTGCTCTTCTTTAACATGTGGTATGTGCTCTTCACGTTGGGTTGCTGGAGTTCTGGGAGGGCTAACAAACTGTAAAGTATACTTAAGAGGACCTGAAAATCTTGGAGGAACTCTAGAATTAGGTCCTTTGGTGGGCACATCTGGAGAAGGTGGGAGACAGGAGGAAAGGAAATGAGGGATATGCCCCCTATGTCTTCAGCATGCTGGGCATCTACAGTTTGGCTGCAATTGACGTTTTCAAGAGTTATTCTTACTTTTATAAACATTGTTGTGATCACTTAGATATACGATTTGTGATTAACTCTTGGCTCCTGTTATGAACCTGAAAGTGCATTCAAACTAATAAGTAGATTTTTAAGGACATGCGTGGCAAATGCTTACCTAGTGCACGCATTAGGGGTTCAGTAAGCACTTGTCCATTCACACAATGGCTCTCAATCTAATTCTATTGATTCCTCTAAACTTTTCTGGAATTCAGAAATCTACTCAATCCAAGAGCACTTTACCTGGAGTCCAGGAAGCCATAGGCCAACCTGGTTCACACAGCCTCTTAATTGGTCCTGTACAAAACTCTGAATTTGGCTTCTGGCTGGATTTCCCAACCCCCAAGGGAGTTCTTTGGACTCTCCTCTGCCAATTCCCAACAACATCTTTGTTAAACTGTGTTTGCAAACCCGGGACTGGAGCACACGGACAGTATCCCAGCTTTGCTGTTCCCCCGAATGTCCTCTGGCTTCACTGGCAAAACTTCAGGGCAGTGCCAGGTCTAGAGGGAGGAGGCAGTTGCCTTGGTACAAAATTTAAGGAGGCACCAAATAACTTGGTAATCAAAATAAATGATTTTTAACGCGCTACTTTAAGAATTCAAAAGTAATGCAAAAATTTGATTCATGAACATGAAAAGATTCATGAACAAATTTGATATCAAAGTTTAAAGACAGAATCTCCACCCCCGCACTTGCATGACCCTTCCTCATTTGGCTCACCTTAATCCCAGGCCTGGGGGCTCCAATTAAAGCTATTTACTAAAACAGGTGACCAGCCAGAGGACTGTAGTTTGCCTGTATGAAATTTTTAAGATGTTGCATTAAATATCATTTATCTTGATCACTGGATTTTTCTTTCCTTTTTTTTTATGCTGTTCCCTTAGATTCTACACCTCACTCCTGTCCCTGCCCTGCTCCAGAGGGTTTTGTACAAGCACATGGTGACCTTAAGCGTCCCTCCCCGCTCCCAAGCCTCTCCCAGGGTCAAGCATCCGAATCCTGGTTATTTGCTGAAGCCTCCTCTCCTTCCAATCAGGTCAGCTCTCGGGGACCAGCCACGGGGGGAGGAGGGCCGCCCTAGCCCGACTCCGCGGCTCCTCCCCCGCCGTGCCGCGCCGAACCACTCAGCAGTCCCGCGGCTCAAAGCACCGCCCGCAAGACCCGCCTCTGACGCCGGTCTCTGGAGCGCCGGCTCCGCGTATATATATCAGCCATTTGCTTTGCTCCGCCCTAGAGCCCCGGAGTCCCAGCCGGTTACGAACCTGGTTCTGCATTCTCTCGCTCCTTGTTTCGTTTCAACATGACAGATGCTGCTGTGTCCTTTGCCAAGGACTTCCTGGCAGGTGGAGTGGCGGCGGCCATCTCCAAAACAGCGGTAGCGCCCATCGAGCGGGTCAAGCTGCTGCTGCAGGTACATTCTGGGATCAGGGAGCCCGACCAGGAAGTGGGGGAGGGGACGGGAAGGGGGTCGCGCAGAAAGCGGGACCCAAGGGTTGGAGGGGGAACTCTTTAGGTAGATCAGTGGAAAGGGCAGCGTGGGGGCCAGAGTGGCCACAGAGAGGGACGAAAAGGCTACCTGATGGAAGTGCTCTGGTGACCTGAAGTTATAGATCAAAGAAGGGGTCGGGCGTGGAGGGAGGTGATGAAGGCCGGGGCCTCGGCACCCCAGAGGCCGCGAACTTGGATGGGGTAGTCCGGAGTGGGTAGCAGACACCCCGGACCTTCGGGTCAAGGGCAAAGCCTGAAAGCCGGTGAATACCTGGGCTTACCGGAGCCACCAAGGTCGCGGCAAGGATATCACAGCCTTGGGGAAGCCACGCGGCCGGTAGAGCGGCCGCGTTCCAACCCGGCCGGGTCGGAAGCCTGTACCGGATAGCGTGTGTCTGCCGCGTCCGCCTCCGCGCAGCCGCCGGCGCGTCCCCGCGGCCGGCCTGCGCCGCGTGCTCGCACGCTCTGGCTCTAGGGGGCGCCCTCGGACGGGCGGAGGGGAATGGTGGCCCTCGGGTCACCTCTAGGAGAGGAGGGAGGGTGGAGCGGGAGAGAAGCATCTGTGGGAAGCTGAGACGTAGGGCCTGGTCTCGAAGGTGACCGCGCCCTACAGGGAACTCGCGTTAATGCCTCTGAACCTTTCTCTCAGATCTAAAGGTCACCGGTCTGCTGGAGTATGCCCTCTCTGCACCCTAAAGGGTGGAGGCTTAAAGCCTCTAATGATGCAGTTTGCCTCTTCCACCTGTGCCAGCTGTCTCAGGGTTAGGAGGGCCCAGCTTGTGATGCAGAAGACTAGATGGGGGGAGGGACTAACCTTAAGTCGTATTGATTGAGATAATATATTATCTTCCCTTTTCCCTTCTCCATGGTTATAACTCTCCCTGTTGGCCTCCTTCTTGTCTGTCAGGTGCAGCATGCCAGCAAGCAAATCACCGCAGATAAGCAGTACAAGGGTATTATAGACTGCGTGGTTCGTATCCCCAAGGAGCAGGGAGTCCTGTCCTTCTGGCGTGGTAACCTGGCCAATGTCATCAGATACTTCCCCACCCAGGCTCTCAACTTTGCCTTCAAAGATAAATACAAGCAAATCTTCCTGGGTGGTGTGGACAAGAGAACCCAGTTTTGGCGCTACTTTGCAGGAAATCTGGCATCAGGTGGTGCTGCTGGGGCCACCTCTTTGTGTTTTGTGTATCCTCTTGATTTTGCCCGTACCCGTCTAGCAGCCGATGTGGGCAAAGCTGGAGCAGAAAGGGAATTCAAAGGCCTTGGTGACTGCCTGGTTAAGATCTACAAATCTGATGGGATCAAGGGCCTGTACCAAGGCTTCAATGTGTCTGTGCAGGGTATCATCATCTACCGAGCTGCCTACTTCGGTATCTATGACACTGCAAAGGGTAAGTTTGCTTTGTGCTTAGAAGCTGTGTTCTTATGAGACAATGTAGGAGATCATTATGCCATCCTAGTTTGCCAGGAGCCAGAGATGTGGGTGTTTGTTTGTTTGTTTTTTGTAATTGCTAAAGGCAGCTAAGGTCATCCAGTACAACCCTTGTGACCAGATCAGATGTTGGGGGACATGGGAAACAAGCTGGTAAAACTCTGCTTTGTGGTTTAAGTGTCTCTTTCTTATTCTCAGGAATGCTCCCAGATCCCAAGAATACTCACATCTTCATCAGCTGGATGATTGCACAGTCTGTCACAGCGGTGGCTGGGTTGACTTCTTACCCATTTGACACTGTTCGTCGCCGCATGATGATGCAGTCAGGGCGCAAAGGAAGTAAGTTTCCCTTAAGCAGAAGAAGACATGGGCATAAACTAGTAATGCCTGGCATGAGACAGCAGCCTGTTCAGATAGCAAGATGGGGTTGATTGTGTATGCTGCACAGTTGCCTTTGAGCGGACCCTTTGGATGCGTATGAACAAGGATGCTTAAAAGGTATTAGATGTTAAGTCCAATCCAATTGGTAATCTACATATTGCTTACTGTTCTCTAGTGACGGCATTAATATTTCAGCATTGGCCATGCTACTGTATTGATGTTGGATTTTTAAAAGCTGACAATAGCTCTTCAGAGGTGGGGCTTGGGTTTAGTCTGGTAAATCCTAGGACTTTTCATCAGCACTTTGTCACGAACTCCATGTCTGTCTTCTTTGCAGCTGATATCATGTACACAGGCACGCTCGACTGCTGGAGGAAGATTGCTCGTGATGAAGGAGGCAAAGCTTTCTTCAAGGGTGCATGGTCCAATGTTCTCAGAGGCATGGGTGGTGCTTTTGTGCTTGTCTTGTATGATGAAATCAAGAAGTTCACATAAATTATTTCGTAGTCTTCTTCCCCCCACCCCGTGAACAGGCATGTTGTATTATGTAACATATCTTGAGCATTCTTGACAGACTTGTTGGCTGTCTATTTATCAATGGCAACTATATACTGGTTGAAAATGGGAAGCAATAATATTCATCTGACCAGGTTTCTCTTAAAGCCATTTCCATGGTGATGGTGGGACTCAATTATATTTTTTATTTCAGTCACTCCTGATAAACAACAAATTTGAAGAAATAAAAAATATCTGAAATATAACTTTTTGTGGTTTATTTGCCTATAAAAATATATTTAGTGTTGTGCTGTCTTTGAGTAAATGCTTCATGTTTAATAAATACTACAGTATCTCATGAGACACAAAGAGCTTGCTTTTAAAACCAATCTTGCTCTGGCTGGGTGGTTAAGTTGGTTGGAGCATTGTCTCAATGCACCAAGGTTGTGAGTTTGATCTCTCTGGTCAGAGCACATACAGGAAGCATGGGTTGGGTGGGACAGCAGTTTTTCTCTCTGAAATCAATAAGTAAAACTTTTTTAAAAAGTCAGCCCTGGCTGGTGTATAGCTCAGTGGATTGATTGAGCCTGGGCTGTAAACCAAAGGGTCGCTGGTTGGATTCCCAGTCAGGGCACATGCCTGGAGAGGGGGCCAAGTGAGAGGCAACCACACATTGGTGTTTCCCTCTTCCCCTCTCTAAAAATCTTAAAGATAAGAAGTCAATGCTCAGCCAACCACTTATTAAAGAACAGCTTGGTTATATGACCCATCAATGTTCCTAGTACATTAGTAAAGTTTCAGGTCTACTGCATCCAAAACCCTTCAATCCATGGCCTGTGGAAGGTCATAGCTAAATGAGCATTCTCCAAAAAGTGAAATGTATCCACCTTACCTAGTCTGGTTATTAATTCAGAAATATAAACAACCCTGATTGGTGTGGCTCAGTTGGGCAGTGTCCTGCAAAGGGAAAGGTCAAGTTCCTAGGTTGGGCACATTCCTAGGTTGCAGGTTTGATCCTGCCCCGCGGTGCATACTGGAGGCAACTGATGATGTTTCTCCCTCTAAAATCAATAAAATCATATCCTTGGGTGAGGATTTTCAAGAAATACGTATATGTATATGCTGAAATGTTCATTTCTAAGTGGCTGTTCTGTGAATTTCATCTAAAAAAGAATCATAAAATGTAAGATAATAATAGAAATTTTCATCCAGTTGCCTTTCCTCACCCATCTTCACCTGGCTCAAGCCATTTTAACCTAATCCCATTCAAAGCAGGATTAGAGCTGGCACTGTTAGTGCTGAGATTGCAGTGCTGTTAAAGATTACCAGGAGATCCAGATAACTGCCACGGCCTCAACATTTCACAAAGAGGAAAAGTACCTGCATTTTATCATAGTGCTAATATTAATAAGCCCAGTCAATGGAGGACATTCGTGTTTATCATAAGCCCTTACTTGGGATCCACGTGAAAATGTGTTTGCAGTTTCTGGAGCTCTTAAGCCTCAGAAATCCAGTGGGTTTTTTCCTGTAACGCAAGATTTGTGAATAAAGCACCATGGTGGTCATGCCACAACAATAATAGTAGAAAATGATAGGTGATTCATGTGCATGGGTAAAATTCCTGAGGAACATCACATGCTGGCTGGCATATTTAAGTGCAGCTTACTAGGAGTTTGCATGGCACACATTAATGCCCAGGGGACCCTAGACATTTCAATCACCTGTATCACAGCTTAGTTGAGAACTGCTGCCTGGGCCAAGTTGCTCAGTTGATTGGAGCATTGTCCTGTGCACCGAAAGGTTGTGGGTTTGACCCCCAGTCAGGGCATGAACCTAGGCTGTAGATTTAATCCATGAGGGTACATTTGGGAGGCAACTGATCGATGTTTCTCTTCTCTCTCTCTCTCTCTCTCTCTCTCTCAAAAATCAATAAATATATCCACGGGTAAGGATTTAAAAAAACTCACAGTGTATACATATGTCAAAAAAAGTTGTACACCTTGCCCTGGCTGGTGTAGCTCAGTAGACTGAGCGTGGGCCTGTGAAGCAAAGGGTTGCTGGTATGATTCCTACTCAGGGCACATGCCTAGGTTGCAGGCCAGGTCTCTGGTGGGGGGCACGTGAGAGGCAACTACACATTGCTGTTTCTCTCCCTGTCTTCTTCCCTTCCCCTTTCTCTAAAAATAAAATTTTACCTTAAAAAAAAGGATCCAACTATTAATACATGAAATAACTTGGATGAATGTCCAGCAAATTATGCCCCGTGAAAAAAACTACCCTCGTGATTATATATTGTATGATTACATTTATATAACATTCTCAAAATGACCAATTTACAGAAATCAATTAGCAGTCACCAGTGGTTAGTATAGTGGGTTATAGCTATAAAAGAGCAAAGTGAGGAATTAAAAAAAAGAGACAAAATTTTACACCTTAAATATGCACACTTTTTCTAAGTTAAAGATCTTAAAGTTGTTTCAAAAACCCAAAACTCTTGTTCCAGTATAAGAGAGGCCTGGATACTGCCACTTAATTGCACTGTTAGGCAAGTTACTTAATTTCTCTAGGCCTCAGTTTTCCTCATCTATAAAATGAAGATACTACTGCCTGGCTCAAAGGACTGTTACAAGAATTAAATAAGTTATGCAAAACATCTGCCAGAGAACATACCTAATGAGCCCTCTATAAATGGTAACTATAATAATTATTTGGAATCAGTTAAGATTTCAGGGACTCCAGAATCAGAAGTACCTGATTTTGACTCATGGCTCTGCTGCTTACCTAACTGTATGACCTTGGGCAAGTCACTTAATCTCTCTGAGTCTCAGTTTCCTCCTCTGTAAAATCAGGTTATAGTAGTGTCAGCCATATTTCCTACCAGTGTTTTGAGTGAGGGTTAAGGACCATGAAGCGCGTAGAGCAGTAAATATGGCACCTGGCATGTAGTACGCACACTGATGGAAGTTTTTCATATTAAGCATCCATTTTGTTGAATGAAGATTTGCCCAAGCAGAGTGCTACTTAAGAATGAATTCAAGCTCACTTTTCTTTTTCTGCAACAGCCTAGACATAGTATATTGTGTAAAATTTCTATAAAATAAACTTCATCTTAGGTCTTTTTCAGTTGTAGATTTTGACCCTGAAAGGGGCTAAGAGGCTCTCCAGTCAGGGCTGCAAACCACAGTACAAGAGAACCCAAGCCCCCTTTATGGTTATTACAATAGATGTAGACTCGCTGAGCTGCAGCTATTAAAATAAACCTAGGATCAGGCATTAATGATCAGAAAGCAAGAAGTGGTGCCTCCTACAATTGGGTGGCTGATATAAATGAGGCGGTTGTTGTTTTTTTTTCTGTTGTTTCTATTCTTGTTGTTCAATGATTTTTGAAATTTAATTTAAAGACAAAGTGGTTTTAATCTCTCCAAGCTGTGCAGGATAGTGCTATAGAATTCATTACGTCCATTATGCTCATGCGAACATTGATGGTACACAATCTTAGCAACACCCTAATTTATTCTGTTGTTTTGTTACTATTCAACGCATAACAGAATCCGTGAAGCCTGATTCCAGGTGAGAGAGCCAGAATACAGGTCAGCTTGTGCACAGCCGAGCTTCCCATTCCAGAGGCCTCTCCAGTCACTGGAGGCAGTGTGCTGCGGGTGCTCCAGACCGCCGGAGAAAGAAACCAGGGGTGTCTCCCCACAGGGGCAGTTGTCGTGGATGGTAAGTCATTTAAGCCATTATTTTCATATTAAAAGATGTGCAGATATGTTAGAAAGTCTATTGCACAATTTGAATGCATTTTAAAACCAGAAGCTGCAAAGAGAGTTCTTGTGTATAGAGGACCATTTCTGGCACTGCCCCCAGATCCCTGGGAGGACCCATTCAGCCTCCTCTGCTATTACGGATACTTCGGTAGTAGAAAATTTTTTAAAGTACCGCTGTAGTGGATGATAGATTTTTTCCAGCACCAGTGTTACTGAGGTAAATTTTATTTCTCCTGTGAAGTTTGTGAGCATAGTATTTCTATTTTGTTTGTTAGGGTTTTTAACATAGTATCTGTACATGGTAATCAAATAGTAAAGAAAAATGATAAAATGAAAAGCAAATATCTCCCTGTCCTGCCTTTTCCATCCCTAGTCCCCATCCTCAAAAGTAACCATTATGAACAGTTTTGTATATCTGTCCAAAAATTAATGTATATTGTTGTAATAGTATCTGACTTGTTTGTATCTGAATCATATTCTCACTGCCTGCATTCAAAATGGCATGATTCTTTTAGACCAGTGTCAGCCGTGGGGTACCAGGACTCAAGGATGCTGTCGGAGGCAGGAGGGCGGGGAAGCGATAGCTTCTGGACTCTGGGCAATGACTTCTCAGTGTAACCCTTTATGAAACTCTAAACTGGTACTTTTCTTCCCTTTTGAGTTTTAGCTTTGGTCACTAAGTGGGGCCCATCACTTCCAACATCAGAGCCTTAATTTCTCCTCTAAAGTCTCTTACAGTTTTAACGTTCTCTAGCTCCATCATTTTTACGTAAAGCAGAACCTGTGAAAGGAAGGACTGAGGTTAGGTGACTTAATCCTTCCAGAGAACATTTTTTTCCAGAGAAAATATTAAAATATCTAACAGAGTCGTAAGTGAATAGTCTCTGACTCAGAGCAGTCATTTGCAGACTGTGTGGGTGTGTTGACGTTGCAAGTAAAATTATGAATGTAAAGATTTATATTAATTTTGGGACAAAGAAGCTGAGTAACAAAATTACAGCTTGGAGTTTGGGTTAAAGGTGATCTGATTTACCTCAAAATAATTAACATCTGTCTTGTCAAAGCCTCATCTGATTATGTGTAATGTGCACTTTAGTATACAGGTGGAGATTTATTTGCACGATAAATATTGGACACTGCAATTTCTGGGCAGAAAAATGCCTTGTGTTTGACTCAAAATGTTTGGAGGAGCTTTCCCATCATTTCAGCCATTATTTGCTTTATGTGCAGGTGAACAAGTTCAGATGCATGGTGCTTTTCTTAGCCAAAGGCTTAAAAGAGCCTTGGTATCCTAGCAACAAATATAAACAATGTTCAAGAGACAGATTGGGCAGTTGTTTCCAATGGACCCACTTCGGAGACAAAACTGAGTTCGGTTAAAGGAGTCTATTTACCTGTGTCTTTTTGAATACCGTCAAGGTAGGAGACAGTGGAAGAGAGGTATCGTTTTGACGGTGAGCATCCAACCTGGGATTTCATTTCTTTGGGCCACTTTTGCAAGGCAAGAAGGAAATTTAGCACTGTTGAGATTTAAGAGAATGTGTACATTATCATCACATGACACATTTTACCATCTCTGATGTTTTCACTCCCAGAATAGAGATATTTATTGCTGTAAAGACATAACCAGAACAAAGCCTGTGCTAAGTTGCTGTTGACAGATCAACTTCCAAGAGCTTCATGTTTGGGAGTGAAAAGGAAAACTCTCCTGTCTAAATGAGCTTCCAATGCCCTGCTCTGCGACGAGCAGAGGTATCTCATGCACAGAGGCAAAGGTACTGTGAAGCTAACCTTGCTTCAGCTTCAGAGTTACCCTGGTTCGGACCCCTTCTCAGCCCTAGGAGTTACCATAGCAATATATTCATTTGCTCAGTTTTGTTAAATTTTCAAAAGTAAGATCTGTTTGTGTTTTTAATAAGAGGGCACCAAAATTAGATAAGCTGATCCCCCTGCCCCCAACATGAAGCTGGAGTAGATGAAGGGATGTGGAACCCACTGTGTACATCAGGGCAGATGTGGGACCTAATCTGGGACATGCTCAGCACCTGATCTCACTGCTGCTGTCCATCTTCCCACTAACGTTGCACTCATGAGAATCTTTTGGGCTGGAGGTCTCATTCTCAAATACCAAACTTTGTCACTTGCCAGCTACCTGGATTTAACTGCTTTGTGCTTCAGTTCCACAATCTGACATATGTGGATGACAATAGTACCTACCTTGAAGGAGTAGTGTGAAGATTAAAGGGGTTAATATATGTACAGAATTTAAAATAATGCTGGGGACCTGCTTTATACAACTTTGCTATTATTATGACTTATTATTTCATTGGAATACTTTCAATTATTTTTAAAATATTTTATTTATTTATTTTTAGAGAGTAGGGAAGGGTGGAAGAGAGTAAGGGAGAGAAACATCAATGTGTGGTGGCCTCTTGCATGCCCCCAACTGGGGACCTGGCCTGCAACCCAGGCATGTGGCCTAGACTGGGAATCGAACCGGCAACCCTTTAATCCGCAGGCCAGTGCTCAAGCCGCTGAGCCACACCAGGCAGAGCAGAATACTTTCAAATATTTTTATTTCATTCATGAGAGACTGATGCAATGGATTTATCTTTGACCTACAGATTTCCTAAAACAGTCTCAAGAAAATATCACATGTGCTATAGAAAATGATCAGAGAGAGAGAAAGAGAGAAGGTTATAAAGAAAGAAATGAACCCTTTTTGAATGGAATGAGTATGAACGTGGTTATAGTGATAAGCCGAAGTTCTAACTCAGAGCACATATTTTACAACAATGATTATGAAAGAGAGCAAAGGCCAAAAATAAAATCATCCTGCCTCACACCAGACACCACTGCCCTGCTGGCCCAGGAGCCACTATGTGATCACTCACATTCCCTTTGCTCTTGTAGTATTTCAAGAAACCCATGAAATCCCAACCTGACTACCCAACCCTTTGTTTTCAGTCCCTAGGAGAAGAAGCTTCTAGGAAGAAGCAACGTACTTAGACCTTTGGAAGCAAAAGTTCGCCTTTCACTTATGCAATTAAATTCAGAGCCCAGGAGTCCATTTATTATAAAAATTGAGCCTTGTTGTGGGTTTATCCTAGAAGTGAAAGTCAGGGGGTAAAGGTGCTTGGGATTCTGGTTAAAACAGCATGCTGCTTGCCAATTAGGATAGAAAGCTGGGAGTTTGGCCAGGGAATTTGTAATCCCACTTGATCTCCATGCTTCTCTGTCTTGGGTCACATCACATCTCATTATGGGTTAGTGGCTCAGTTTGCCCACCAGGAAAACTGGAAATCAATTTTTCTTGAGTTACAATATCATTTCTTAAATCTTCTATTAGGGGCTGTAGCATTTTTCAGAATTTCTAGAGCTAGACAGATTGGATTAAGTTAAGACTACTTCTCTTGATCAAAGAATCAATACAAGGAAGCATCAGTGATTCCTCTAAAGCTACAGAATCAGCTTCCCTGGCTGGTGTGGCTCAGTGGATTGAGCACCGGCCTGCAAACCAAAGGGCCATGGGTTCAGTTCCTGGTTAGAGCACATACCTGGGTTTCTGGACAGTCTTGGTTGGGGGCGTGTGGGCTGGGTGTGTGGGAGGAGACTGATGGATGTGTCCCTCCCTCCCTTTCCCTCACTCTGAAAATAAATAAATAAAATCTTAAAAAGATGAAACTACAGAAGCAGGATCATAGCTAATTATTGTGACCTCTTATATTGTGCTAAGCACTTAACGTGGATTAACTCTCCTAATCCTCTCAACAACCCTGAGAGGTAAGCATTATTACTAACTCCATTTTACAGCCAATGAAACTGAGGCTTAGAGAGGTGGGGTAACATATTCCGAGCTCTCTCAACTGACAGAAGCATTCAAAGACAACTTCAATGTGATCCTGTTCTACTATTTATTTTGGGTCATGAAATATATTAAAATATCAAAGCCAAGCCCTGGCTGGCGTAGCTCAGTGGATTGAGCACGGGCTGCGAACCAAAGTGTCACAGGTTCAATTCCCAGTCAGGGTACATGCCTGGGTTGCAGGCCATGACCCCCAGCAACCTCACATTGATGTTTCTCTCTCTTCCTCCCTTCCCTCTCTAAAAATAAATAAATAAATAACAATATTAAAGCCATCTGGTTTTAATACCAACAGACAAAATCCACATGACAAATATTAAACAGAAATTTTAATAACCAAAGCTCAGTCTTCAGAATCCATTTTTAGAGTATGGATCGTTTTGTATTTTCAGCCAATTAAAAAATTATTGTTGAAAAAATTTCTTGAGTTAAATTTGACTTAATTCAAGTTTTGTTTGCTTTTTCAGGATAGACCTTCTTTTTTTACTGTATTTATTTATTTTTAGAGAGGGGAAGGGAGGGAGAAAGAGAGGGAGAGAAACATCAGTGTGTGGATGCCTCTCATGAGCCCCCTACTGGGGACCTGGCCTGTAACCCAGGTACAAGCCCTGACTGGGAATCAAACTGGTGACCCTTTGGTTCTTGGGCTGGTGCTCAATTCACAGAGCCACACCAGGGCAGAACAGACCTTTTTTTTTTTTTTTTTTTTTTTAAATGAAGGCTCTTAGCAAAGAATGCTGAGCATCCTCTAAGATTACATTCTCAGGCTATTGGGACATTGAATAAGGCCCCACTTGACAAACACAACCATGTGATTATGTAGTATTTGGCATCCCCTCACCTCTCACCAGGGTGTCAGAAAAATGCTGATACCTGGACTTTCGTCTCTTCTATCTGATTGCACATTATATGGAGAGACAGTACAAGCACCTCTTCTTGCTCTGCTACTTCTACGCATGCTCTACAGTCCCAAACCAAGCCAGCTGCTATTCCCTAGCCATGCCATTCATTTGCATTTTTCCTAGTGTTAATCTAAAAATAAAAGGCCTTTCAAAGTAAGAGGCAACATGCATTTATTTGAGTTTTTTTTAAAGATAGCTATTCATGATGAACTGATTCAGGCAGAAGCCCAATTAGGAGACAAAGACAGTGGGTATTTATGGGAAAGGGAAGAAGAACAATTACATCAATAGAAGGAAGGCATTTCTATTGGTCATAACATAATGATATTAATTTTAAATGATTTTAATTTTCAGTGCTGTATTTATCAGTCCTCTTGTTATAATATCTGCTGTCTTGTTATTTTTGCAAATAGTTCTTTGGGGTACAGTGTTGCTTTAAGGCCAGTCCAAAGGTTATTTTGCCCTGGTCAAGCATTCCAAGGCTTGAGTCATAAGACATGTAAGACAGTTCCTCTGGCATGGCATCTCTGGCTCCATTTTAAAGTGGCTCTGTTTATTATTTTTTACACTAGCTTTGCGGTACTATTACTTTTCCTAGGCCTGCCCTTCCCTGCCTCTCTGCCAAGGCATGGTCCTTCAAGACCCAGCTGAGATCACACCCCCTCTTCGTGCTTTTCCAGAACCCACCAGCCAGCACTCACTGCCCTCTTCTTTGAACTGCTAGTCTATTTACGTCAGCTCCACAAGGGCAAGAATTTTGTCAGCTTAAGTCATGGCTATAGCCCCAGGGCTTAGAACAGTGCATGGCACATAATGGGTATTCAAGAAATCATTGTTAAGTGAATACATTATAATGTTTAGTTCATGGGATAGTAACTAAATGTTTACTTGCCTGTCTGCATTAGAGTCTACATCTTGTTCTTCTTTACATTCCTAACATGGAACATAGAACATGACACATAGTGGATGTCTGGTAAATGTCCACTGGAGGGAGAAGTGAATGAGGGAATGAATGAATGAACAACATGTGGAATTTGTTCTTGTGGTTCGGCAGAAATGAATTGTGTCTGGATTCAGCCCCTTGCTATCTGGCAGCAATTTCACAGTAATACATTTCACAGGGCAGGGCCTTCCTCACTTGCATCTATTGTTTGCCCAGCCCCTGGGCTGAGTGGGAGGATCTGAAAAGAGCAGGGGTTTGCAAATCACCTGGTTCCTGGACTGCTGCTATATTGTCCCCGCTAAAGAATAGGAGATCCAGAGCCTTGGGACACCTCCGTCCACAAATCTGTGTTAGAGAAAAAAGCAGGTATGATGCTACATCAAGTGTGTCTGCCATCTTGTGAACATACGCTGCCTATTTGATCTTGAAGCCTTCCACATAGTAAGTACTTGATGGCTATCTGGTTGTGATGGTGACAAATGCTGAACACTGACTGTTATACAAGATGACTCAGGCCACTCCAAGGGGAGAGAAGCAGGCATGTACTGGGGCACCCAAGGACACTGCCATCAGAGATGTACCAACTGCACACCCATGTGATTTATCGGGGCTGATTACTCCAGAGGCGTACTCCTGCACCTGGGCTTGATGTGCCCAGCTCTTAAGACAGCCCCAGATGCTGAAAGCCAGTAAGAGCCCTACAGTGAACATGTCCCTCTTTGACTTGCTCTAAAAGCAGGTGGGTTTGTTCTCTCTCTCACTGTTCCCCCCAGGGGTACAGCAGGGCATTGGTTTGTCTTTCTGCTCACCCATTATTATTTCTTTTTAAAGATCTTATTTATTTATTTTTAGAGAGAGGAGAAGGGAGGGGGGAAAGAAAGTGAAAGAAACATCAATGTGTGGTTGCCTCTCACATTCCTGCTTCTGGGGACCTGGCCTGCAACCCAGGCATGTGCCCTGACTAGGAATCGGACCAGCAACGTTTTGGTTCGAAGGCCTGTGCTCAATCCACTGAGCCACATCAGCCAGGACCCCTTGTTATTTCTTCAGCTTTTCACTCTGGCCCGGGTACTCTTCTCATTGTATATGGATTCTCTCATTTAATCCTTTCAGTAGCTTTATGATGACCATTTTACTGATGAAGATAACTGAGGCACCTAGCAAACCACATACATCCCCTGCAGCAGAAAACCCTGAAAGCAGAGCGCCCTGCCCCCCACTCCCGACTTAAACAGGTCCGGGAAGCAGCACAGGATTGTGTAGTGCCTGGAAAATGACGCGGGAGATGGGAAGGAAGGGGAGTGGTTCAGGCCTGTGTTGGGACTGACCAACGTCAGCAGCTGCAGCGTAAGGAGTGGCACTGGGTGTGGTTAGCAGCCCCACTGCCTGTTTCCAGCCGTGAGCTCCCAGTGCCTCAGCTTGCTCAGCTGTAAAATGGGGTCAAGAACAGCACTGTAGTGCGCATAAAATGAGTATTTACGAGGCACATGGAAACAGAATAGGCACTGAAGTGTTAAGTGACTGCTCTCTCAGAGGCCAGTCTTGTCCCTCTGGGGTGCCGGATTTTTCCTGGGAAACTTTGTAGGGGACGCTCTCAGCGTGTTGACTACAACAGTCCTTGCTGCTGACGCGGGAAGTAGCACAGGGACTTTACCTGCATGCCACAGGTGGGCCTGAAGGCCGTTAACTAGAAGAGAGTAGGGCTGTGAACGTCCTGAAGAAGAAACGAGGCTGTTGCTGGCCTCGTGGAGACTGAAAGCCACTGGACGTTCAAGGCTGGACGAGAGATAAGGGCTAAGAAAGCCGCAGTGTTGCAGCCACAGCAGCAGCCCAGCGCGAAAGGACGACCCTGTGCTCCCGGCGGCTTCAGGCTCCCTCTCTCCTCCGCCTTGGCGTTGCTGGGAGCACTGCGCCTTCCAAGCAGACTCCTCTCCCGGCAAGCCACCGCCTCCAAGAAGCCTTCTCTGACCACTGCAGCCACTCTGTCCCCGACCCCTAAAGCCTCATCCTCATTTGCATGATTTAACACTTAGATAAGTGCTGACTGGTTCCCTAAATGTATGGATGTATTGGATGTCTTGGCTCCACAACACGTGCCTTCCCCCTGCTCCCCTCTATCACACAGGGCCCCTGACACATACAGCCACATTGAGAGGGTCCAGCAAACACTTGACTTGCCTCTGTGGAGTCTCCCTGTGCGTGCTCCCGAAGGAGACTCTCAGGGGCCTTCATGTCACAGAGCCACCAGCAGGGGCACCTAGTAGGACGCCTGAGTGGCCTCAATTGCGATTTTGAGCCTTCTTCCCTAACCAGATAGGATAAGGTATATATAGCCCGCCTTTGGAGGCAATGCCTTGGTGCAGAGGAAACCGGTCTGCAGGGGAGCCCACTGATACTGAAAGGTTTGCTGAACCCCAGCTTCGGTGCAGAGCTCTGTGCTGGGCACCCAGAACACAGAGAGGGATATAAACAGGGTCCTGGCCCTCATGGGAAGTATCACAGAAAAACGGAGGAAACAAGAGATTTAGAGTCAGAAAATTCCACCACGATAGCTGTGTGAGCTTGGGCACACCACAGCACCTCTCTGAGCCTCAGTTTCCTCATCTGCATCTCTAAGGAGATCTGGTGTGGTGTGGGATAGAGGTGGTCAAAGAATACCATAGCCAGATCTATAATGTATTTTTTTAAGATTTTATTTATTTATTTTTAGAGAGGGAAGGGAAGGAGAGAGAGAGAAAAAAAAAAAACATCAATGTGCAGTTGCTGGGGGCCGTGGCCTGCAACCTAGGTATGTGCCCTGACTGGGAATTGAACCTGCAATGCCTGGTTCGCAGCCCACACTCAATCCACTGAGCCACACCAGCCAGGGCATAATGTTTTCACTGTCATGAGAATAATATATTTACCTCCTAAGTAATTTAACTTACATTTTAAAGTTGACAATCAGGTGATAAAATATTTATGAAAGCTCTTTTTTAACTCAAAGAGCCTCCACAAACCCTGGCTGGCATAGCTCAGTGGATTGAGCACAGGCTGTGAACCAAAGCATCGCAGGTTTCAATTCCCAGTCAGGGCACATGCCTGGGTTGCAGGCCACAGCCCCCAGCAACCACACAGTGATGTTTCTCTCTCTCTCTCTCTCTTTCTCCCTTCCTTCCCTCTCTAAAAATAAATAAATAAAATCTTTAAAAAAAAAAGAGGCTCCACAAAGGTTCCTCACTTTTCCCATTGCTAAAATACATAATAGGCACTCAGTAAATGCTTCTTGAGGAGAATGACAAATGTTCCCTGAGTGATGAGGTGAACAGTCAATTTAAGGTGAGAAGATCATATATAACTTGAAAGTCAAGGATACAGGAATGTCATCTGCCAAATACTTGTCCAGACAACTGAGCTGTCCAGATGGCAAATGTTGAACAACTTCAGAGGGGAGAGGTCATGGTGGGCAGATGGAGGCTCCATTGTGGAGTCCAGCCTTGAAATGAACCTTGAGGACTGGATTGAATTTTGGTTAGCAAGGCATATGACAGGCCATCTAGTCAAAGGGCATGGCATTGGCAGTGCAGGGGAAGGAAGGAAGGAAGGGAGGGAGGGAGGGTTGGGAACTACAAGTGCAGGAGGGCAGGAATTTCTGCTTTTGCCCACTGTTGTATTCCCAGTGACTAGTACAATACTTGGCACATAGTGAGCTCTCAGTAAGTGTGGAAGGAAGGAAGGAAGGAAGGAAGGAAGGAAGGAAGGAAGGAAGGAAGGAAGGAAGGAAGGGAGGGAGGGAGGGAGGGAGGGAGGGAGGGAGGGAGGAAGGAAGGAAGGAATTCTGCCAAGTTGAAATCAAAGCTTTCCACAAGTCATGTGAGTCAGGACAAGCATACAAACAGAAACTAGTGAGCTGATGCTTGAAGTGAGAACATGGTCTCCCCCACCAGATTGGAAATTCTAAAAAGGGGAGACAGAGCCATACATGGCTTGTTCACCCTATATTCTCAGTACCAAGAGTAGTAACCGGCACACAGAAAAAGGCTCTATGCATATTCACTGAGGTGAGCGAGTGGATGAATGTGGCAGTTTGTGGAAAAAGCATTTGAGTCCTGCCTCTGACACTCATTGCCTGAGTGACTCAGGCAAGTTGCCTAACATCTCTGAGACTAATTTTCCCTTCTGATAATAATACCCACCTCACAGGGTTGTCCTGAAGATTCAGTGGCATATGTGTATGAAGCGCCTGCTGCCACCCACAAGGACACTTGGTAGCCACCCTTTGGTTGGAGCAGATTTAAAAGGAGTACTTTGTATACAGTAGACCGTCAGTAAGTATTTTTGTCTGAGAGGAAGGTTGGGGACCTTGAACTTTTTGCCTTGTAGGCAGTGGGGAGCCTCATATGCAAAGTGGGGTGCTGGCTGGTTGGCAAGGATGTGATGTGAGGCACGGGCTGCAGGGGAAGAGGGGAGGTGCTGATGTGGAGGCTGTTGTAATTGTGAGAGGATTAGGATTAGGGTGATGGCAATAGACGTGGAAAGAAAGGGATGATGGGAAAAGGAGGATCAAGGAGACTTGTTAGTTTGAAAGGAGACTGCTGGCAGATGACTGCAAACTGAAAGAGGAGACAGGTATGAGCTCAGAAAGATGCAGACAACTGCCAGGTAGGTTTTACTGCCAAAGAGCAAGCAGCTATGTGCTGTCTGGAGACCCAGTCAAAGAGCAGAAGAACCCAGAAGACTCACGAGAGGTTCTGCCATCCCTGGTCAATGAAGGTTACAGTACCCAATTCCCAGAACCTGAAAGATTTTCAGGCAATGGTATTTTTTGAGGAACATTAGAGTCAGAGTATACTTTGTTTTTGTCTTCTCCCAAAATGTCAGAAAAGCACAGTCCACAAGGGGGCAGTGATATTTGTCTGAGTCTGATTTCCAGGTAATGTAGTGACTTAAAAGGCAATCTTCCCTCATTGATGATCCAGCTGTCCACACAAGCACGAGCAGGATATTGGTGCCATTCATGTCCCCTGCCTGATTAGCAGGAGCACCACTGCCAGGGGTGTGTGAGTTGTGATGTGGCCATGGGGTAAACACTGCGAAGCCACAGAGCCCTTGCCTGACTGCTTGAGACATTGCTTTTTGCTCAGACTTGGAGCTGCCTTCTGCTTCTAGCTCCTGCCTGCCTCAGTGTTTGCATCTCCCTAACAGGGCCAGGGAACAGCAGAGACTCTCGTGCCCAGCAGGCCTGATGGTGTGAGGAGAGCTCCTGCAAACTGAGCTCAACAGAGCAAGTACCTACACCAAGCAAAGCCCCGTGCTGGGTGTCAGGAGGTGGAAATTCAGAAGAAATGCAAGATTCCTTTAAGGAACTGAATCTAATGGAAGAGAAAAGACAGACTCATATTGGTTCAGAGAGTGGCTCTGGGATGAGAAAGGCCACTTCTTAGCTGTATGTCCTAGGGCATGCCTCTGAACCTCCTTGAGCTTCAGTTTCCTCATCCGGAAAACGGGGAGAATAATAACAGCACCCCTGTCACAGGGTGGCTGTGGGGTTTCAATGAGATAATGCCCGGTAAATGAGATAGTACCAGGCAAACAACATTCAATAAATAGTATCCCAAATCCTTGTTATTGTTAGGAGTAACAATAAAGCAATATGGTATATCTTGAACACAGAAAAAAACTTGGAGGACATGGTGGCAGGTGAGTAGGTGAGTTTTAGCCTGAGTTGTTGAAGGTGAAGAGGTAGGAGTTGTGAAGGAAGATTGGGAAGGGCATTCCAGGCAGAGAGGAAGGGGGAGTGTCTTCAGGCCCGGCAGGTGATCTCACTCAGCTGGCTCGCTGGGTCTGCATTGTCAAGGACAGAAGCTGCTTCAAGGGGGACGAACAGCTACAGGCCCTGCAGGGCCAGACAGAGAAGGCTGCTTAGCTCCTCCTCTCAGCACTGAGAAGCTAGGGCAGTGATCTGAGCGGGAGAGTATCTCTTGCAACTACTGTTTGAACAGTCTCATAGTCTCCAGTCTCAGCATTTTCGAGGAGGAGGGCAAGTCCATGAGAGCAAGTGCATTGGTCAAATTTCTCCAGAGAAGCAGAACCAATAGGAGATATGTATGTTTATAGATTTATTATAGGAATTGGCTCATGTGATTATGGAGACCAACATCTGCCATCAGCAAGCTGGAGACCCAGGAAAGCTGGCGGTATAACAGTCAGCCAGAAGGCCTGAGAACCCAGAGCACCCGATGTCCAATGGCAGGAGAAGACGGATGTCCCAACACAAGGAAAAAGAGTAATACCCTTCTTCTGCCTTTTGTTCTATTTAGGCCCTCAAGACATTGGATGACACCCACCCACGCACATTGGTGAGGGCAATCTTCTTTACTCAGTCTACCAATTCAAATGCTAATCTCTTCCAGAGGTACAGTCACAAACACACCCAGAATAATGTTTTACCAGCTGTCTGGGCCTCCCTGACCCTAGTTGCCACGTAAAGCTAACCACCACAGCAAGCTGAGGGAGATAGGAGTCCTATTGCTCTCTCTGCAGCTGCAGACCCAGGGGGATGAATGAAAACACAGCATAAGGGAGTCAGAAATTTCCTTTGTTCTGGGACCCACACTGGTACCTAGAATTCCAAGATGAGACTCAATGGGACCTAGAAGTGAGCTTCTACACACAGCACCCTCAGCCATCAGCTGCAAAAAGCTCATCTTCAGGCCAGTGCCCTCACCATCCCCCACCCTAGGGCAGTAAACTGGGAGGAGGTTCTTGGTATTTTTAATCCCAGATCCTGGTCTAAAGTTTTAATAACCATGCTGATTTTATATGCTTAATATCTCTGTTAGCAATTCGTTTTAGGGCCCTGACTCAGGGACAGCAGAGCTGGGTTCATTTCCTGGATGGTAGGCACCCATATAACCTTTGGTTACATGGGGCCCTCCACCCTTGGAGAGAAACCTTGGCATAAATAGCCCCAAACAAGAGATAATAGAAAAGCCTTTTATATTTAGCTTCAGGATACTCTAAGTGATTTTATTGGCTGCATATTTCCCTTCGTTAGTGTTGGATTAGGCTAATATTAAAATTAACTTTATGAGAGGCAGTCCAGCAGAGCAGCTAAAAGCCTTTAAAGCAACAATGATTATGGACTCATAACCACGCTGGTTTCCAGTCCAGTCACCACCACTTACTAGCTGTCTCTGAGGCTGAGATAACTAGCTATAATCTCTCTGAGGCTGAGTTTCTTCATCTGTAAGACAGAGATAGCTAAAGTCCCTTCCTCCTTGGGTGTTTGTAAAGCACTTGGCCCAATGCCAGGCCTCTGGAAGCATTCCATAAAGGGGAGTGATCCTGATTATCGTCACATTGTTAATGATTTTAAAGAAGTCTGAAGGCAGCCTTAAGGGAGAGGCATGTGAGGGCAAGTCAGACCACGAATGAAAAATGTCAGCGTACAATCCAGAAAAATCACCCCATGCTGGAAAATTGAGGTGTTCACTTGTTATCCTGCTTTCTTGACTCTTGTTCTCAGGCCTGTGCTGGTTCCTCAGCAGGTTTAGGTTAGAGTGAACAGGTGGCTTTGGCCTGTGACCAGATGGACACAAAGCTTGTTGGGAAACGCCTCTCTGTGCTGGGGGCGGGTCTGGCTGGGGACAGGTGTGTGTTTGCAAGGTGAATGGTTGTTACCACGAAGTCACCTTTGTCCACGAACTGGGGGAGCAGGAGGCCAAAGTCTGTGGAAAGACAAAATCGCTGCATCGGGCAGGGCTTACCTGCCTCCACATTCTCGCTAAGTGATCAATTTGTGCGTATGATGGTTTGGAAAAAAAGACTCAAAAGTACACAGTGTTTTTTTCCAGCGAGGACATGGTAAAAGAACCTCTGGGAGGTAAGTATCACAGCTTTAGCCTCAACTCTGTCCCATGCCAGGAAAACAAATTGGTAAGTTCAGTCTTTATGTCCCGGTTCCTCCATTGTTGTCAGGAACCCTAGCACTGTGAACATGCCCTTGTGAGCTTTTATGCTTCTGTTTACGTCTCCACTTACACAAGTACATATTCGTCTCTCCCTCTTACTTCATTTGTAATTGTTATGTTTTAATTATCACAAGAGGATATGTTTATTGATTTTAGGGAAAGAGGAAAGGGGAGGGAGAGAGAGAGAAGGAGAGACATCAATGTGAGAGAGAAACATCAATCAGTTGCCTGCTGTGCGCACCTCCACCAAGGATTGAACTCGAAATCTAGGTATGTGCCCTGACCAGAAATCAAACCTACAACCTTTTAACATACAGGGTGATGCTCCAACCAATTGAGCCACCCAGCCAGGGCTACCTCATTTATTTTTTGTGTAGGTGATATGTACCTCTTATACCAAATCCACAAGGCCTAAAGGGTTTGCAGTGACAACTTAGTCTCCTTCGCACCACTGTCCTCTAACCATCCACAGGTAATGTTACCACATTCTGCTGCTCCCCTCCAGAGATAATCTATGCATGTGCAAGCATATATTACGTTAGCACAAATGGTAGCATTCTTACACATGTTGGCATTTCCAGTGCCCAGCGGAGTGCCAAACACATACACCTTCAAAAAAAGTTGGGTGGTTGAATGTTTGCTCTAAAGTTTGTGGTTCTCATCCCAACTCTGCATGTCTGCACTGTCTAGTTGATATTTCCACAGGTGTGTCAACATGTTACCAGTTTATGCTTGCAGCTCTGGCTTTACTTTCTTAGGACTGAGATTTACAGAGAGGCCACTGAGGACTTGCTTACTATAAACAACTCGTTATCTTTCATAACACAACTTGAAACAATACCCTGATGCACTCATTCCTTCCCTGCTCTGTTCAGTGTCAACCCAAAGCTTAGCTCTGGCTCTGCTTTGGTGGTGGTGGTTGCCTAAGTGTACAGTTAAAGAGATGTTGATACCATGGTTGTCTTTGGGGAATCTCTAAACACCCCCAGCTCAGAATGTTGACTCAGGAAATAAAATGTAGGAGTTTCTGAACCATTGCAACTAAGCTTCAGCCCCTGCCAGTGCCGCCTTTTCCAGAAGCACCCAAGCATCTCCCTCACTCTCTCTCTCTCTCTCTCTCTCTCTCTCTCTCTCTCTCTCTCTCTCTCTATATATATATATATATATATGCACACACACACACACACACAAAATCTTTCTCTACATAAAATGTCTATATGTGTATATAATATCTCCTCCAAATATGACTAGGGGACAGGCTGGACTCCCTCATTTGATCCATATTTAAAAAGCCTAAAAAGGCCCTATTTTTAGAGAGGGGAAGGATGGGAGAAAAAGAGGGAGAGAAACATCAGTGTGTGGTTACCTCTCACACAACCCCTGCTGGAGACCAGGCCCACAACCCAGACATGTGCCCTGACTGGGAATCTAACTGGCATCCCTTTGGTTTGTAGACCAGGGCTCAATCCACTGAGCCATACCAGCTAGGGCATGTTAGTGATCTACTTCCCACTATCCTCTGGCCTGTAAGTTTCAAGGCTTTTACTTACTAATCAGGAGCTTTTGGTGCATTTTGTTCTTATTGGAAAAAAGCTGAATGCTGTGCTATATGGTGCATCTCTTACAAAGAAGGGAAAATGTAAAGAATAGCCTATATCTAGGCTAAGTCCTTTATAAAGGCAAGATTGTGCCCGATAAAGTCCTCACTGATTTTTGCCTGGGGCTGCTCTTGGGGCCCCACTCTGCCTCCAGAGGGCTGAGAAAAGCCCTCCCAGGAGCTTCCCCAGCCAGTGCCTTCTGGGAAGAGTTGCTCTGGCTGCTAAACTGGGGGAAGCACGCACCTTCCCCAAAGATGTGTATGCTGTTATGGCAATAGGCCTCAGCCCCTGAGGGGAATACAGAGCAAGATAAGAGCCTAGAATCCCGGTCCAGTCTCAGCAGTTATTAGAGGCCATTCTGCCAAATCAGCAGGCTGTGCTCCAGACAACAGAGGTATTCTATGCTCCTCAGAGGGCTGGGTTGTCAGCCCAGCTCATCCTAAGCCTTCTCTCCAGGCCTCTCCTGTTTCTGCATTATCCTGACACAAGAGCTTGCCTTCCCAAGTGTCCGAGCCTCAGAGAGACTTCCCAAGTCTGCTCACTGAGGCTAGGCGTCTAGCTCCACCAGGGGATTCTGGGGAGGTCCCTTGGAAGGAGCCAAGAGCTGTCACCTAGGAAGGCTTCAGAGCCTCAGTGTGGGTCCTGGATAGCTCTCGGTTGCCCTCAAAGATCACTCAGGTTTTGGCATCTCTCAGTGAGAGGAACCCTAATAACCCTGACCCGTACACCTGCATTCCCTGTGCCATAGGCTCAGGCAAGGCTGGACCCAGCTGTGCCGGAACAGCGAGAGTTCAAAGGGCGCACCACCTGGTTTCCAGGTGTTTCCTATACAGACTTTAGTGCAGTTCTATGGAAGGGGGAAAAGGTGTATCCTTAATTAGTATACACCTCCAGACTCACTCAGCAAACCTTTGTTTAGTGCCTGTTATGAACACAGCCCTGTGCCAAGTACTGAGGGGAGGGGAAGAAGATAGATAC
This sequence comes from Phyllostomus discolor, assembly GCF_004126475.2. NCBI lineage: Eukaryota > Metazoa > Chordata > Mammalia > Chiroptera > Phyllostomidae > Phyllostomus > Phyllostomus discolor. The sequence goes on from NC_050198.1 coordinate 70,717,907, forward strand.
AAAGATGAATTAAGTGTGGTCCTTGCCCTTAAGGACTTTGTCCTCTACCGGACAAGCCAGCCATATGTGTAAGTAGCTATAATGAGACTGAACCCATTCAGTGATTTGACATTTGCTGAGTAAATATTCTGGGTGGGGCAAAGCAGGGAGAGAAAAAGTCCTATCCTTAAGGAGCTTATAACCTAATTAGGAAGGCAAAGAAGAAGACAATTACAATATATAGAGGCTCCTTGGCTTAGAATAAACCCATTGTAAGTTGCAAATATTGTAAGTTGAAATGCATTTAATACACCTAACATACCAAACATCATAGCATAGCATAGCCTACCTTAAACATGCTCAAAACTCTTACACTAGCCTGCAGTTGGGCAACTATCTTGAGTCCCATCTCAAGAGTAACTGCCTTCCTTTTCTTCTTCTTACCAGAGGCAGAAGACACAGTTCTGTAGACATGACGGCATGCAAAATCACAAAATACAATATCAGAAAAACACCAGTAACATAGTATACTATATAGAGTATTGGTTTTTTATCCTCATGACCACATGGCTGACTGGGAGATGCAGCTCATTGCCACTGCCCAGCAACATGAGAGGGTATCATACCACATATCACTAACCCAGGGAAAATCAAAATTCAAGATTTGATATATACTTTCTATTGAATGCATGCTGCTTTCACACCGTTGTAAAGTAGAAAAATTGTAAGTCATAGCATTGGAAGTCGGGGACTGTCTGTAGTGTCAAAGATGTGATAGTTGTCAGCAGACGGAGCTTTGGGAGTGAAGAGCAGAAATGCCTAATGGACACTTGGAGGATCTGGGAAAGCTTGTGAGAGGAAGTTCCACCTAAACCAAAACCCACAGCTGCCACTTGGCATGGCTACAATGTGAGTAGTGCCCTTGCGAGTTGTGCACCGCCCTTTGTGGCAATCTGGGCTGAAGGATGAATAGGAGTTAGCCAAGAGTACTTAGCAGACGTGATGGACCAAAAGTGGCTCAGAATGGCTAGAGTGCCAGGGCCACCCACCTGGTAAATGTAGATGGAGGGAGTGTGGGAGTTAAAAACTCATCTTGTAGCAAACAATGTAAACACTAAATTGGACAAGAATTATCTATGGATGCTACATGTAGGGCAGAGTTTAATGAGAAGCAGTATATTTGCATGGTCTTCAAGTGTGTCTCCACAGATTGCTTATTATAGGCAAGGGACAAAAAGAGTAGGTAGAATAGAGAAACCGGGCACCACCTTAAACTGGTGATCAAAATTAACATGACCAATGAGAGACAGATGTACATTTGAGTGCCTCCAGGTCAGACACCATATTACCCACTGTGCATATCTAACATGACAAAATGTCAGGCAAATACAGCATGAGGAGCATTCTGTTAAAAAATGTTATGGGGGGGACTATATTCTTAAAAAATGGCAAGGTCATAAAAGCCCCCCCAAAAATGCTGTGGAGTGCTCTAGATTAAAGAAGGCTAAATAGAATGAACAATCCAATGCAATGCCTGGCCCTAGATTAGCTCCTGTACTGGAGGGGAAGAAATGTTCTGAAGGACATCAGTGTGTCAGCTGAGGAAAGTGCATATAGACAGCTGATTAGAAAAAAAGTATTGTAACACTGTTAAATTTATGAAACTGAGAGTTATACTGTGGCTGTGGAAGAGGATATCTGTAGGCTTAGAAAGTACAGACCAAAGGGTCATGATGTATACAACTTGCTCTCAAATACCTCAGAAAAAACTGTGTGTGTGTGTATACAAAACAGATAAACATTAAACAATTAAAATCGATAAACATAATATGTATGTAGTTAATTTATATGTGTGCAAATATGTGTATGTGTGTGAATATATATGTGTACCTATCTATATACATCTAGTCCTCACTATATAGATACAGAGATACACAGCTATATGCAGTGTGTGTGTGCATTAGAGAGAGAACCCAAATGATAAAAGAAATGGGATAACATGCCAACAATAGGTGAATCTGGGTAAAGGGTACACAAGTGTCCCTTGTACTATTTTTATTTTTGCACTGTTTTGTAAATTTGAAACTATTTCCAAAAAAAAATTTAAAAAACTTATGACCAGGTGTCAGGTACAAAGGTTTGGAGAGTGGAGGAATGGGCAAATCTCCCCCCTCCCCAGTTTTAATGAGATATAATTGACGTCTAACATTGTGTAAGTTTTAAAAGATTTTATTTATTTTTTTAGAGAGAAGAGAAGGAAGGGAGGGAGAGAACAATGATTGGTTGCCTCTCACACACCCCTATCCAGGGACCTGGCCTGCGACCCAGGCATGTGCCCTGACCGGGAATCAAACCACTGACCTTTCAGGTAACAGGCTGATGTGCAATCCACTGAGCCATACCAGCCAGGGCAAGATTGTGTAAATTTTAGATATACAACGTGAGTGTTAGGGTGGTCAGAGATGTGGGCTGTGAGAGAATTCACAAAGAAAAAAAAAAGAATTCACAAAGAGAAGAACATGTAGAGAATCAAGTTTTCATTTGCTCTCCAAAGAAAAGGAGGGGCATGGTGTGGAGAGATACACCAGCATTGAGGGGTGGGGTCTTTGAGCTTTTATTGGATCACAATTGGATTAAAAAAGGGCAGGGGGTTGCTGCTGTGCAGCCCCTGGGCTGTTGGGGCATTGTAACAGGAGGATGCAGTTTGTTCCGATGTTATCTTTTGCTTGTGGCTGTAGGGAGTGGTTAGTTCTGTTCTTGCTTCCAGTAATTTCCAGTCCTGGGGACGTAAGCTCAGAAGAGTAAAAGGGCAGTCATGTTTAACAAGGTCACAGGCCTGCTAGGCAAATGGTGCCACAATAGCAAATGGGGCTGGCCGTGCCTTTCAGTGATGATTTGATGCACTTCTGTATTGCAAAATGATTCCCACTGTGTGTGAGCTAACACCTTCATCACATGACATAATTACTTTTTTTGTGTGCTGAGAATATCTGAGAGGTACTGTTAGCAACTTGTAAGTATAAAACATAGTATTATTAACCGTAGTCACCAGGCTGTACATGAGGTCCCCAAAACGTCTCATCTTATAACTGGAAGTCTGTTCCCTTTGACCAACCTCTCCCCATTTCCCAGCAACCAGATCTGGAAGAGACTTGCATATCATGGTTGGAATCTGAACTTTATCCTGGGGATGAGATATATGCAATAAAAATACTTAGGAAAAAGACCTTGCACCACAAAGTTGACTCATGTTTTATTTCCTAATTTGTACCTTCTGGTAGTTCACATGTTTGAGACCATCACCACATGCAGTGCATTACATACCCGGAAGGGGGCAGCAAAAGGACAAAGCACAAGGACAAAGAAAAGATGGCCACGTTGCAGACCGAGCAGAGAGAGGCATAGGGGTAATTTTCTCAGTGCCTGGTAAGCTTGGCAGGCACTTCACACTGGAGATACAAAGATGAATGAGATAAAGTAGTCTCTTCCCAAGAAATCTGGTGGCGTGACTGTTCTGGAGGACTAGTGTCGTGGTGTCTGGGATGTGTCAGGGGCAGCCCTGAGAGTGTGGGCTTCCTCATGGCCTTGTTGAACTGTGGAGCTGTAGCTGGCAGGACTCTAGCTATAAGGAGCTCTCCTTCAGCTGGACTAGAGGATGGGGTTAGGGAAGAAAGACTTATGTTTTGTAAAGAATGACCACATAAAAGGAAAACTCTCCTTCAGTCTCTGAGGAGGATCGGGATGCACCCACCTACCCAGAGCAGAAATATGGGACTCTGTCACCTCTTCAGGTCAGGGGCCTCAAGGGAGAAGGAAAGGGGCTGGTTCTCCAGCCCCACCAATTTCCTCTCCCCAGTTTCTCCCTTCCTTATAGAAGGAAGCCCAGACCTCATTTTGGGACATCTTAGCACTCTCCCTGTGGGAAACCTTCGCTGAGACGGAATTGCAGTCAGCTAGGCATCAGCTAAGCTGGCTGGCTGAGACCTCCTCTCCCTTCCCCAGAGGTTTGCCTTCGTCAGTGCAGCCTTTTCTGGGTGGTCCCTTTGGGATGCAGTCCACTTCTTTTCTGGAAGCCACTTCCTCCAATTCCTGGGAATCTCCTCTGGCCCTGTACACATGCCCATTACCCTACTCTGGGCCTTCCCCAGTCTTCCTCATTGGAGTCAAAACTTCCTTTTCACCTTACATTCCCTCCTTTCTGCCAAGGAAAATCCAATGCCAATAGCATAAATCAGATAAGCTAGGTTCTGCTTAAAGGTGAGCTAACTAAGGACTAGCACACTTCCCCAGAATGGAACAAAATAAGGGGAACTTCAGGCACCTACAAATTGGGGAGAAAAACATATTTGGTCAGGCAAGCCTTCTTTCTGATGCCTGGGCGCATCATTCAGGATCGGTTTATGGACAGGGTGGAGAAGGGGGTGGGAGTGGGGTAAGGATGATGGGGGAACTGCAGGAAAGAAAGCTCATCACAAGGTTCTTGCTGCACTTCAAGGAGACAGCAACCTGACCTAAAGTCTTGACAGGGTATGCAGGGCCAGGCTGATGTAGTGAAAATGTGCAGGTTAGAACAGGCCTGAATGGGTGATGGAACATATGGAGATGTGGGATAAGGGACTGCCCAGGTTTCCTGCTTGGCTAAGTAGGTGAGTGGTGGTGCCATTGATTGGGAAAGAGATCACCCACAGCAGGGCAGACTGTGGGTTTGAGAAGGAAGGAAAGGATGATAAACATGGTTGGGTATATTCATTTGAGTCGCCTGTGGGACATCCAAGCAGGGCTGTCCAAGAGGCACTTGGATAGGAGTGGAGGTCTGGAGCACAGGAGCAAAGCCTGGCCTGGAAACAGAAAGTTTGAATATTGTACCACACAGTCACACACACAGAGACACACAGACACCAAAACTTCTAACTTGGTTCCCTCGCAGGGTCGTTCAGCTGAGGGCATGTTGGCAGAAGAAGATGTGCACATCCTCCTTGGAGATGAGAGGGCAGAGTTCCTGTGCCGTGGTTTCATAATTCCTCCTTAACAGCCACCATGCATAATCATAAGGATGACAGTCACAGTGGGTCTGGAGCTGGTTGACTATTGAACCTCCAAGAGTCATGCCTCCATGCAGACTTCATAGTAGGCCTTCCCTCCCTTCCAAGCCTGTATGAATACTGTTGTCAGAGGCGTTTGCTGGAGGATGTGTGGGATACTGGTGTGTGCATTGTGTTGGCAGGGGCGGGCAGGGGGGCGGTGCTTGGCATGGAGTGGAATACTTGTAAATCTGTAGTGCTTGATCCTACCCCTTTCAAAGTGGATTGAGCCCTAGTGTCTGTGCCCTCACCCTGGTCAGTCCCCATCCTGTGAACTAATGGGAGGGCAGCACCACCCTCTCAACCTCACAGGATGTCCTCAGGCTGATGTCAGGAGCAAATCAGTCCCAGTCAGCACTTCCGCCAGCCTTGTAGGCACCAGGTGGAGCAGTGTGTGTGGCGGCAGGGGGCAGAGGTGACTCTCCTCATAGGTTGGAAGAAAAACAACTGGTGTCTGAACTTCCTAGTTACAGAACATCTGACTAGTAAAAACCTGCACGAGCATGGGGTGGAGACTGGGGAGTTCCCCTCCCCCGAGTGTTATCAATAATATAGGACACTCCTTTTACAAGATGACTAGAGGAGGGCTCTCATGCAGGACTCCACACTGGGCTTCTGTTTCACCATGAAGAAATCCTGAATGTCAGCCAGGCCTGTATTCATTGATTCATTCAGTCACTGAGGGCTTGGTCTTTGTACTTAATGCTGGGTGGGGCAGGGCCGAGGACTTGCCCTTGGAGTGTTGCCAGCCTAGGTGCAAACACAGAACGCTCACTTGTGCAGTGACATCAGAGCAATATATCCCAACAAGAGCAGCTGTGCCTGATAACTTCCCCAGGAGTGACCCAGTGAGTGGAGACAAGTGCAAGTGGCTGGGAAGGACACAGGGTTCATTCAAAGCCTGCATGCAGAGAATGGCCCAGAAAAGTGGCATGCTTTCCACCAGAACAGGGCATATTCCAAAGAGGATTGATCCAGTCAGCAAGAGGGCCAACCACAGACCCAAAGTCCTGCTGCCACTCTGTCCTGCCGAAAAGGAAATGAGGCACAAAATGCAGACTCCCAAGAGTGGACACGAGGCCATCCTGAGGAGTAGCTTCCAGGGCTCCAGCTCACATCTGAGAGGCAAGAGATGAGGGTCTGTCCACTTTCCTTAACCTATAGTTTCCAGTGTCACCTGCCTTTCTGGTGACAATAAATGACAGCTCAGCCAGGATCAGGGCCAAGTGGACAGAGGGCTGAGCCAGAGCTCCCCTCCCCTCGCTTGTTCACCCTCTTCCCCTCAGTCCTGAGTGATTGCTCAATGTGCCTTCCAGGGTTGCTGCGATTATCCCTGGCTCTCTGCCACCTCTGCTTTTTTCTTCTCTTTCTTTCTTTTTCTTTTGGCAGAAAGAGGCCACCAACTCATGGAAAAACATTGCCAATCTCTCCCCAGCACCCTCATTCAAGGAGGCAGCTAGGGTTAGTTCTGGAGTTCCTATCCATGGTGGTGGGCTGGGGGTCCTGAATTGACAAAGGAGAGTGGGAGCAGGGATGACAATTGCTCAGGACCTGGAAATACACTCAGGCCCAAGGGTATGCTGGAGCTGGCTAATTCTAGCACCTGAGAGCCAAATGCTACATGTTCAGAAATGTTGTGAGCTGGTTGTTAAAGACAGCTTTTGCTTAAAAATATACATTGATTATGATGAAATAAATTCTATTAAAAATGAAGGCAGTAAAGACCCCAAAACTTGTCACTTCCTAATCACTTTACTGTGTTTTACTATTATCTGTGCACTTGACATTATTTATGACCTATGATATCTGTATGCTTGAAATACTGTTTAATTGCTTGCAATTGGCAACTATAGTTTGCAAGCTGCCAATCTCAAGTATTCTCCTGAGATTGGCAGCTTGTAATCAGCCACATGGGAGTATTTACAACTCAGAAATCAGTAAATGCTGCAAATCAGGGCTTGGTTTGTTTTGTTTATTACCTGGACCTAAGAAAGTGCTAGGAAAAATGTTAATAATGCAGATTAAATTAACCTGTGTGCCATATAACTATTACATAGTGAATCATACCAAAAAAATGAGGAAATAATCTTCTAGTGTTTGAAAACCACTATGTTATTCAGCAGTCACTCACATTTTTGAAGAATTAATGAATGTTCTGACATGTCTTTGTTGTTTCACACAGATATTAAAATATCAACCAACATTCATGTTAGAACATTTGTTCATCAGTTGCAAACCACAGATTGGCTACAAATACAAGACTCTGGTAAAAATCAATGAAAGCATTCTGTGAGAACCAGTTGGCTAGTGAGTAATAAATAATATTAACATTTGTGATATTACTTATTCATATGAATGATGATAATATTATTATACTAATATTGTGTATTTTGTTATGTTTCATTTTTGTGCTCTACATCCTTTATATCAGTAAAATTTATAATGAACTTCTGTACATGTACGCATTCAAACACTTTCCCCCAGAGAGTCGGTTGTTAAACATTTACCATCACACCTCTGGCTAAGCCCAAGGTTCAGTACTCCTTTGGCACCACAAACACAAGGTTCAAAGGTCCAAGAGGTACTGCAACCCTGAACAAAATCTGGTAGAGGACAGACATGTGTCTGAAAAAGTCTATGTCTTTTTTTTTTTTTATCCTCACTCCAGGATATGTTTAGTGCTTTGAAAGCGAGAGAGAGGAATGTCCACGTGTGAGAGAAACATCAATCGGTTGCTTCCCCTTTGTACCACAAGGGATTGAATTCAAAACCTACATGTGTGGCCTGACCAGTAATCGAACACGCAAACTTTAAAAAAATTATTTATGTATTTGTTTTTAGAAAGAGGGGAAGGGAGGGAGAAAGAGAGGGAGAGAAACACCGATGTGCAGGAGATGCATCAGCCAGTTGCCTTGCCCCCAACCAGAGACTTGGCCCGCAACCCAGGCCTGTGCCATGACCGGGAATCGAATTGGTGACCCTTTGGTTCGTAGGCCAGCACTCAGTCCACTGAGCCACACCAGCCTGGGCACAACATTTGGTGTAGGGGATGACACTCCAACCAACTGAGACAGCAGGCCAAGGCTATGTCTTAAAAACAAACAAACAAACAAACAGAAACCTTCAAAAAAAAACTCACTAACTCTATGAAAGTAGAGACTTTGCCTCTCTCAGCTCATAGTGATATCCTTGGCACCTAGTCAGTGCCTGGCACGTAAAAGGTGTCCAGTCGATTCTTCTAAAATAAAGAAATAAATGGTTCTTCTATGTCAACTCAGCCTGATCTAGCTTCTTAATACCATCCAGAGGTGGCCATGACTGGAGACCCAGGCCTGTACTCCTTACCCTAGAAATTCCCCTATCCACAGGTTCCTTGCTTCACCTTCAGTCTGGCTCCGAGAGCCAGACTCCAGCATGTCACATTGGTGCCTGACAGGAAGTCCACTGCTTTACTTCCTGCATGCTGGCTCTCTAGAAGTTGGGCTGGACTAGCCTGGTGCCTCCACACCTAATAAACCACTTTGGTCTAGCTGCCCACTGTGCCTATATGTGTTGGAAGGAGGGTGCCACTTGGAGCTTGGGAGAGGTGTGCTTTTAGGAAAATAATTTATCTTCAGGAGGAAGCAGCAGCGTGTAGAAAACATCCCAGGTCGTGAGGCAGGCTGAAAAGAAACACTGCAGTTTCCAAAAGGCTTGGGTCAATTCATGGCTGATACTCCACTAGAGTCAAGGACGACATTTGGGTGTTAGTATGACCTGACACCCTTGCCTGAGCCAGAGGAATCAAGGTCTCACCCACAATGTGGCATTTTTATACTCCTGAATTCTCCTGTCCTTTGAATGCCCTGGCTCAAGTCCTCGCCGCTGCCACCCTGCCACTGCTGCATATGCATGCCCACACCTTCTTTCCACATCCTGAGACGGCTGCTCAAAGACAGGCAAGGTGATCTGCAAAATAAAGCCTGGCAGATTCCAGGGAGAGAACAGGAAGCTTCTTCTCAATCCTTCCCGGCCCCTTGCTGCATCCTGTCCCCAGCTATAATGTGGGCTCGAGTCCCGATCAGTGCCAGCCCTTTACCTCTTGCTCTGACGGCATTTTCCGATACTTAGGAAACACTGTGGAAACAATACGGTTGGCATTTTCCAGTCCTGCCTCCACAGTGCATCAGATATGAATGGAGCCTTCCCTAACAGTGCTTTCCTCCTGCTACTCTTCTGTTCACAATGCCTCCAACTGCCTGCTATTTTTGCATGTAGATTGAAGGCCTGACATTCAAAGAGAAGTTATCATTAACTCGGCACTTACTTAGTGCCAAGCATTGAATCTAAGCCTTATATGCCTGAACGTATGTAGTGGCAAGTCTAGGATGGGTCCTCTGCTATTTGTAAAATGAATAAGCGACTAACAACCCTTTTCAGAACAACCCTGAAAAGCAGACATTATTATTCTCCATTCTACCAATTAGGAGACTAAGGCTTAGGGGAGTTAAGTAACTTGCCCAAGGTCATGGTTAATAAGAGGAAGAGGAAGAGTCAGTGTTCAAACCCAGGTCTGTCAGAGTCTAAAATTAATTCTGGAGATGCTATATATTGTATATGTCTCAAGTCTCCCCCATCCTCAAACTCCCTCACCCAAGAAGGTTCTGGATTAGCAGACACAGTGCTGTGATATTTTCAGTTCCAGTTATTCCTGCAGCTATGGCAGAGAGCCTTGGCAGAGAGCACGCATGTGGGCTTCCCCATCTACAGGGGACTGCTTGCCTCAGATGGCTCAGACTCCGAGGATTTGCCATATAATAAGGTGGCTACCCCTGGAAACTTCCACAGCCTTCCTGGGAGGAGCTCACCCATGTCTAGTCACCACCTCTGGTACATCACTGGAGGAGACACTTCCTGGAAGTCCTAGTGGTGGAGGATTTCCTTTTAGGGAGCTGCTGTGCAGACAGGAACCACAGCTGCTATCACCAGGGACAGGACGGCTCCACCTCTGCTCCACCTTAGCTCCACCTTCCGAAGTGTGGCCTGCTTCTAAGTACCTGGCTCTGTTCCTGTGGAACTTACTGACCTCTAGTGGGCAGAGTGGAAATACACTGAGGCTGGATGGCCTGAGCCGGCTTGGCCTTCCCTTAGCCTGAGGTCCTTCCAAGTGCTGTGCTCCCATATTTTACTGTTCATTGGAAGCCAGCAAACTCCTATCTGGTTTGATTTGTCTCTGACTCCTCTAGTGGGTAGGCCTCCTACCTTGTTGCACCTCCATTTCTTCGTCTGTAAAACAGGGATAAACAACACCCCCCACCATATACTAAAACCTGAAAAAAAGCTTTAACTGGGGGGGGGGGCATGTAGGTAGATTCAAGATACTAAGGCTCCAGGGGGATACTCATGAAATTCTTGGTACCTGATCAGAATTATTGGATATAAATGAACAATGTTAATTAACCTTTTCCACATCATAGCACATGCAGAAAATATTTGTCTACCACACTGGGGTAAAAGGAAGTGACCAGAGCTGTCCCAGGCTTGGCCCAACTACCCCAAAGGTTGAGGGCATGACGTCTCAGCCTTCCTAGAATCCTTTAAAAGGACTATTTCAGAGTACTCACAGAAGCAGTGGTGAGCCACATGAGGATTCTCTTTTCCTCTTTCATGTAAGTCAGCCAGCAAAGGGTTCAGGTGAGTGGTCTTGCCTCTCAGAGACCTGCAGTGACCATAGACTAGACACAGGTGGGGATTGTCACTGAGCAGCAGGCCAGGGTTGGATATGCCTGCCCCGGCCACATGGCAGAGCTCTGCAGGCCTGGACTTACTTGTGCTCCTTGCTTAATGCAGAGAGGTGAGGACATCACAGCCACCCCAGAAACCTCTGGGCAAAAGCATGTTGCATTTTAGGACAACCTTGGTCTGTTGAACACCAAAGACAGGGTGTCTATTCAAAACAAATTTGTGAAACAGGCACATTGGTCTTCTGTTTCCCTTCGAGCCTCTTGTTCCCTTTTCTCCTCCTGTTACCCACTCAAGTCTCATTGATGCTCTCATTTAAAAAGGCCTTAAAGAGTGAAGACCAATTGCCACAGTCCATGTCAGGTACTGGGATTACCAGTTGAAACCGTTGGCTTCAAGGAACTTAGTCTCATAGAAAGAAAGGTATGAAAACAGAGGAGCTGGCCCTGGTTGGTGTGACTCAGTGGACTGAGCATCAGCCTGCGAACCAAAGAGTTTCAGGTTCGGTTCCCAGTCAGGGCACATGCCTGGGTTGCGGGCCAGGCCCCCAGTGGGAGCCACGCAAGAGGCAATCACAGATTGATGTTTCTCTCCCTCTCTTTCTCCCACATTTCCCCTCTGTTTAAAAATAAATAAAATCTTTTGAAAAAGAGAGGAGCTGAGTAGGTATGTGGTAAGTCCAGTGGTGTCCGTAAAGAAGAGGGTAAGCGAAAGGGCCTAAGGCAGGCTCAGAGTCAAGAAAATTTGTAGAGACACTTGAAGGACAAACAGGGGTTGGGGGTGGGAGGAGTAACTGGGGCATGACAAGGCAGCAGTCCGGAGAGGACAGGTACAAAGGAAGCATGAGACATGGGAAGATGAAGCATGTTCAAAGCACTTCAAGTTGCCCAGTTGTACTAGAATATAACATGCTAGATGGGAGTTGGCAGGGGATGATGAAGCCAGGCAGGCAGCAGGCAGATCCTAAAGCTGCCAGTTAGATGAGCTTTTGCAAGCAAGTTGTCCAAACTTTTGGCATCTCTGGGCCACACTGGAAGAAGAAGAGTTGTCTTGGGCCACACATTAAATACATTGCAACAAGTAATCACAAAAAAATCTCATAATGTTTTAAATACATTTATGATTTTGTGTTGGGCCGCATTCACAGCCATCCTGACCTGCATGCGGCCTGTGGGCCACAGGTTGGATGCCCCTGTATCTATAGGCAACAGCAGGTCACTGGGACATTTTGAACAGGTGAGCACCATATCCAAATTACTTTTAAGAAACATTGCTGTGGTGGCAGAGAGGACAGGTTTTCTTTTTTTTTTATTTCAATCATTGTTCAAGTACAGTTTTCTCCCCCCTACTCCCGTTCCAGCCCATCCACCCAGGGACAGGTTTTCAAGGCAGGGAGACTGGTGAGGAGGCTGTTGCAGTCATTTCAGTTACATAGGTTCAAAGCCCAAACTAGGACATTGTTGGGGGCATGGGGGATTTGACAGTAAAGGAGGGATTTGAGAATCCTTAAACCAGCAGAATCAACAGAATGTGGTGGTTGATGGGAAGCAGGTGATCACAGAGAGAAGTTGTGCCAAGGGAAGTGCCAGTTTTCTGGCTTGAGTAACTGGGCAAATAGTTGTGCCACTCACTGAGTTCCAGATCACAGGGAGGACCCGGGCCAGGGCCGGGGTTGGAGACGAGGGCCATTGTGGATATGTTGGGTTTGGGGAACCTGTGGAACATGAAGGTGCAGATGTGTAATAGCTGCTTGTATATAAAAGTGTTATCACTCAGCAGCAGAGGGCTGGGGCTCGTTGAAGCCATGGCTACGAACGAGATGATGCATAAGGAGAGATGAGGGCAAAAAATGGAACTCTGAAGTGCACACAGATTTAAGGAATGTAAAGAAAGTGGGAAAGAGACAGATGTCCTAGAAATGAAGGCAGGAGTGAATGGCCATCAGAGCCAGATGCACGAGAGAAGTCAAATAAGTTAGGGTTACACAAGGAGGAGAGATATTTCAGCAGAGGAGTCAAAAGCCAGACTGCAGTGGGCTGGTTGCAGAAGTTTAGACTGTGAAGGGGAAGAAACAACAAAAGCTAGGAAGGGGCTCTGTGTCAAAGGTTTCTGTTGAAAGTATTAGTTCATATTTCCATGTGGAGGGGAAGAGAACGGGGGGAGGTTGAAGTTACAGGAAACAGAGAGGACAGAAGTGATAGAACAATAAGCAATATGGTTCCTAGGGAAGGCCGGGGGGGAGGTGAGGGGAACAGGACCTGAGCACACGGAGGAGGTAAGTCTTGGTCATGGGCAGGAAGAGGGTGCTTGGGGTAGGAGAAGAGAACGCTACAGATTGGGTTTGCTGAGAATCCAACTCTGAGATGGGGATCGCCATGCAGGATGTTTATAAGAGAGAGGTCATGGGTTCACCCGCCATGGAAGAGAAGAATTGGAGGAGGGAGACATTGAGCTGCAATGCAGGTTTGACGAAGACCTCAGCCAGCACCATGGGAAGCCCTGAAGCTAGGAGTTGAGATTAAGGGGGCCAGAGCTTTATACTCCACATCAGTCATTCTCTGAATGTAGACTGCCCTAAGAAGAGGGCATGACCTTGGGCAAAGCGGGTCTCTTCATCTGAGGCAAACCCCAAGGGGTCTGACAGCTAAGGGGTGTCTGCAGCAGATATTGAGTCCTTCAGTCCTGAAGGGGTTCAGGGAAGCACATACAATGTCCACTGCAGAAAGGAAGGGGGCGCTATTGCATTGGAGTTGAATCTGTGGGCCCGTTAGTAATAGAGGCTGAAGGAGTTCAGATTTCATACAGTCCGCCTGAATTTTTGCTCTGTGAAAATGGAAACAAGTCCTTCTGCTGAAAAGGGGACTGGTCGGGGTTGGGGGCTGGAGGAAAGTGAAATGGCTGTGGGATGGCTGCTTCAGGACACTGAGGACGAGCTGACTAGGGATATAGAATACGATTGCCAAGTGATGTTGGGGTCTGAATTGAAACCAGAGAAGGAATCGTTTTGGCAGACCCCAATAGTGTTTAGATTTCAAAGTTTTAGTTAGTTTGTTATCAGGAGTCGTTTATATTATTTAGAGAAGAACATGTTAAGACACTGTGTTCCTTTCTATCTTTCAAAAACTTTTTAAAAATGTTTATTGATTTTAGAGAGAGAGGAAGTGGAAAGAGAAACATGGATGTGACATAGAGGCATCAATTGGTTGCCTTGCATACATGCCCCCGGCTGGGGATCAGCTGGCAACTCAAGTATGTGCCCTGACCAGGAATTGAACCTCTGAACTTTTGGCATATAGGACTATGCTCCAAGCAACTGAACCACACCAGCAAGGGCTATCTTTCACCAACTTTTTGTCTATTTCCTAAATTCACAAACTTTTTACCTAAATTAATTCCTAAACAAGACCTACATACAAGGACTTCAGTAGATAACTATTGTTTTTGTTACAATAATAGTTACTTGTGCTTATGGCAACAATCTGGCTAAAGTCAAATAAAACTATATAAATATTAAAATATCATAGACCAAACAGAAAATTTATTTCAGAGTTGATAATAAAGAAAATAAACACTTGTGTATGAGCAGACAAAAATGACAGTAATCAGGATTAAACCTAATTAGCAGGCAAATACAAAATGTAGAAAATTACAAAGTAAAACTAATTATGAACTACAAAGGAAAAACCACTGCTATAATGGTGAAATATAGAACAGGTGGCCCATCAGGTCAAAACATAAACATAGACAAAACATAAGTATACTGGCCACTTAAAAGGGCTTTTTAAATTCACATGGGAATTACAAGTGTAATCATTCAAAAATGGTGCCTTGCTGTTCTGAGAAGAAAGGGTCCCCACATGGGGGAGAATGGTTAGAATAAGAACTCACTCTGCTCAAAGCATGGGCAAGGCAGCTCACTATGATTACGTCAGGACACCAGCTTATCATCTATGAGTAACTATGGTCGAGTAGCAGCACCTTTTTAAAAAAATTAATTAGAGAGAGAGGAAAGGGAGGAGAAAGAGAGAGAGACATAGATTTGTTGTTCCACATATTTATGCATTCATTGGTTGATTCTTGTATGTGCCCTCACTGGGAATCGAACTCACAACCTTGACGAATAGGGATGATGCTCTAACCAACTGACCTAGAGGGCCAGGGCAGCACCAACTTTTATAACTGGCAGTAGCAAAGTGGTTCTTAGGGGGAAAAAGAAATGTCCAATTTAAGAACAAAGTCAGCATTTGTGATGGGGCCTCACCCTGCTTCCCTGCACAGGGTTGCCAGTGAGCAGTCATTTTAATGAGTACTTTGTTGCCTAAGCTATGACTCTACGTGTAGAAATTTTAGGACACAGAGAAAAGCAGACCCATAGAGTTGCTATTTAGGAAGTAGTACCTCGACACACCCAAAGTTATTCCAGATACAAGGTGAGTCGGTCCTGCTTCTAGCTCTACCTTAGAGGAGAGATGGGGCTCCCCACAAGCTCCAGGTGCTGATCACTCCCACTAACTATCATCTTATAGCTCTTTCCACCCACCTGCCTGACCAGGTGGCATGATTTCTGGGAACTCCAATTACTGTTCCCCATCCCTTACTCCCTAGTCTTAGAACACATATGCACACACACAAAGTACAGATGGTCTTTTAAATTTTTTTTAAGTTTTCAATTACAGTTTACATTTAATATAATTTTGTATTAGTTTCAGTCATACAGCATAGTGGTTAGACAATCATAAACATCACAAATGGAGTGCCAGACAAAATCTGGCACAAAAATATATAGGGCTTTAGGGTGAAAGCAAGAAAGGAATATGGGAAGTATGGGTAGGTGATACAAATTTGGATAGAATGGATAGCAAAGAACTTTCTGAGGAAATGACAGTTACTGTATTTTTCGGACCATAAGACGTGCCTAGGTTTTAGAGGAGGAAAATAGGGAAAAAAAATTTTGAAGCAAAAAAATGGTAAAATATTTAAGAACATAAATAATATAATATTTCACCAATGTAAATGTAAACCGAACTCAACAGCAGCATTAACAACCATTATTCCTCCTAAATTGGGGGGGGGGGGGGTGCGTCTTATAGCCCGAAAAAGGTAACTAAAGACCTGAAGCAGGTGAGGGAGCAGGCCACGTAGATATCTGAGGGAAGGGTGTTCTCAGGAGAAGGAACAGCAAATGTAAAGGCCACAGTGTGGGGAGAGTGCCTGACATGTTTGAGGGCCTGGGAAGAGACTACTGGAGCTGGAGGGGAGTGAGCTGGGGGAAACGGTAGTAGGGGTTGAGATCAGAATGAATGTACAAGTAATAGACACTTTGGTGCCTGGGAGCAGGGGAAACAGGCTGGTCCCAAAATGGGAAGCCTGCTCTGGCCAGTGTGGCTCAGTGGACTGTCTGCCTGTGAACCGAAAGCTCCCCAGTTTGTCAGGGCACATGCCTGGGTGGACACCCAGGTTCCCACCCAGTTGGGGGCACGTGAGAGGCAACTGATTAATGGGTCTCTCTCACATTGGTGTTTCTCTTTCTCCCTTCCTTCCCTTCTCTCTAAAAATAAATACATAAAATGTTTTTAAAAATGGGAAGCCCTCTAAATCCTGCTGGGACTCACAAGGGAGAGGGAAGGCCTCAGAGGAGTGCCTATTAATAACTCACTCTCCCCATCTCCATTCCAAAGGCATGACTGGATTCTCATGACTAGACTCCCTACTCCACCCCCAACCCTCAGCCACCCGAGAGGATAGGCAGGGCTTCCTTGAGTCTCCTCCTCCTGTGATTAGAGCTAAACCTGCAGGAGCAAACTGAGATTATGGATTGACCTTTAGCATTTAAACAATCCATCCTTTTACTTACAGAGACTACTCATTTGTGCTTTGAGATAGTGAGGGCATGATGGGCTTGTGGCCACTTGTTTCCTCTAGTGCTTATGACAGAAAAAAACAACAACTTCCAATTAGGGTCCCACTTTCCCACCTGCATCCCTTGCACTGGCTCTACCTTGGAAGGGAAAAAGAGAAATAAGTGGCCCTCCCCTCCTTCTGGGATTGCTATGCCTGAGTCCCATGGCTTACACTGTTCCCAAGAGTCCGAGGTCTAACCCTCTATTATCTGAAAGATGACTTGTAGTTATTTAGATATTTGGATATGGGCTTTATACTTTTCTGTATTACAAATATCTTTACCCACTCTGGCTTGCTTTTTCACTCTCTTAATAGTGTTTTTTGATTACCAGAAATTCTTAATTTTAATGTAGTGAAATATATCCATCTTTTCTTTTACATTAGTGCTTTTCTTGTTTTGATGAAAAGGTCTTCAGTGAAAATACTTTGCTATATTATATTTTCTAGAAGTATTATTATTTTACCTTGCACATTTAGATCTATGATTTGCCTGGAATTGAGTTTTGTAGATGATATTAGGTGGTAGTCAAGTTTTCTTTTTGCCATATGGATAGACAATTGTCCTAGAAAAATTCATTTAAAAAAATCCTTTCTCCACTGAAGAGCAGCGGCACCTTTGCTGTATATCTGTTATATCTGTGTGGGTCTGTTTCTGGGCTCTCCATTGTGTTCTATTGGTCTATTGTCAATCGCTGGGCCAATATCACATTGTTTTAATTACTTTCACTGTATAATAAGACAACATCTAACAGGACAAGTCTTCCCACCTAGTTCTTCAAGAGTGCCTTGGCTATTCTTGGACTTTTTCATTTCCGTATAATTTAGTTTGTCAAATCTCCCCCCAATGCACACACACACAACTGTTGGGACTTTGTAATGGGGTCTCATTGAGTCTATAAATCAGTTTGTGGAGAATGGACACCTTAAAGCTACCAAGTCTTCCAATCCATAAACATAGTATATCACTCCATTTATTTAAGTGGTAATTTTTCTCAAGAATCTTTTATAGTTTTCCATGTAAAGGCCTTGAACATGTTTTCTTATATTTATCCTTAGGTATTTTTAGGTTATTGTAGTGACTTAACACTTATTTTGTAAGTTTTCAACTGTTTGTTGCTTATATACAGAAAACAATCAATTTTCAATATTGACCACATGTCCAGGAACCTTTCTAAGTTTCCTTGTTATTTCACATGTTTATCCTTAAATTCTTTTGGGTATTCTACATACACATTTGTGAACATATGTGAACATTTTGTGAACATATTTGCTAATTTTTGTATAACTTCTTTGTGAAGAGTTTGTTGAGATCTTTTTTCTTTATATATATATATTTTATTGGTTATGCTATTACAGTTGTCCCATTTCCCCCCTTCTCTCCCCTCCACCCTGTACCCCCTCTCCCACCCACATTCCCCCCTTTAGTTCATGTCCATGTGTCATACTTATGAGTTCTTTAGCTTCTACATTTCCCATACTATTCTTGCCCTCCCCCTATCTATCTTCAACCTACATTCTATGCTAGTTATTCTCTATACCTTTTCCCCCTCTCTCCTCCTCGCACCCCTCTGCTGCTAACCCTCCATGTGACCTCCATTTCTGTGGTTCTGCTCCTGTTCTAGCTGTTTGCTTAGTTTCTTTTGGTTTTGCTTTAGGTGTGGTTGTTAATAATTGTGAGTTTGCTGTCCTTTTACTATACCTATTTTTTCTTTATCTTCTTTTCTTAGATAAGTCCCTTTAGCATTTCATAAAATAAGAGCTTGGTGATGATGAACTCCTTTAACTTGACCTTATCTGAGAAGCACTTTATCTGCCCTTCCATTCTAAATGAGAGCTTTGCTGGATAGAGCAATCTGGGATGTAGGTCCTTGTCTTTCATGACTTGGAATATTTCTTTCCAGCCCCTTCTTGCCTGTAAGGTCTCTTTGGAGAAATCAGCTGACAGTCTGATGGGAACTCCTTTGTAGGTTACTGTCCCCTTATCTCTTGCTGCTTCTAGGATTCTCTCCTTTGTTTTTACCTTGGCTAATGTAATTATGATGTGCCTTGGTGTGTTTCTTCTTGGGTCCAACTTCTTTGGGGCTCTCTGAGCTTCTTGGATTTCTTGGAAGACTGTTCCCTTTGCCAGAATGGGGAAGTTCTCCTTTATTATTTGTTCAAATATGTGCTCAATTTGTTGCTTTTCCCCTTCCCATTTTAGTACCCCTATAATTCGGATGTTGGAACGTTTAAAGGTGTCCTGGATGCTCTTAAGCTTTTCCTTGATTTTTTGAATTCTTATTTCATCATGCTTTCCTGCTTGGTTGATTCTATCTTCCTTCTGGCCCACTGTATTGTTTTGAGATTCCTTCCTTTCACTATTGGCTCTCCTCCGTATATCTTCCTGCATCTCTTTTATGGTAACCTGCATCCTTTTATCAAAATTGCGCCCCAAATCAACCAATTCCGTGAGCTTTCTGATCACCAGTGTTTTGAACTGCGCATCTGATAGATTGGCTATTTCTTGGTCGCTCAAAAGGATGAGTCCTGGGGGACTGATCTGTTCTGTTGGAAACATATCTTTTCCCGTCTCTCCTTTTTTTTTTTCCCCGTCTGGTCACTCTTGTGATGGTTGGGGGCGGAGCCATAGGTGTTCACCGGGGCTGGGCACCCCAGTCACTAGCTTGTGATGTTATATGTGGGGGCGGGGGCGGGAGCAGGGGTGGGAGGAAACAATGGTGGTAGTTCCGTTCTCCTGGGATCTCAGTCTCTTCTCTGGGATCCTGGGCTGTGAGCTCTGCCCTGGTCTGCAATTGCTGCCTCACTGGGTCCGCCAGCCGCAGCTTGCGTACTCAGGGACCCCCGCTGCGTTCTTGCGCGCCGGATGGCTTTCACGCTGATTTTGCGCCCAGTTTTCCCCGACCTCTGGGCGCCGCCGACCCGAGCCCGCCGACCCGCGCCCGCCCAGCTCGTCGTCCCCTACCAGTCTGGATGTACGGGTCTACTTCAACTTCTTGGCTGTCCGACTTCCATTCAGATAAATCATCTGTCAGTTCTGGATGTTCTTCTGATTGTAAATTGTTGTTGTTCTAATCTTGGTTGTGCGAGGACGTACGCTGCGTCCACCTATTCCTCCATCTTGCTGGGAGTCCAAGTTTGTTGAGAGCTTTTGCCTGTTTTTAACCTTTTCTTTTATTGATGTGTTTTAAGAACTCTTTACTCTGGATATGTCTTTTATCAGATATGTTATATCTGTTATATCTGTGTGTTATATCTGTTATATCTATGTTATATCTTTCTTTAAAAATATTTTATTTAGTTATTTTTAGAGAGTGAGGAAGGGTGGGAGAAGGAGGAGAGAAGCATCATGTGAGAAACATTGATCGGTTTCTTGACCAGGAACTGAATCCGCAGCCCGGGGATGTGTCCTGACTAGGAATCAAACTGGCAATGTTTTGTTTTGCAGGGCAACACCCAACCCACTGAGCCAGGATACAATACTGTTTTGATTGCTATAGCCTTGTAGTATAGTTTGACATCAGATAGCATGATACCTCCAATTTTGTCCTTCTTTCTCAGACCAGAACAATGTAGACATGCCAACTCACCTCACATGCACATCTTTGGGATGAGGGAGGAAACCAGAGTACCCACAGCAAATCCACACCATCCTGGAGAGAATGTGTAAACTCCACAGACAGTAGCCCTGGCTGGGAATCTTTTTTTCTCATCAAAATTATAATCAAATGACATTGAATGAAACAGCATTACTCAAGGACCTGCTGTATCTAGCACATAATAGACACTTAATACATATCAGTTGATTGAATAAAAGGTAGTAGGTTAACTTTGACTGGGAATAGGGTCCACTTCTTCCTCTGAGAGTGGAAAGAGAAAAGGATGGGAGCTGATACAAATAAGCATGCCCCTATGTTCTTGGTGCTTTGGAGAGGAAAGTCGTTCGCTGAGAGAGAGTTTGCAGGCAGAGAGATTTGAAGAAAGTGGTGGGTGGAGGCTCTAAGTTGTTCCTGAGTGAAACAGGAGACGTGCTGACATGTAGTAGAAGGGTTGACTGGCTGTAGGGAGAACCCATCTGATATTGGAACCATAAATTCACAATGTCAAACTCCACTTATTTGCAAGATATGGACACTCATCCATTTGGGTAAAATATCAGAGAAAGGAGATTGTAGGACTGACTCTAAATAGGGAGCTTTATTTTTTCAATTAAGGATGGCTGCTGTAACAGAATCAGGTCGGTGTCAATGAAAATATTTAATAATTAGGAGTCATTGTCCGTGGCTTAAAATATTCAAGCAGAAGATTATTACCCTACATATTTGTATAAATTTTTAAAAAGATTTTTAAAAGATTTAAGATTTGGCCTGTATATACCTCATTCTCATTGCTGTCACTATAACGAAGTGTTGCTGCCTCTCACCCACTTCCCAGACCTGTTGCAATTTCAAACTGGTTTACCTAGAGACCTTTGAATCAAGAAATAACGTATCCCCTTGATACTGCCACAAGTATTTAACATAAAATTTCTTTATGACTTTCTCCCAAAGGTCCTGCAGCCATATCCAGAGTTCTGTCAACTAGAAAGGGGCACTACCCAGATAGTGGCTCTGGAGAGTCAGAATGCTGCTGTGAGACAAGTCAGATGGGGAGCTTAGGGCACGGGGTTGGGAGATCAATGGACTTTCAGCTTGAGTTCATATCAGAATAGGCCCAGTGAGTTTTCAAATACATCATGAGTTTATTTCCTTGTTTAAAAAAGGGGTAAGGTTTACAACAGCAGCAGAAAAAAATGAAGTACTTAGGTATAAATGTAAACAAAATATTTGCAGGATCTGTACACTGAAAACTATAAGATACTGATGAAAGTAATCAAAGGTCTAAATAAATGGGGGTATAGTGTGTTCATGGGTTAGAAGACACAATTTTATTAACATGTTAATTCTCTACAACTTGATCTTTAGATTTTTTTTGTGTGTGTCCACAATCCTGGTTAAAATTCTCTATTTTTCTGATCTTTAGATTTTACACAATTCCAATCAATTCCAGCAAGAATTTTGGAGATACCAATAAGCTGATTCTAAAATTTATATGGCAAATCAAAGGAACTAGAATAAGCAAAATAATTCTTAAAAAGAACAAAATGAACAGACTCATACTACCTCATTTCAAGATTTACTATAGCCCTGACTGGTGTGGCGCACTGGGTTGGGCATTGTCCCTCAAACTGAGAGGTCATTGGTTTGATTCCCACTTGGGACACATGCCTAGGTTCGGGCCAGGTCCCCGGTTGTGGCAGTGTGTTAGATAACTGATCGATGTTTCTCTCTCTTTCTCCCTCCTTTCCCCCTCTCTAAAAGTAAACAAAACCTTTTTTTATAAGACTTACTATAAAGTATAATAATTAAATGAAGATAGTGTGGTATTGGTGCAAAGACAGACAATAGACAGAAGAAAAAGCCCCAAAACACAGTCAACTGATTTTTGACAAAGGTACAAAGGCAACTGAATGGAGAAAAGAAAGTCTTTTTAACAAATACTGCTGGAAAATTGTGGACATCTATATACAAGAAAAGAACCTTTACACATGCCTCACACTTTTTGCAAAAATTAATTTAAAATGAACCATAGACCCAATCATAAAGTATACAACTAATAGAAGAAAATATAGAAGAAAATCTGCATAATCTGGCATTATAAAAGGTATCACACTATTAGGAGAATAAAAAAGACAACCCACAGACTGGGAGATGTTGCAAATCACATATCTGATAAAAGACATATCCAGAGTAAAGAGTTCTTAAAACACATCAATAAAAGAAAAGGTTAAAAACAGGCAAAAGATCTCAACAAACTCTTGACAAAGAAGTTATACAAAAATTAGCAAATATGTTCACAATAAAAAAAATCAAATAACCCAATTAAAAGTGGGTAAAGGATTTGAATAGACATTTCTCCAAAGAAAATATACAAATGGCCAATGAGTATATAAAAAGTTGCCCAGTGTCACTAATTGTTAGAGAAATGTGTGTCAAAACCATAAAATATCAACTCACCCCTATTTGGAAACTATCATAGATCAGAAAAGACTTAAAGAGACATGAAAGCTAAATGTAATTGGGGTCGTGGAACAGAAAGAGGACATAGTGGATAGACTGATGAAATCCAAATGAGGTCTATAGTTTAATGTTATTGTACCAACGTTCATTTCTTACTTTTGACCAGTATAATATGGCTTTTTTCAGGGTGAGGCAAAAGTAGGTTTACAGCTGTGAGTGCACAAAATAGAGTTTATTCTTGTATTATTGTTTATTATTAATTTTCCACATGAACAACTTTAAACCTACTTTTGCCCCACCATATATATATTAGTGTGTGTGTGTGTGTATATATATATATATATATATATATATATATATATATATATATTAGTCTGCTAGAGCTGCTATAACAAAGTACCAAAGATTGGGTGGCTCAAACAATAGACATCTATTTCTCACAGTCTGGATACTGGGGAGTCCAAGATTAAGGTGCTGGCTGATTTGGTGAGAGCTCTCTTCTGAGAGAGAGGGAGAGAGAGAGAAACAGAGGGAGAGGGAGAGAGGGAGAGAGAGAAGCTGACAGAGGCTGAAAGAGACACAGACAGAGAGATACTGACATACAGAGATAGAGACAAACAGAGAAGGAGACAGAGTAAGACACAGACAGTGCTCTCTTATGAAGGCACTTTGAGGGTACCATCCTCATTATCACACCTAAACCTAACAACTCCCAAAGACCCATCTCCAAATATTATTACAGTGGGGGTTATGGCTTCAACATATGCACTATGAAGGGGGTACAATTCAGCCCATAGCACTATATAAGATGTTAATGTTAGGGGAACTGGAGTGAAGAATATACAGGAACTTGCTGTACTATCTTTGGAGCTTTTCTATAAATCTAAAATTATTCAAATATTTTTTAGTGAAAAAAAATCAAGGTAAGAAGACTTAAAGGTGCTGGTGAGGATAATTCAGATCATCAATCACAGGATAAGCCTGGGTTAAAAAGGGGACGGTGATGGAATTGCAATGCTGGGAAAAACAGGGGGATCAAGGTTCTATGAAGTTTAAAAACAGGTTTAGTTCACCATCAGTGATATTTTTTATTTCCCTTGAGGAATACAGAATATTAAAGCTCAAGTGCAATGGAGTGTCCTTCATTAAAACTGAGTAAAGAAGGAGTATTCTGGTGAAGAAGCAGAATAAAATGTCAGAGGAGTAAAAAGGGAAGATTTTTCCTTGAGAAAGGGAGGTGGTCCACAGCTAGTGGTTGACACCAGCTAGTTTTTTTCAAAGCTTCTCAATTTCTCTTAAACAATAAAATTATACTCCCAAATGTCAGTAGAAATATTTTATAACATTTTATTATTTTGTCACAGTCAATCATTTAAAAACCAAAAAAACAGAATAAGACTGAAATTTCAATATGAATCCTTATACTCACATTAAGCACTGTAATTGCTGCCAAAATACAAAATACAAGTAAATAAAGACAACAGAGAAACGACATGATGTTATTTTAATAACGATTTCAATATGAAGGAAGAAAACATAACGAAGAGCACGTTTCCTTGCAATTGTCTTTACATTGCACTTTACTAGGTTTCTCAAAATGAATGGCAATCTGTTCTCAATAATATATTTACATTTTAAATCCCACATGAGAAGTAGTTCGGCATAGTTGCATAGTCAGATTTCTGGCTTTATCACTAACTGGCTATGGGAACTTGGGAAACTCAAACTCTCAGGGCCTCAAAGTACACATTTATAACATTATAATGACGGATAGTACAGTAGCCCTCCCCCTCCCCAGCCTTTATCTGTGGTTTTGCTTTCTGGGGCTTCAGTTACCCACGGTCAACCATGGTCTGAAAATATTAAATGGAAAATTCCAGAAAGAAAGAATTCAAAAGTTTTACATTGCATGCTGTGCTGAGTAGTGCCCAATCTTATGCCTGGGATGTGAAGCAACCCTTTGTCTATCTACACTGTAAATACTCCTCACCTGTCAGTCTCTTAGTAGCTGTCTCTTATCACATCGACTGTCAGGGTATCACAGTGCTTATGTTCAAGTAACCCTTATTTTACTTACTAATGGCCCCAAAACATAAGAGTAGTGATGATGGAAATTTGGATATGGCAATAGAAGCCATAAAGTGTATGTATGCACAGGAAAAAACATTGCGCACGCGCGCGCGCGTGTGTGTGTAGTGCAGGCATACACTGGGGATCTTGGAATGTGTCCCCCACAGATAAGGAGGAGAGCTACTCTACTTAAACCTCTCTCATGAGATTATCTTCATGTTTAAATTAAAGTAATACCTATAAAAGTGCTTTCCATGGCACCTGACACATAGTAAGTACTCAATAAAAAAGTAGCTAGTATTAGTATCATTAGTACTACTATTTTAGGTTATCACTACTAATAAAATAATCAAGATAATTACCCTTCACATCTAAAAACAAAACAACTTTTAGTAGAAGCGGGAGTACCAGAGTAGCAATGATAGGACGTTGTGTGGAAAGAATAGAGCACTGGATTTCAGAGGTGGTTGAGATGACATCCAGCCTCTGGGCATGGCACTTTGTGGCTAAAGTGGTGTGAAGGTCATTATTTGCAGTTGAGGTCAAGGAATTGTGCAGAGGTTACGGTTGGTTATTAGGTACATAATGCCTAATTATCCTTCAGAATGAGGGCAGGAACTGAGGTGAAGACAACAACTCAGTTGCAGAGATCTGACTAGATGCAGGCGATACCTTGTAATACAGGTGAACAGATTAAATCTGGATACAAACACTACATATTGATATCGCTTAAGTGGTGTAATATTAAATATTTATATCTGTAAGACTCTTCCACAAATAGGAAATGTGAAATAAAATACCCAACATATACTGTTTTCAACCTCAGCATCATTTCTTACTCTATAATTTCTCCCTCCCACGTGCCCACACACAGAAGCAGTACTCTTAGCTACTTGACAGGATGGTAGCTCCCTTGGGTTGCTTACTGAGATTCCACTTTCACTCAGATCTCAGCTACCCTAACCCTTCACTGCAATCTGGCTTTTGCTTCTTTAAGTGCAAAGTCTGATAAGGGATGACTCACTTATAGCTTTCATATTTGAAGTAAAGGAAGCTTTATGCAGATTATGGCTTTTCGTGGGTTTTCTGTGACAGAAGAAGAGATTCAAACCATAGCTGATAGCTGCCAAGACCTCAAGGGACCCTCAAGGGATCCTTTAAATCTAATTATGTGCCACTTTTTTCTATGACAACTTATAATATTTTTTTCAAAAATCTTTGAACATTTTATTAAAGACCAGCTACTTTAAAAACTAGAGATAGTTAAGCACTGATCTATTCATAGAGTTCCTGCACAGCTAAAAATGTTTATATCAAATGAACAACAACAAAAAAACAGTACAGAAGAACCATATATAGAAAGATTTTAAAAACCCAACTCTAGAAAGCAGGTCAGATGGACTCAAAGACCTCACTGAACGTAGGAGCAACATAAAGCCTTCTGCTGGGACATAAAGGTAGGGAAGCAGTGCACACAATCAAGAACAAGGTCTTTTGCCGTCTGGTCTAAATGGCCTATAGTCTGGGTTCAGAGAAAGGTCCTGATCATTTGAACTGGTTGTCAATCAAAGTCCCTTTCATTTTTGCCTTCTTGGCTTCCAGTTCAGCCTGGGGAGGAAGAAAAGGTATATGTTGTGATCCATGATAAGAAATTCTTACTTTCCTTCTTTATTCTATCAGTAACTGCCCAAAAACTCTCCCTCCATGCCCATTCAGTATACAAACTAGAATAGTGGTTCTATACTCCTTATGAATCTCTAGCAACTGCTTTCTGACCTTTCTGCTCGTACGGCACACAGAAAATGATGACGCACAAGGCTGTGGTCAACGGTGGTCAGCACAGGCATCCCCCAGCCCCACAACTCCCAAAGGGCCGAGGGAATCAGTTGATATCGTGGTACACCAGTATCTTATTGTCGGCCCAATAAGAAGAAAAACACTGTTCTAGAACAGCGCTTCTTAGAGTTGTGTGGCCCATGATCTGCTTGTTGCTGGTGCGTGCAAGATCCGCACAAACATGGACAGTAAACATTTAGAAACTTTTACAGCCATTTGACAGAGTAATAATAAAATAAAATAATTCAATAAAAACAACTGAGGCAAGTCCATTTCACTGCATTTGATAAATTATAAATCTGCTCTTACAAATTGGAAATTAAAAAAAAATAATGAAGCACTGACCTTCACCTCAGAAAACTTGATAAGCACTGCTCTAAACCACCATAGCAATGTAAAGTGGCTCCCCAGACCTACCACCTCTGTCACTGAAAAATCCTCCACAGTCAATGGGCAGACTGGTAGAGCTTTTAATAAGGCACTAACGAAGCGCTATCTAATTTTAAAGAAGTATCATAAGTAAATTATTATCAAGAAAACAAACGTGTAGACACCATCACCTATGGGTGTGCACACTCTATGAGGAGCCCATGAATAATGCAGGAATGGGTGGTAGAGTTGGGGCCTTAAGGAGCAACAAGCAGCCTCAGTGCTGGGCCTACCCATGGAGCACCATCGTGCGCCATCACACCCTGGGAAAGCATTCATAATCCTTGATCTGTTACTCCTGACCATGGACCACAAGTAGCCAATTAAAATGTCATTCTAGTTAGGGCTGGCTAACAAATACCATAATTAGGGCCTGGATCCTGTGGTAACTATTCCAGAGCAGGGTACACCAAGAGTCACAGCCCAGGGTTAAACACCTGGCAGTCAACTACACTGGTAACCCCTGACAGATGCCCTAAAGATGTCCCTGACTACTGGAGGATCTTTCAGACCAAGAAATCCAAACAGCCTAGCCCAGCACCTTGCCACCACGTGCCACTCACCAGCTCTTGCAGCCGCCTTTTGCTCATGCCTTTGCGCTCCAACTGTTTTTCAATCACTTTGGCATTCTGTGCATACGAGTCAGCAACTTCCCTCTGAGGGGAGAAAAGAAGTCTCCTTAAACCAGCAGTCACACCCACGAGTAGCAACAGAGACCTTAAGTACCAATTTGTACCAATCAAATTATGAAATTATTCCTGAAACGGCAAGGCTGTTCCCTTTCAACTCTGCAGCTTTTCAGTAATCCAAGAGAGGGTAGGTTTCAACTGAAATCATTTAAAAAGTCACAGATAACAGCCCTGGCCAGTGTGCCTCAGTGGATTGAGTGTGCACTGCCACCCAAAGGGTCACCGGTTCTATTCCCAGTTGGTGCACATGCCTGGGTTGCAGGCCAGGTCCCCGGTAGGGGCATGCAAGAGGCAACCACACATTGATGTTTCTCTCTCTCTCTTTTTCCCTCCTTCCCCTTCTCTAAAAATAAATAAATAGAATCTTTAAAAAATGTTTAAAAACTAACAGATAACAGCTCTCTCTGTAAACATTATTATACTGAAGAACCATAAACATAATTGCTGCTACTGCTAAGGGCAGACTCATAAACCATCAGAGCCAGACTGAAAGGGGCCTGAAATCATTGAGCTCAACAGTATTTAAACTGAAGAAGGATAAGGGATTTGCCCCCTAAGGCCTCTCAAAAACACAGTATGACAAAAATAGCACTGATGAAGTGCAACTCCCTGGTTCTCATTTTACAGATGGTCCTGCAATTCAGGGACACAGGAACTAGCCAGTCTCATAGTTTCTTACCGGCAGAGCAAGGTTTACAAGCAGTCCCCAATCATTCTGCTGCCGGGATGCTCTCATTCTAGAGCCTTGTTCCTTTCACACCAACCCCCCATAGTTCAAGTCCCTTGAGAGTAGAAGCACTTACAGCCTCAATCTCCTCTTCCTCTTCATCAATAGTTGACACAGTGACAGAGCTGAACTTGCCCATGTCTTTAGTCCGTTTGGTCATCATCACCTGGAGTTGCAGAAGAGGAATCAGTCTAGACACAGCAAGAGGCTCTGTGAGCCGTGTGTGCATTCGAGCAGGTACTCACATGCCTGAGTGCTGGGAAAGGTAGCTGTTGGGGGTAGACAGTCACCTCTTTGGGATAGGCTGGCCTATCTAAAAGTGCCAATACTTTTATTTGCTTCATGTTGTTCTAACATTTTCCATTAAGGTTTTTAAAGTACATCTAAAAATTAGCCTGATTCATTCCATTTTAAATTGTTTACACTGGAAAAAGAAGAAATTTGAAAGGAAGTAAATGTGAATAAAAACCATACAGTTTTGCCCTGGTGGGTGTGGCTCAGTAGATTGAGTGCTGGCCTGCAAACCAAAGGGTCGCCAGTTCGATTTCCAGTCAGAGCACATGCCCGGGGCTGTGGGCCAGGTCCCCAGTAGTGGGTGCGTGAGAGGCAACCACACATAGATGTTTATTTCCCTTTCTCCCTCCCTTCCCCTCTCTCTAAAAATAAATTAAAAATATAGTTTCTAACTTTACTCATAGGGGAGCTATAGAAAAAAACAACACATTATTACACAAAAATGACATTCTCTTAATAAAGGATGCATTCATTTGTAAAGGACAGTTTCTTGTACACTATAATCTTATTTTAAAATTTAGGGCTACATCTATAGGTATATTAACCAGTCTGTCTCCTTCGATGACAATTACCTTCTTAGGAGGCTCTTGCTTCTGAGTATATATATTCGTTTTTCCAAAACCCTGGCCAAACTTGACTACTGCTCCATCCACAATGAAGGTCACGGGAGCATTCTTCGGCTGGGACTGGTAGAAGAGTGGCAGTCCACACCTGGGAAGCAGCACACTGAGTCACTGGGAAGTCTCAGAAATTAGATCCCCTAAACGGCGATTTATAAAATGTGCTGAGATTCCAGAAATATTTTTGTTTGTGGCATAAACTAATGATGTGTTCTTTCCAGTGTCTCCCCAAACTACTCAGTAAGAATTACTGAGGGTGCTTGTTAAAACTACTGATCAGATGCCTTCCCCCCACCCCCCAGAAGATCCTGATTCAGCAAATCTGGGGAGGAGGCAGGTAGCCTTGGTCTCTGTCATTTTCCTCAGCATCTCAAGTGATTCCTACCATCAGACAGATTCAGTACACGCTGGCTCCTGCTACTGATTGCTTCCTGGTCAAAACTGCTGCCATTCTTCCCAGGGGTCTAGGTGACTAGTTTGTGGGTTTTGTCTCATTTTGTTTTGTTTCCACAGGGCTAAGAGGGAGTGTAAAGGTTCTGCTGCAGTGCTTGGCACACAAATTCCTGTAGTAATCGTCCTACTTTCTTTGGCTGGTCATTCTTATTACACTTTTTCCGCTAAATGAGGGAGACCCATAAGATCAGATAAAACCAATTTAATGAATCCAGTGTGGCTGTGAACTAAAAATATCTTCTTGGCCCTCTCCCTGCTTTACCCCTCCTTCTCTGAGTCTTCTGAGAGCCAAGATGTAACTGTTAATTATTGAAACAAGATTAAACTTACTATTGTTTAATATTCTATTAATCTAAAGCTAGAATATGAATATATATATATATATCACTAAGTAAACTTCCAGGCTTTATAAGTGGGCCTAGATTAAATTACACTATGTTACATTTACCATATGACCCAGTAATCCCACTCCAAGAGAAAACACATGTTCCCATCAAAATTTACACTAGAATGTTCATAGCAGCTCTATTTGTAATAGCCCAAACCATCAACAACTCAACTGCCCTTCAGTGAGTGAATGCTGAATCAACCTGGTGCAGCAGTGTGCTACTCAGCAATAGAGAGGAAGAAATTACTGATACACGTAACACTTGTATGAATCCCAAAAGCATTATGCTAAGTGAAAGAAACCAGATGTAACAGATACAGATTGTACAATATATACTACAGCACATTTTGTAGAATTTACATAAAATTTTAGAAAAGGCAAAACCGCAGTAACAGTAGGCAGATCAGTGATTGCCAGGGGAGGGGGTGAGGCAGGGGAGTAACCGCCGAGGGCACGCGGGGTACTGGGGACGTTCTGTATCACGGTAGTGGTGCTATTACATGACTGCACACTTTTGTCAAGACCCATCAAATGGTACACTAAAGAAGGGCGAATTTAGTTATGTATAAATTACACCTCAACTTTCAAAAATAATACTATATATAAAATGCTATTTTTGTGGCCAGCTGGTCAGAGATGTCATTTTGATATACCTCTTCCAGAAGCATATTGTTATTTGTGTAGAGATTATAAGGATAAAGATACAACAAAGGCCCTGGCTGGTGCGGCTCAGTGGACCGAGCACCACCCTGTGAACCAAAAGGTCGCTGGTTTGATTCCCAGTCAGGGCACATGCCTTTGTTGCAGGCCAGGTCCGCAGTAGGGGGCATGCGAGAGGCAACCGATTGATGTTTCTCTCACACATTGATGTTTCTTTCCCTCTCTTTCTCCCTCTCTTCCCTGCTCTCTAAAAATAAATTAATAAAATCTTTTTAAAAAGATACAACAGAGAATTGTATCCAAATAACTCTGTTCTGTTCCCAACACATTCTTGCCCCTGGTTGCTTACACTCAGAGAAACCCACACTGTTCATACTTACTTTGCACACTTCTTCCTGTACTGTCGTTCAATGCCTTCAGGCCTGCACACAAAACAATGGAAGTTAAAGCAAAAAGATATGAGCAAATCCCATAACCTACTAACATCACTATTTCATTTCTACAAATGCTAAAAGAGTCTTTCGAAATTTGTCATCTCCTAGATCAACTGCTTGTTAATCATGTATTAATTTTAAAGCATCCCTTCCTCTCACAAACACTGACTGAGCCCCTAATAGGGGTCAGGCATCTCCCTGACAGAGGAAGAGGAGGTGCAGTATTATAGTCCTAGCAGCCACCTTAGTTGCAGTAACAATAGTAACAACAACAACAGAGGTAACTGCTTATATAGCTTTTACTACGTGCCAGGAACTGTTCTAAAGTGTACATGTATTAACTCAGTTAACCATTACAACAACACTGTGAGATAGGTCGTATCATTACTCCCATTTTACAGATGAGGGCTCCTAAGCACAGAGCAATTACATGATTTGCCCAAGGTCACACCATCAGGAACTAGGACAGGTTGAATTCAAGCCCAGGCTGTCACATGCAACAGCTCACAGAACACTGCCTTAGATGACCAACTCTTCCACCCATCCAGTTACTTAACAGAAACCTGGGACTTATCCTTGATTCTGCACTTTCCCTTATCTCCCACAGCATGCACAAATCCTGTGGCTTTTATCTCCAAATTAAAAAAAAAAACAATCTTAAACCAATGAGTTCTCCACCTTTCTTCCACCATCTCAGCCCAGACCACCAGTATCTGTGCCCTGGACTATGGTCACAGGTTTCTGACTGGTCTCCTCACTTCCCCCACATGTTTAATTTTTAAAAAATATTTATTTATTTTTAGAGACGGGAGATGGAGAAAGAGAAAGAGAGAAATGATGTGTGACAGAATGGATCAATGTGTGAGACAATGGATCAGTTGCCTCTCGCATGGCCCCCCTAGGGACCTGGCCTGCAGCCCAGGCATAAGCCCTGACTGGGAATTAAACTGATGACCCTTTGGTTTGTAGGCCAGTGCTCAATCTACTGAGTCAGAGAAGCCAGGGCTGTTTAAATTTTTTAATAGGCAATATGTGCACATGGTCTATACAGAGTATAAAATGAGAAGTAGCTCTCCTCCCCACCCATCCTCCACCCATCCAGTTTTATTCCCCAGAAGCAAATACTGTTTCTGGTTTCTTCTGTTGTTCTCAGAGATAGTGGATGATATAAAACAAAGAATCCTCACTGACATACAGAGAAAATAGTACCTTATACTATCCTCTACCTCTTTGTTCAGTTAAAAATGTATCTTGGGCCCTGGCTGGTGTGGCTCAGTGGATTGAGTGCCAGCCTGTGAACCCAAGGGTTGCTGGTTTGATTCCCAGTCACGGCACATGCCTGGGTTGCAAGCTGGGTGCCCAGTAGAGGGTGCGTGAGAGGCAACCACACTGATGTTTCTCTCCCTCTCTTTCTCCCTCCCTTCCCCTCTCTCTAAAAGTAAATAAAATCTTTAAAAATGTATCTTGCCTAAAAAATATGAGATCCTTCCCCATCATCGATAAAGAACTGCTTCATTCTTACAAGGTCTGTACTATATGCCTTTGTATGGATCAACCAAATGTCTTTTAGTTGTTGGATAAATTCCTAGAAGTGTATCCTCTTTAAATTCTGACAGACACTGCCAAATTACTCTCTAGAGAAGCTGAACCATTCACACTCCCATCACCAATGTGAGATTTCCTGTTTCCCCACAGTCAACACAGTATGTTATTAAAGTACACTACTGCCAACCTCGCATATGAAAAATGTGATCTCATAACTTGTAATTCTTTGTTTTAAAAGAATGAAGCTAGGCATCTTTTCATATACTTAATAGGCACTTGTATTTTCTTTTTTGAGGGGCGAACTGTCGGTTCCTACCCTTTGTTTATTGAGTCGTCTTTATTGTATGTTAAGGAGGCCTGCAAATGTTAAGGGGCCTTGCAAACATTTCTTCCCCAGTTTGTATTTGTCTTTGATTTTTTCACCCACATGGACATTTTAGATTTTTGTGTAATCAAAGAAATAGTGTGTGTATGTATGTGTTTGTGTATGTGTGTGTGTGAGAGAGAGTAAGAGAGACAGACAGACAGACAGACAGACTGACAGGCCTTCCCCACTCTAAATACATATCTAAGGTAAAAATTCTGACTGCTTATTCTAGAATCTGCTTCCACTACTGTCTCACTCCAGATCATTCTGTAAATAAAGTCAAGAGTGGCTTCCTTGCCCTGGTCAGGTGGCTCAGTTGGTTGGAGCATGTTCCACACACCAAAAGGTCACAGGTTTGATTCCAGTCAGGGCACGTACCTAGGTTGTGGGCTGGTCGGGGCAGGTGTGGGAGGCAACTGACCAATGTTTCTCTCTCACATTGATGTTTCTGTCTCTCTCCCTTCCCCTCTCTCTAAAATCAAGAAACATATCCTTGGGTGACAATTAAAAAAAACTAAAGAGTGACTTCCCAAGACACCCAGAATAAAATCCAAACTCCTTACCATGGCCTAGCAGACAGCAACTGAGCCCATAATTGGGCCTCTGCCTCATCTCATTCATTCCCCTTCTCTCTCACCATTGCACTAGCCACACGAGTCTTCCTTTTGTTCTTTGAACCAACAAGTGCTTTCCCACATCTGACCTTTCACACACGCCCTTCTCTACATCTGGGGTGTTCTTCTTACCATTCACTCCAGCTGTCCCATTCTTGTTTTTTGGTCTCAGTTCAGATATCACCTACTTATAGAGGCTTTCCCTGATCACCTTTTCTAAGGGATTCTCATGTGATTCTAGGTATGAGCCCTTTGTTTCATTCATATAACCTTTCATAATCATAATTACTTTATCTTTCCACCATCCCATTACGTTGTAAGGTCCGTGAGATAAAGAAATCAGTGGAGACCCTGCCTGTCTGTCTCACTGCTCTATCCCCAGAACAGAACAAAGTACTGGAAACAAAATAGACATGCAGTAAATAATGGTTGAATTAATTATTTTAAGAATTCAGTTTAGTGAGGAAAAATATAATCACGAAATTCTTAAGTAGGGGAATGCATGCAGTTTAATGGGGACACAGAGGTCAGAGCTGCCAATCTGTCCGAGGTAAACATGGAAGGCTTCCCGAGGAGCTGATGTGCAAGCTGCCAGTCCTGATAGAAAATGGTATTTTAGGCAGAGGGAATACTATGTACAAAGGCAAAACAGCACAAAATATTCAGAGAATTACAGTCTGTTACTAGCCCTTAAAAAAGGTGAAATGAGTACTACATACCTCACAGACAAAAAGATTTTAAGATTACAGTATGAACAACTGTACACCAACAAATTAGATAACCCAGGTGAAATGAACAAATCCCAGAAGAACAGGATGACACAAACTACCAAAACTCACTGAGAAAGAAACAGAAAATCTAAATAAAACACAGGCAATCACAGAATAGATAAATGGGACCTGATTAAAATAAAAAAAAACGTTTGTGTTTCCAGGAATACCATGAAGAAAATGAAAAGGCAACCCACAGAATGAGAAAAGATACAGTGGTGCTGCTTGGGGTGTAACTCCAACGCCAGTGATCCCCACCATCTTTAACACTTTGCCCCTCTGCTGACAAGTATTACTTATGTCGAGTGTGCTCCCATTTGCTAACAGCACTGGACTAGGGCACTAGCGATATTTTTCATTTTGTGTACCCCATCTGGTTTCCAATGGCATTCTAAATTCAACCTCAGCCTGAAGGAAAAAGAGTCACCACGCAACTGACTTCTAGAACCCTAAAGGCAGCCAATCTTGTAAGCTGGAGCTTTCAAAGTACAGGAATATCAAAGGGGGCTGTACATTTCCCAGTGAGTTAATCTTCAAATACCTATGACAAATGGAATTTTGTCAAATTCATAAAAATTTATCACCCTGGCTGGTGTAGCTCAGTGGATTGAGTGCAGGCTGTGAACCATGGCATCGCAGGTTTGATTCCCAGTCAGGGCACATGCCTGGGTTGGAGGCCACGGCCCCCAGCAACCGCACATTGATGTTTCTCTCGCTCTCTCTTTCTCCCTCCCTTCCCTCTCTAAAAATAAATAAATAAAATCTTGTAAAAAATTGATCAAGTATAAGGCAGGGTTCTTGCTCTCAAAAAAAATGCACCTTTTTGATATATATTGAGGTTGTAATGTAAATGAGACAAGGCTTTTAAGTGCTCTGATTATTAAAAAGTGATTAATGAGTCAAATATTTGAACTAATTGATCTTGGTTGTCTTTCCTGCCCTTAATCACCAGGAATATATTCGATAGGGAAGACCGAAAACAAAACCAAATGTTCTTCCTGGTTGTGGTAGACAACCTCTAGATTGGCCCCCAGTGACCTTTGCACCCTGGTATTGCTATCCTTGTAGTCTCTTCCCACAATGAACAGGGCTGATGTGTGAACCAATAGGACACTGCAGAAATGATAGTGTCTGAGTTCTGAGTCTTAGACATAAAAGACACTGCAGTTTCTGCCTTGCTCTCACTTAGATTACTCACACTGTGGGAAGCCAGCTGCTGTGTCACAAGGATACTCAAGCTGCCCTCTGGAAGATCCCTGTGGTGAGGAACTGAGGCTTTTCCCCAACAGTTAGTATTTAGCTGCCAATCATGCCAGGGAGCCACCGTGGAAGTGGAAACTCTAGCACCAATGAAAACTTCAAATGACTGCACCCATGGTCAATCTCTCAACCACAGCCTCACGAGAGACCAGTACTACCCACCTAAGCTGCTCTTGAATTCCTGATCCACAGAAGCTATACGAGATGACAAATGTTTTTCAGTTGTTTAAAAAAAAAAATCAAGCGCATACCAGGAAATAAGGACAAAGAGGCAGGCCAAGGCCAAATCATAGAGAGCCTTCAGGCTCAGATTTTATCCTGCTAAACAGGATTTTTTTAAGTTGTGCTCTGCAATGATCCCTAAATGAAATTGGATAGGGGAAGGGAAGGAGTCCGTAATGGGTTGGGCTGAAATCTTCTCCAGTCAGAGTGGCTTCCTACTTATTTACACTTTTGAGTATGAACTTCATTTGAAGAAAGGATTCAATGTCTAAAAATGTTTGAGAGGCACTGCTGCGGGTCATGAAGAGTCATTGGAAGATCTGAAGCAGGAGACTGGCATAATGTGCATTTGAGATCATTCAGGCAGAAAGACAGTAAAACTAAAGACAAAAGACCAGGTAAAAAGGTCCCTTTGATGGCCCAAGCAAGTGATGATGGGAACGGGATGATGGTAATGTAGCGGGACAGGAGGCGGCAGCCACAAGAGATGAGAAGGTAGAACTGACAGTACACGGTGAGTGGGTATGTGCCGGAGATTGCAGCAGTGCAGGGATGGGTGAGAGGAACACGGGACAGACTCCCAGACTTCTGCCTTGGGGTGTCATCACAGGAGGAGGAAACAGAAAGAATTGTGTGGGGCTGATAGTTACAGAGATATGACTACAGTGGCTTCAACACAACAGTTTGTTCTCATGTGAAAGAAGTCTGGTCCTGGCAGCGGTCTAGACCCCAGAATAGCATGGCAAAAGCTCTGCGATTCTTGTGGCCCTTCCTTCCCAGTCCTAAATGGCTGCTGGTGCTCCAATTATCAAGCCCATTTTCCAAAAAGCAGGAAGAAATAAGAAGAGTAAAAAAGGTTTTCCTTGGAAGCCCCATCCAACAACTTCTATTTCCATCCCTTTTATTTGGCAAAAGTTAAATCACATTGAGAATCTTAAGAGTTTTTCTTTGGGGGAGGTGTTGTAGGCTGGAATATGTACCCTAACTTTATAGACACTAGCATATAGGAGGGTATGAGAGAAGATTTGGAGTGGAGCTGAATGAACCAATCTGCAATATTTTCCACTTTAGAGAAGTGATGAGTTTGGTGGATCTTCGTTATGGTGGATCTGAGGTAGAACATCAGGTGAGGAGGTAGAGTAGGCAGTTAGATATACAGTTTTAGGCACAGGAGAAAAACATGGGCAGATCTAGATTTTGTGAGTCATCAGCATGTAAGTGTAACTGATACCATGAAAGGTGGTGAGAATGTCCAAAGACAGTGTAAGGACAGAGAGAAAGACAGAAGAAAAATCAAGGCCAGAGCCCTGGAGAAGACCAACATTTAACAGGCAGGCAGAAAAATCCAGAAGACTGAGAAAGCCAAAGAAGTATAAGGAGAATCACAAGAGCAAGTTCACAGAAATCAAGGAAGGAGAAAGCATCAAGGGAGGGGCATGGGAAACAAAGACACAGACAGAAACTCGCCCACTGATTTGCACCTGGGGGAGTGGTATATGAGGAAAAGAGAGAACTAGGGAACAACAGTGTCAAAGAAGAGGTACTTTTAAAAAAAATTATTTCTTTATTTTAGAGAGAGGGGAAGGGAGGGAGAAAGAGAGGGAGAGAAACATCAGGGTAAGAGAGAAACATTGATTGGCTGCCTCTCGCATGCACCCTGACCCAATCCACAACCCAGATTTGTGCCCTGACCAGGAATCGAACCAGTGACCTTTCCCTGTGCAGAATGATGCCCAACCGAGCCACACTGGCCAAGGCAAAGAAGTGGTACTTTGGAATGGAGAGACATGGCGGTGGAAAGTGATGGGTTCCAGGACCTGTGTCGGGCAGACTGCTATATTTTCAGTAACTGGTGCTCCTACACTCAGCAGGCTACAGAAGAAGGGTAAGGAACAGGCTGAAATTCTACCCTGGCCAGCTGGGGAGCACCCTAGACTGGTCAGGATTAGAGCAGGAACTCTATCAACCAAGGGGGGAATATACCATGCCTTGATGGTAAACTCCAAGAACTCTATGGCTCCACAGAGTCACTTGGCCAGAAGCCTCAGGCCTGGGAAGTACCCAACACTACAGCTGGGTCTGAAGCTGGCTCACTTCCAGGATCAGACTGACTAGATTCCAGGGTTTTTACTTCAGCCTAGGACCACACAATTTTCTGGCCTAGAACTGGGGACATCTGCCTTATAGTGTCATAGGAATCTGTGGCCTAGTTGCATTATAGATTACTTTCTGTACTAACTAAATAATATATATTATTTCAGGATATACAATATATACTACTATTACATAGTAGTATATACCACTATACTATTAGTATATACTACTATAGTAGTATATAGTAGTATATAGTATAGTAGTATAGTAGTATATAGTAGTATATAGTATATACTACTATAGCAGTATATAGTAGTATATAGTATAGTAGTATAGTATAATATACTACTATATTAGTATATAGTAGTATATACTAATAGTACATAGTAGTACATAGTTGTACATACTATTATATTAATAGTATAATGCTGTACTATTACATAGTAGTATATATAATATATAACATATGTAATATGTTATATAAATATATAATAATTTACTGATCCTGAAGATAGTCAGTTAATAATTTTCAAAATTGGAAGCCAAAATAAAGATTAATAGAGGAAGAAAAAGCACAAGAGAAGGAATTAGCTCTAGGTAGGGCATGTCATTTATAAACCTTTATATGTACCACAATGAAGTGTTTCTCTGATATTGCCTGTGAATATCATAAGTTTCATTATAATTTGTGCCCCTGGGTGTATCTGGTATATAACAAAAATCATCTTCAACTGCACAATTCTGGAAGCCCAGTTGTCACACTGGTGTTTGATGCTTGACTTCCTACTGAATGTCACCTAGCAGTGGTTTATAACTTTTTTCATTAGTGTGGGCTGATATCAGTTTGGTTTCTTAAATAAACATCGATAGATCCCAGCCTGTAGTTTTTTCTAATTTGACACTAGAATATAAGCTCCATAAGGGCAGGGTTCTTTGCTTGTTTACTGGTTGTACTGGGTTGGATAGTACCCCTTTAAAAAGGAATGTCCTTCCACAAACCTCAGGATATGGCCCCATTTGAAAAGAGGATTGTTGAAGATGTAATTAGCTAAGATGAGGTCATGCAGATGAGTAGAATGTGCCCTAATCTGATGTGACTGGTGTCCTTAGGAGAAGAGAAGAAACACAGAGGCAGAGACACAGAGGCAAGTCCATATGATGATGCACACAGAGATCAGAGTGATATATCTACACACCAAAAAATGCCAAGGATGGCTAGCAAACACCAGAAGCTAGGAAGGGGCAAAGAAGGATTCTGCCCTAGAACCTTCAGAGAGTGAGCAGGGCTCTGCTGACACCTTAATTTCAGACTTCTAGCCATCAGAACTGTGAAACGATTAATTTCTGTTGTTTTAAGCCACCCAGTTTAGCAAACTAATCTACTAGGATATCCCAGGTTTCTAGGGCAGTACCTGGCACTTGGTAGGTAGGAGATCAATAAATGAAATATTTGATGAATGGATGGATGGATGGATGGACTTTTTAATTCCCTAGAATTGACCTCTCTCTGGCACCTGGCACCTGTTGATGGCCACCCTCTCCCCCACACGCACTTCTTGAAACTCTGTCCTCTCCTGTTTTCCACACCACCAGGTTCTGCTGGTTCTGTTCCAGTTATTTTGTCTGCTTTTTAAATGTGAGCACTTCCCAGGATTATATCTTCTTTTTAAAAATATTTTATTTATTTATTTTTAGAGAGGGAAGGGAGGGAGAAAGAGAGAGAGAGAGAAACATCAATGTGCGGTTGCTGGGGGTCATGGCCTGCAACCCAGGCATGTACCCTGACTGGGAATCGAACCTGCGACGCCTTGGTTCGCAGCCCGAGCTCAATCCACTGAGCTACGCCAGCCAGGGCTCAGGATTATATCTTCAATCCTCTCTTTTGTTTCCCCTCTACAATCTTTCTATGTAATTTTATTCCTTCCCAGGCTTCAATTCTCCACATATACCAAGGACTCCCAAATCTACAAGAGATCTACCCATATCACTCTTCTGCTTTAAAAAAGGAAAAGATATATATATATATATATATATATATATATAAAAGGGAGATGGTTACTGCCTACAGATCCAAACCAGCCCACTTCAGCGTTTTATTGTCCTCACCCTAGGAGCTATGAACCTGTTCCAGTAGGGTGCCCTGGGCTCTAGTAAAAAACAAACAAACAAACAAACAAAACCTACTCAAATTTCCAACGCACATGTATTTGATGCATTTAATGTTTCCATATTCCCTCCATCTGGAATGCTTCTCATTCCCCTCATCTACTTTGTGAAATTCTAGTTCAAGGCCAAACACAAAGCCACCATCTATTTACTTTTCCTGACCC
Organism: Phyllostomus discolor; assembly: GCF_004126475.2. Lineage (NCBI taxonomy): Eukaryota > Metazoa > Chordata > Mammalia > Chiroptera > Phyllostomidae > Phyllostomus > Phyllostomus discolor. The sequence continues at coordinate 70,758,447 of NC_050198.1, forward strand.
ACCATCCAGGCAGGGTGAGCCACTCCTATCTGTTTTCCCATAGCCTTTTGGTCAGCACACCAGTATTTGACCATGTCACTAAAGGTAGCCTGTTCCCTCACTGAGCCACACGCTCTTTAATGGCAAGGATGGTACTTTATTCATCTTCACAGATGCAGTCCCTATATCAGTGCCTGTACACAGCATGCTCCAAGACATTACGGGTTGAATGACCTCATTCTACTTGCAAAAAAAACCCTCCAAATTACAGCTCTAAAATCACAATAGAATCACATCTCAGCACCATTTCAACAATACACAATAAAGATACTACTGCATTAACAGAAGTTAGAGATTTAGCACAAACATCAATGTTTTGGACCCAAATGGATGACCTTTTTGACACTAGAGAGGGTATTTATAGTCTCAGAACTAGGCCCAAACACAATAAGAAAATCCCATACAGAGAACATCGACCTCTTACCTGCGAAGATACGTAGTCTCCTCATCTTCTGTGTTACAGAACTTATGGGCATGTTTGGCAGCATCAATCACCCGGGACCGATCCCGGGGCCTCATGGGCAATTTCTCTAATTGACAGTCTGAAGTAATGGAGAAAGATTTGGTTATTAGAGTCACTGAAAAATACCCTGAGGCAATCAGAAGTTTTGGGGAGTGGGGGGCCTAGCACCATATAAGAATAATAACTATGCTTATTGAAACTTATCATTGAATTTGCCAACTAAAAGTGACTTGGTTTCAGGATACCTGGATTTTAGTCCCAGCTCTGTTACATACACCCTGTAGAATGGTATTTAAAGTTTGGGAATGGTTGAGATCACTTAGGGAGTAAGTACAGATTGAGAACAGGTGAGAGGACTAAATCCTAGGGCCTTGCAAAGCCTAAGTTTGAGACAGAAAAAGGAACCAGACACTGAGAAGGGGCAAAATCGAGGTAGGAGGAAAACCAGGAGAGTGAGGAGTCATGGAAACAAAGGAAAAAAGTGTTTCAAGAAGGTTGGAGTGCTCATCTCTGTCAAATGCTGCTGAGATGGGGACTAAAATGACCACTGACCACTGGAACTTGTAATATGTTCAATTAACCTTGACAAATGTGGTTTAGATGGCGAGGTGGGAAGCAAGGCCTGTATGAAGTGAGGTCAAGTGGGAAGTGAGGATGCAGAAATAACCAATACAGGCAATCCTTTTTAGAAGTTTGCTATTTTTAAAAAAGCAAAGAAATGGGGTTATCGTTGGAGGAGAATGTAGGATCAAGGAAGGATTTTATTTTCATTGACGATAAGAGCTACTACTGTATCTAGAAGCAGAGTGAGAGGAGGGGAAAATAAGGTGTATTGTTTCTGAACGAGAAATTAGTTTAGGGGGGACTGGATATAGAGTTACAAGGTTAACGGATGTGTAGCGAAGATGTTGATGCAGAGGGAAAGCTCACTAATCTTCAAACAGACGTGGCTCCCGGATCACACAGCTTGAGACGAACTGCACTCGAGAACCGGAAGTTGCCCTCCTCGCAGCGCCCCAGGCCGCCCCCAGCTCCCCACTACCTACCCAGCACGAGAACCATCTGGCCGCACAGACAGTAGTAGACGTGGAGGGGCTTCTCGCCGTCGTCATATTCCTCCCGGTCCCGAGTGTCGGAGCAGACAACTGACCGGGACACAACTTTAGGCATGGTTCACAGGTGACACCCAGAAAACGCCAAAACTAGGGGTCGCGCAGAAATGACGTCACAGACACGCGTCGAACCTATCCCCTACCGTAACGGCTAAGCTGCTGTCAGTAGCTGTCACGTGACTTCCGGTCTGTCTTATTAGGCTAATAAGCTTGGGGGCGTCCAGAGCCTCCCAGAACCTCCTTTGCCTTGGCCGTTAACTGTAACAGCTTTACTTGGGACACCTTTAACATTATTTAAATTGCTTATATTTCTTCCCATGTAGGCGTATGTGAATGCCTATATATTTATATATAAAATAAGATAAAATAAAGAACTATATTTACACAATAGGCATAATACAGATTTTAGGTGTGCCTCTGTGATTTTAATGGCTCTATTCAGGATGAGTACCTAATGAAGTTGAGACATCTTTTTAAAGCTGAGATATAATTCATATAACATAAAATATAAAGTGTACAGTTCAGTGGTTTTTTAGTATATTCACAAAGTTGTACAACCATCACTGGTATCTAATTTCAGAATATTTTCATCGTCCCAAAAAGAAATCCCATTTGATTTGCAGTCACTCCCCACCTCTTTCCCAGACCCTGGCAACCCCTCATTTACTTTCGGTCTCTATGGGTTTGCCTCTTGTGGACATTTCATATGAATGAAATAATACAATATGTGGCTGTTGCAGTCTGGTTTCTTTCACTTAATATACTGTAATGTTTTCAGTAAAAAGTAGTAATGAATCAGTAAAATGGAATTTCATTCCTTTTTATAGCTGAATAATATTTTGTTGTATGAATATACCACATTCTGTTTATTCATTTCATCAGTCGATGGACGTTTGCACTGTTGCTAGTTTTTGCATATGATTGACACTACTATGAACATTGGTGTACAAGTTTTGTAAGGACATGTGCTTTTAGTTCTCTTTGGTATATACTGAGGAGTGGAATTGCTGGGTCATATAATAACTTGACGTTTAACCTTTTTGAGGAGCTGCCAAGAGTGTTTTCCAAAGTGGCTTTACTATGCCTGCCAGGAATCTATCTATGGGGGGCTTCTGATTTCTTCACTTCTTCACCAATAATTACTTGTGTCTGTCTTTCTGATCATGGCCATCCTGGTGGGTGTGAAGTGATAGCTCATTGTGGTTTTGATTTCCCTTCCCTTGATGCCTAGGGATGTTAAGTACTTTTTATGTGTATTTATCATTTATATATTTTCTTTGAAGAAATGTCTATTTGAATCCTTTGCCCATTTTAATTGGGTTATTTCTCATTTTATTGTTGAATTGCACAAGTTGTTAGATACTAGAGTATCTAACAAGTATCTTAGATACTAGACCCTAGTCATATAAATGATTTGCAAGCAGACACATCTTAATGATACTGTTTGCCACAAGTATAGGGGAACATCTTCCACCTTTCCTTTCCCCAACCCAGAAACTCTCTCAGAATGCTTTTTATGGAGGACAGAATCCTGGAGCCATCCAGAATAAGGACATTGAGACAGTTTACATTGAATGCCTTCAATAATCCAAGTGATGACACCAAAATAGTGGATTTTTAAGAGAATTTACTGAAGATAGCAGGAGCTTACTACTAGAAAAATTAACTGGTTGGCTGGAAGAAGTTTTGTGTTCAAGATACAGAAGATGTAAATGGATGGGAATTTAAAGTAATCTGCTAGCCCTCAAACAAACATGAATTAAATAAAGTATAAAAGGCATATCAGTGCATGTCTTAAAGAATCACAGTGTTTACTCCTACGTCTTAGTCCAATGTCATCCCTATGATTCTATGTTATTCAGTATTTATTGATCTTCTACTGTAGTCATCAATTACAAATAGTCTCACCCACTCATGTGACTTAGTCTAGTGCATAAGTGGGTAAACTTTTCCTATAAAGGGCTAGAGAATAAATGTTTTAGGCTTTTAGAGCCAAGAGGTAAAATCAAGAACATTAGGTAGGTACTAGTATAACAAGAGAGAAAACAAATTTCCACAAATATTTATTGGTGAAATTCAAAATATAATAATCAAGTATGTATATATGTATATATATATATATATATTTTTTTTTTGTAATACAGGTCTGTTCATGGGAAGAATGTCATTCTTTGATGGAGGGATAACATTTCACTTAACTAAGGTTCAAAGTGAGTGTCCCCTAGCATCAAAATCAGCTACAATCTCAATACACCTTTAAAGGTTTTAAAATTGTTTCATATATTATTAAGTTGACATTTCTAAGAACCTCATTTTTACTTTGTAATAAAATTTTACAACTTGATTTTTTTAAAGTCAAATGCATGTACCTATTAATAAAGGCCTTAAATAATTTTTTTAAAAAGTAAATTGCAGCCCTGGCTGGTATGGCTCAGTGTTTTGAGCACTGGCCTGTGAATGACAGTGTCACTGGTTCGATTCCCAGTCAGGGCACATGCCTGGTTTGCAGGCCAGGTCCCCAGTGGGGGGCGCATGAGAGACAACCACATACTGATGTTTTTTTCCCTCTCTTCCTCCCTCCCTCCTCCTTTGTCTAAATAAATAAATTAAATAAATTGCAAATATTCATCTATTAATGTTTATCTGTAATGAGTTTGTGTATTTCATCTCTAAAAAAAATTAACACAGATAAGTACTGCCAAACACTGATATCAATCCACAAGCAACTGACTTTAATTGAGCATATTCATCTCTTAGAAGGCATTTCGAGAATTCAGTTAGATTCTTCTCTTAATATTTGCCTTTTAGCATTTCATTATGTTGCAGAGTAATCATTTCCAATTAAAATTTAGGTGGAAGTTCCTTAAATGCACAAATTAATGTTGAAATATAGAAATTTCTTTTGCACTTTGCATCAAGGTCCGAAAAATGCCACTCTGACTGTAATTTGAGCTCAGAAAATACACCCACTGCAAATTTGTGTGGGAATGTAAATCCTCATTTTTGTTTTAACTTTTTACAGCACAGGAAGTGATTAAAGTAACTTCATATTACATGTGATTCAAACAATGTTAGTTGTCATTGAAATGAACTTACTGCAGTATAAATTTCACATATAAGTAGAGTTTTGCCCTGTAATTTTAGGTGAAGTGCATTAAGTAACATTATCAAGTCTAGAGTAGAAGCTAATTTCAAAAACCATTCAATGGTCAATAATAGTGGTTGAGGGTGAATCTTCTCATTCAGAAAATTTTCAATCTCAGCCCTGAGCTTTAAAAAAGCTTTTAAAAAGAGCACTGCTAAGCTAATGAACTTCTGTTAGTAGGCCAAGTCAGAATATTCAGCTTCTATGTCTGACAAAAATTCATGAAACTGACAATGGTTTAGTCCATCAGAGTGAGTGAAACACATTGTTGACACTAATGGCTGAATAACACAAGGGAGATTCAAATATTTTCCTGCAAAGTACCTGCTGTTTAATAATGAAATGAACAACCATGGTATTTAAACTTACATTTTCCCAAGCTGTGTATACTTGTCTCTTCTTCTTCATACATATTTGTAATACACGTCAGCAGATTCTACTTCAGGTCGTATTGAACTAGCATTTCTTGACTTCTTTGGAAATATTGCCATCTGCAGTTGTTTCTCACCAACTATTCATACAGGCCAATTCTTCCGTCATTTTAAACTCAGCGTTGACTCTGGGGAAACAACTGAACAGTATTGGTAACATCTGTGAATTCATCAAGACCCAAGGAAAACCACTGGAAATTATTTGCCCTATTTTTAAAAATGACTATTGATGCTGCTTCCAATGTCCTTAACTCTTTGAGTCACTGTTCTTGTTGAAAGGCTAATAGCCTTTGACAAGTTCATTTTCCCTGGACACATTTCTCTGGCTTCTGAAATCAAACACAATTTAACTAACTCACCATCAGTAAATGGCTTGCTTTCCTCCCTTCCTTGGCTAACAAATGAGCCACCCAGAAACTCATTTTGACCACAGTTGCATTTTCTTTCTTTCTTTCTTTCTTTCTTTCTTTCTTTCTTTCTTTCTTTCTTTCTTTCTTTCTTTCTTTCTTTCTTTCTTTCTTTCTTTCTTCCTTCCTTCCTTCCTTCCTTCCTTCCTTCCTTCCTTCCTTCCTTCCTTCCTTTCTTTCTTTCTTCCTTTCTTTTTTTTCTTTTTTGGTGAAGAACTCTGCCATAATAATTATTCCATTCAAAACTTTCTAATTTTTCTAATCATTGCTTTCCTGTGAGCTGGGAACATTGTGATGTGTGGTTAGTTTGGTAATGGCCATGTGCATTGTATTCTTTTAGCAGTGCTAGAGCATCACCGTGTAGTAAACGCAATGCTTTGTTTGACAGCTAATTTGATAACCAAGTAATCTACACTTGAAAGCAGGATATTCAAAATCCACTTTTATTTTCTTGTTTTGACATGACAGGTATGAGCTTTAATTTTTTTAAAATGCCACAATATGGTGACACTGAAAACGCTATTGAATTGTAACTGTATGTCACTGGGATTTGTTGTGAACCAACCAACAGCATGAAGGGATGAGAGCACCACATACAGTCTCTGTCACAGCTACTCAACTCTGCCATCATAGCACAGAAGCAGCCACAGGCAATACACAAATGAAAGAGCATGGCTGTGTCCCAGTGAAACTTTAGGGACACTGAAATTGAAATATCATAGTCTTTATGTGTTGTGAAATATTATTAAATATTATTCTCCTTTGGATTATTTTTCCACCATTTAAAAATATAGAGCTTACAGACCATAGAGGAAAAGACGGCAGGCTTGATTTGGTGAATGTAGCTGGTTTGATTGCATTTTTATACACAACACTATAGCCATGTGTATTACTTTCCTATTACTGCTGTAACAAACTACCTTGTGACTTAAGAAACACACATTTATTATCTTACAGTTTGGAGATTAGAAGTCCAAAATCAATTTCACTTGTCTAAAGTCAAGATGTCAGCAGGGCTGGAGTCCCCAGCAGGGAACCCATTCTTGGCCTCTTCCAGCTTCTAGGGGCTGCCCGCATCCCTTGGCTCCTTGGATGATGGCTCTATCACTCCAATCTCTGATTCTTATGTCACATGCCCTTCTCTCTGAATTCGGACTCCTCCTTCCCTCTTAGGAGGACCCGCATGATTGCATCAGGCCCACCAGTTCAATCCTGGATATAATCTCCCCATCTCAAGATTCTTGAAGTTAACCACATTTGCAAAGTCCCCTTTTTCAATTTAAGGTAATGTATTTACAGGTTCCAGAGATTATTATGAGGTCTTGAGGAGGGGTAGGAGGAGCATTATTCAGCCTGCCGTACCATGCCTTTGTTTCTTGTGATTCAACAATTCAGCTAGTAGGGGAGGGGCGGGGGGAAAAAGGCAGAAAATTGTACTTGAACAACAATTAAAAAATGTCTAAAAAAGAAATCAATGATCTAAAATCAATTAAACATTTTTATAAATAAAAACATAAAATTAAAAAAAACTATTCAGCTAGTCGTAAAATCCTGTTCATGCCCTGATTTCCCTCTTTCACTAAGCTTCAATTTTTCTTTCTCTTCTCCCTCCTCCCCTCCCCTCCCCTTCTCTCTCTCTTCTTTCTCCTCCCTCCCTTTCTCTCCCTATATCCTAGGGGCTTTAGATGAACAGCATAGTACTACTTTTATTGCCAAAGCCACACTGTGACAACTTATTTCATACATGATTCTCTTGACTTGTCTTCTGACATTATTGGGGTCAAGAAAGACCTTTTCACATTATTTGTGGTTTCTTGGTTGCCATTTGTACTGCCACCTGTACATTTTATCAATAGAAGTGAAAACTATGAGAAAATAAAATTCCTTGCCTTCACTGACTAACAGAAATGCAAATGGCCTCATAGGCAGGAAATGATTGTTTATCCAGTGTCTCCTTCCAACTCAAATTAGTTAGGGAAATCACAATTTATTCTGTAATTTGAAAGTTTCATGAATGAAATTCTACAGCCTCCCTAGTCACATACTCTCATATTTCACAGTCCTCCTTTTAGGAAAATTCTCAAATCCTTGCCTACAGATAATTTGGACTTTTAAAAAATCTTCCCTGAAGCTGCATTGCTAACTCACTTTAAACTGAAAAGGACTTGCAGTTTCTTGACCCCTGTTCTTGGATAAGAGGGATGCTTGACTTTGAAGAGGTTATTTCTTTGAGACGCAGTGGTGAGAAGAGGGTGGAAGGATTGCTTGGTCAACTCTGCTATGGTTAGTATATTCTAGCCCGACAATCATCCGTGTGGGAGAACACTCTTCTGTGTTGCTGCTTGCTATGACAGCCCTGCTTCTGCTGAGGAATGTGGTGGTACTATGTTCCTGCAATGCAGTCCCACTGTGCAGTCAGGGTACTTTCCTCATGGCCTGGTGCCATGGGGCTTTCAAACTGCATTGGTTCATGCTCTTGAGTTTTCTTGGTTAGGTACTCCATGGAAGGGAGAGTAAAGGAACTGCAGAAAACAGACAAGCCCACAACAAACTCAAACATATCTCTAGCCTTTGAAAACTTCCAGACATTTACATCCAGTGTCAGGAGATTCCCAGTCTCTCTCCTACTTATCTAGTACATTATATGCCGCTTCTCAGTAGGATGTTTTCAACACATCTCTCTTAGGCTCAAACATATATGAAAGCTCCCTATCACTCCTAAATTCCTCATCCTTGCATTTGGAGGCATTTAATCAACTTCTGTCACCCCTACTTTTCTAAGTGGAGGTCCCCTCATTCTCTGTTCGCCATGTTAATCTGCCCACTAACCCCAGAACATGATTAGCTCCATGTCCTTGTTGGTGCTGTCACCCTCATAGAAACTGATTGAGTTCTCTCCCAAGCCCTGCTTTCATCTCTTTTGAAACAAAGTTGAAACTAGATCCATGCCAGGAAGCTTGTTCCAGCCTCACCAGACAGATGAGTCACCTGCTATACAGTCCCTCATCATCTGTGGATTCACATGCTTCTGCTACGTATCTTGCTGCTGCTGCTCTGGTTGGCAGAATTCTAAAATGCCACCCCCTCCATCAAGATTCCTGACTGTTGATGTACACACACCTTCTTTCAGTTATTCAGTCAGACACTTATGTAGGTTCTGCTGTGAGGGAATTTTGCAGATGTAATTAAAACCCCAAATCAGATGATTTTAAGACAGGACATTATGTGTGGTGAGCCTGACTTAATCAGATAAACCTTTAAAGTAGACTGCGCTCTTCCTGAAGAAAGAGATTCAGAGTATGAGAGAAACTTGATGGGAGAGAAATTCTCTGTTGCTGGCTTTGAAGATGGAATAGGCCACATGGCAGGCAATGTGGGAGACCTCTAGGAGCTCAGAATGGTCCCTGGCTAGCAGCCAGTGAGGAAATGGGGGCCTTAGTCTTACAACCACAAAGAAGTGAACTTGGCCAACAGCTTGTGGTAATTTGTTAAGCAGCAATAGAAAACAAATGGATTAGCTTTTGTAGCTATTGCTTTTGTTGATTTCATATGTGTGTATTAGTCCACATTTCTAAATGAGAGGAAAAGGTTTTTAAAATGGATTTTTGTACCCCTTTCTCACCACAGGTATAATGTGAGACAATTAGGGAGACTTGCCTTAACTGATATTTTGAAATTAATGGGAGTTATAAATCCTTGGCATGAAGGTACCTGTTGTTAAGTAGCAGCTAGAATTACTGCCATTGTTAAGTGTCTCCCACCTCCCATGTTAAAAACAGATTTCTGCACATTTGATATTCTGTGGACATCTTCACATGCATGTCTCACCAGTCCCATGAACTCAGTAAGTCCCCAAATTTCCTTTCACCAAACTGTTCCTCCCCCTCTATTTCCTAGTTCTGTTCACAGCACCTTCAAACCTCCAGTTGCCACCTTAGAACTCCAGCCATTGTTGACCCCTTCCTCTATCTTGTACTCATAATCTCTCTGTTGCCAAATGCTCTGCATTCTTCCCTCCTCTCCATTTTTATCATCCCTGCCTGGTTCAGTGTCTGTCTCATAGAATATGTCAAGAATCTCCTAGCTGCCCTCCTGGGACCAATCTCTGATCAGCACAATTCTAACCACTCTGCTCACCCACCTTCCAAGAAATCCACTGGCTTGGTATTCAAAACTGTCCAAGACCTAACCCAAATCTATTTTTCTCATATTTTCAAAAAAATATTAAATGAATATTTTGCCTGTTTTCTAAGTCATTTGGGATTGACCTTTAAAAAATATTCTTTAAAAATGTTATTGCTTTTGCAGGTCCGAATCCTTCCTGTAATCCACAGCTTTTTCAAGTGCATCTTACCATTATTTTTACTTCAGACCCACTGCTCTTCTCAGACCTTGGATTCTGAACATATAGCAGCGGCTTGGCTCATTGAACTGTCAAGTGGAAAATGTGGTTCCAGAACCAAATTGTGAGTGTGCAGAACTAAAACCTCATTCTTGCCTTAACTGTCATTCCCTCCTCCAGGACACACACCACCATTTTGTGCTTTGGGGTGTCACTGACCTAAATGTTGGGACCTGAATCCCTCACATCCATCCCACAGAAAAGCAACCCACAGTCCCCTTTCATAGTCAAGGCTGATTTACTGTGGATTTTCAGTGATTTTGACTGGTCACACACAGCTTTCTCCAGTCTGCGTGTTCTGGGGTTAGTGTGCATGCACCGCCCCAGTTCCAGCTTTTTGAGAAGCTTCGAGTTTGCCTCTGCTCACTCCCTCCTCTAGTTTAGGCTTTCCACCCTTCACGACCCTCCAACCACAGGGAGCACTTTAAGTGATCTGGGTTTTCAAAAAAAATTTTTTTAACTTATGATTTTAGCCCTGGCTGGTGTGGCTCATTGGATTGAGTGCCAGCCTGAAAACCAAAGGGTGGCTGGTTGGATTCCCAGTCAGGGCACATGCCTGGGTTTTGGGCCAGGTGTTCAGTGGGGAGAGCAGAAGAGGCAACCACACATTGATGTTTCTCTCCCTCTCTGTCTTTCCCTTCCCCCTCTCTAAAAACAAACAAATAAATAAAATATTTAAAAACCACTAAACAGTAAAAAAATCATATTATCTAAAAATGCAAAAATTATATCATCTAGAGCAAGGGTGTCAAACTCATTTTCACCAGGGTTGCCTTCAAAGGGCAGAATGTAGATCTCCTTGCCCCTAGTTAAGGAGTAATTACATTTATACAGTCCTAAAATTACATTCAGCCCTTTGAAAGCAATCGCGAGGCTGACGTGGCCCTCAGTGAAAATGAGTTTGACAGCTTTGATATAGACTAAGCGTAGAAACTATACAAATTATTTAAAAATATTTTTAAATTTTTTAAAACGTATTGGTTTTAGAGAGGGGAAAAGAGAGAGAAAAACACTGATTTGTTGTTCCACCTATTGATGCATCCATTGGTTGCTTTCTGTATGCGCCCTGACTTGGGATCGAACCCCCAACCTTGGGATGAGGGGACAACTCGCTAATCAAAGAAGCTAGTCAGCCAGGGCAAGTGAGCTCGTTTTAAAGCACACACACACATACAACCGAAAGAAAGCTTACCAGGGTCCCTTCTAGATTTTGCAGGTGGGGATGTGGCTCATTCCCCCGCCGAAACTTCGAGAGCTGTAGGTTTTCGTTTGCTCCTCAGACCGCCTCTCAGCCCTCTCGCTGCACTGGCGAGGGTTTTATTACCTAAGCAACTTTGCTTCCCCTCCCCCCGCCCGTCTTGGTACGGCCTGTCCGGCGTTCCATTCTCCCCCCCCTTCCTTCCAGGTTGGTTCAGCCCCTGTCTACTCCGGGGTGGTGCTTAGCCGGCGCCAGACCGACCCTCGACTTCGGAGGGGCAGTGCAGTGCCTCTGGGCGCTTCTTCCCCGTCTTCTTCGGCTTCTTCAGCCTCCTCAGTCCCCTTACCCTCGACTGGGACCCGAGATCTCGGTGTATGCCCCAGCCCTGACCCCGCTCGAGATATGTCTACCCCGGCTCGGCGGCGCCTCATGCGGGACTTCAAGAGGTAACCGACTGGGAACGCGGCGGCCAGGGGCTGGCAACGGGACGCAGGGCGGGTCCCGAGGCGGGCTGGGGGCTGAGGGCGGCCGGGAGCGACGCAGCTGCGGGATCGCAGGGCCCCTGTCTGTTTCCCTAAAGGTTACAGGAGGATCCTCCAGCCGGAGTCAGTGGGGCTCCGTCCGAAAACAACATAATGGTTTGGAACGCGGTCATTTTTGGGTGAGTCTGCGTTCCGGCCATTGGCGAGGGATGGGGGATGTGAGGTGGCTCTGCCAGCTCTCTGGGACCGGCCGCTGTAGAAGGCAGAATGGGAAAGGGACAGTGTTAGTGTTGGGGTCTGGCCGGGCCTAGGCGCCTCCCCGGAGCCTGTGCCTCGATTAGCTCAGTTCCCGCTGCCAGGGGAACCGTTTGGGGTTCTCAGGGGGGCGGGGAGTGGTGGTGGTGGTGGTTAGGCGCGGCGGCCTGCACTCGGTGTCTGAGCCCGAAACATCCATTTGTAGTGTCTTTCCGACCCAGGAACCGGTGTTTTACCGGAGGTGGAGTTGGCAGAGCCTAAAATAGCTATCTCCTAAAATGAACCAGGGAGAAGGGAACCCCTTAAGCGAGAACTGACTTGTTTTTCTCTGTGTTGCAGGCCTGAAGGGACCCCGTTTGAGGATGGTAAGAGAGTTTCTTTAGACACCTTTCAGGAGCCTGATCATCTGGGGAAAGGGTTCCTAGTCAGCCTGGAAGTGCCTCCTACTTAGGAACCTGCTTCTCCCTAGCCTCTGCCTACTAAAGGCTTGAGTGGAATCCAATATGTGGCAGGTTGTTCTGGCTATTGTCTGCTTGATTAGAAGTGTACCTTTTTTCTTGCTTCTTAAAAAAAAATCTGAGTAAGGCAATCACTTTTTTAAAGGAGCATCATAGCACTGATGTTAAGGACTTTCCAGGTCCGGGCTGGGATCTGCAAAATTCAGCCCCCCTTCAAGATACTGAGTTAGAAGTATCCAACCCAAGTACTTGCTGATAGACTGAGAGACCCCAGAGACCATCTGGCTACCATTCTACCACAAGGGCAGGGATTGTGTACAGCAGGTGTTTATATGTTTGTTGGATGTTGAATAGATGCAAGCATCCCTTGCAAACAACTATCTGGTTTCTACAATCTGGCATTAAATGCCTGTCAGCTTTACTGCTCTAAAATGGTTTTTTAGTGGCCAGTTTGAGTATAATATGGTTTCTTTTTTTTAAATGAGTTTTCAGAGAGTTAGACTTGACTTGAAAAACACATTATTTGCTTTTTAAAGATTTTTTAAAACTTTTAATTAGATTCATGTGCAGTTGTAATAAATAATACAGAGAGACTGTATATCCTTCACCCACCTCCTTCTCTGGAAACATCATCAATGACTATATTACACTATCACAACTAGGAAATTGACATTGATATAGCTTTATGTGCACTCAGTTGTGTGTGTGATTTTTGAAAGTTTAATTCATTTAAAAGATGATTAAAAGCATTTGAACTACTGTTTGACATCTTTAATATTTGAGATATTTTTAAAAAGAAAAGGATCTTTCTGTTATTCTTTTCTCAATGACTTCTATTCCTTTGGTCATGTAGCATTTGAGATATATATATATATATATACACACACACATACACATGCACATAACTCAGTTTGAAGATGGAAAAAAATACATTTTTGCAAGCTTCTAAGTACATACTTATGTTATCAAGTTGGATTGTTTTTTTTGTTGCTGCCAGTCCACAAGATGTTGTGAGTTAGGTCAAGAAAAACCAATTCTGTAACTTGTCTCAAATACTCAGATTTCTCTAAAAGCCTGCAGACAGTCACCTGAATACTTTTAGCTTCATGTCTACCTTCACTCCCTGAGTAAATATTATTGCTCTCCAGTGCTGCAATGAAAAGAAATGACAGCAGGAGGAAGGGATCCGAAAGGCACACTACTTTGCTGCAGCGTATCATTTGAACTGATCCATAGCCAGACTTCTGTTCCATGGCAGTGGTGCTGGTTCTTCCTGCCTAAGCTCTATGTGCAGATTAACTGCGTATTTGCTTTAGTTTTAGCAGGCTTTGTTTTCATTGGCTTCCTTTTTTTTCCCCTCCTCATTTTAGACTTCTTTATGCTGGGCACAGCTTTATTAAAAGTACATCACTTTGCTGGGGATTGGCTACTTTAATATTTCAAGGGTGCTTCTCTTGTTCTAAGTGGTATGAATTGAAAAGGTACTCATGGAATCCATTATCTACCTGGACTTTCCCTCTTGACATTACTGCCTCTATTTTTGATAATGTGTATCTCCACCCTGGCATTACTGAAAGGAATTACTCAGGCTAAATGACAGTACTCTTTTTCTGATCCATTCTGTTGAGCAGTCTGCTATCCAAGAATGCTTCCTCAGGTGTCTAGAACACCGACTGCGGATACAGAGAACATTTTCATCATTTGCTAATACCCCTCATTTTTGGTTAGGGGATTTACTGGAAAAGACTGATTCGGGACAAGTGGCCATAATTGATTTTGCTGTTTCCAATGTATTATACAAATTAGCAGTCCCAAAACTATATTTGTTGCTTCCTTGTGAACCGTTTGTTGTGGAAGCTTCTGGAATACCCAGGCCCTAGTTAAAGAGGTGAAATCTTAACAAAAGCAGCTCTGATTTAACTTCACACACTGGAGGTAAGAGGAAAATGTTTCCAAGAGCTCACACTACCAAACAAAGCACAGGGGTGGGAAGGCAATGCTTCCTCATCAAAGTGTTTGGCTGTGTGTGCTGAATGCAAAGGCTATGGAACAAAGCATTCTCTATTACATCATCATCTACAATTATTAATAGACCTAGTAAGATACTAGTATTTGCTTTTCATAATAGATGTATTCTTAAGAATCTGGGTGTAAGATGTTTTTTAAAATTAATCACTTAAAAATCCATTAAGGGTGTTTTTAAGGTAAATAAATCCTGTGATAGAATATTTGAGTGCTATCTTCAAAATCAGAATTTTTAGTTATCAAAAAGAAATGTTTTTAAGTACTGTACTTTGCCTTCATCTCAGGGGTCACAATGTGATGGCCAAATGGCAGAAAATGCCTACAGAGGTCTTTTCTTTGGCCAACCCAGTATTTTAAAAAATTTGAATTTGTGAATGTCTTTAGCAGAATATACACTCTTTAGTTTAACCATATCACTCACTATTGCCATATACCAGCCATTTAACACATTTATATAACTTTCCTGGTTCCTTACAATGTTTTGGCCTCCTCAGGCACTTGAACAAAATCAGTACAGATTGGATACTATGGTAAGGCTTACATTTTAAGTTATTTTACTTATTTATTTATTTTTAGACAGAGGGGAAGGGAGGGAGAGAGGGAGAGAAATATCTATGTGTGGTTGCCTCTCACACGCCCCCTACTGGGGACCTGGCCCACAACCCAAGCGTGTGCCCTGATGGGGAATCAAACCAGCAGTCCTTTAGTTCACAGACTGGTGCTCAATACACTGAGCCACACCAGCCAGGGCAGTTTTCAGTTATTTTAAAACCTAGCTTTCTAAATATTCAGAGGATAAGCTCTAGTCTCAATTGCATAATATTCTAGGATTTTAAATTTAACATTTGTTTGGGATCTCAAAAATTGCATTGAGGGTTATACTAAAGAGGTTCTGATTGTTTAATGTGGCTACAAATAAGAACTACCCCCTTATAAATATGTAATTTGAGTAAGACTTGGGTAAGTTCTAATTTATATTCAAGTAGACATAAGCAGGTTGTTTCACTTCTCAAGATATTAAACAAGCTGGTTTAAAAGATTTGACTCTTCTTTGGTAGCTAGGTAAGCACCTTGCTGAACTTCTGAGCAAGTATTAGGCAGAAAGCTCAACTTAAGGGTTTTGAGAGCCATCAACACAGATACTAAACTTGCATTTAACTGTGTTTGATGTAGGTCAGAAATAAAGTGCTATTTAATATTTGAATACATTAATTGTATATTTCTTATTAAAGTGAAATTTGGTTTGAGGTTTTGCATCCTTCGGCTGAATCTAGAGATGTGAAACTTTAGAATTATGAACATTTATAAAGCATTCATTTTGTGTCACTGTACATATTTCCCTTATTTAAACTTTACAACAATGTTATGTGGTAGGTACTATTATTAACCCCATTTTACAGATGAGGAACTTAAGGTTTAGTCAAGTCAAGTGGCTTCCCCAAGGTTTCACAACTAGTAAATAACAGCAAGGATTTGAGCCCAAGCCTGTGTGCCTTCAAAGTTTCGCTTATGCCTGCCTTATATGTTGTTTTACTGCCTTTAGGTATGATATTTAATGCTGATTGCAATTCAAAGTACCTGAGAGCTCCATGTACTATGAAATCTGCCCAATTTTAGAGCAACTCCTTGATGATGAATCTCTTACCTATAATTTAGTTTAATCAGATTTCAGTGTGGAGCCAAATATGTTTGCACTTGAGATACATAAGGAAGCTCAAAGTTCTGAACTCCAACACTGATTCCCACTTTTTCTTGCATAACATCAATAGTATTAAAAAGGAAGAATATGCTTTCTTCCTCAAAAGGGGAAGATTTATGACCAGGTGGTGGTAAAGGTGAGGTATGTTCTGATGGACTATAGCAGGGGTGTCAGACTCATTTTCACCAGGGGCCACATCATCCTTGCAGTTGCCTTCAAAGGGCCGAATGTAATTTCAACTCCCTAGCAGTTAAGGAGTAGTTACATTTACACAGTCCTAAAATTACATTCGGTTCTTTGAAGGCAACTGCAAGACTGATGTGGCCCCCGGTGAAAATGAGTCTGACACCCCTGGACTACAGCATGTTTTTCTATTCCAAAATATTTTACTCTTTGTCCTAAGGAAATAACAATCATTTGGGTTAGGGTTAGAGACTATGTTTCTGTATGTTGCATTTTAAAGTAGTCTCAAACTTTGTAACATGCTCATACCAATAGCAACTTTGTTACCAAGTTGTTTCCTACCAGCAGGCTGATAGGAAACAAATTTATGGGTATTGTTATGTGTAATGGTAGCAGTAAAGTGATTGTAGTCTTCTCTTTTCTTACTTAAGAGGTAACAAACCTATAAATGGAAGCAAGGAGGAAATAAATTGCCTACTCTGAATGAATCAGTAACAAATTGTACTCTTCTCTGAAGTCTGATCAGTTGTATTAGAATAAGTGATTTATTAAATGTGCCAGAGAAGTACAGAACATGCATCACCTTATACCAGATAGCAACTGATTTCGTAAGTTTACTTGAAGAGCTTTCAGTCAGGAAAAAATAGTTGCCCAACTGTTTTTCTTGAATTTATTAAACCAAATTTAAAATAACATTTTGAAGGAAATCATCTCCCCAACTAACATGATCCTACAATTCCTGAACGAGATCTAGCTTGTCCTTCTAAGTCTATAACCTAGTATGCTGTAGGGCCTCCTGCTACATATTCAAGAAAAATAAATTTATTTTAATAGTAGCATAAACATCATTAGAAAGATCATTTTTTCTGGTGACATGAATGTAATCTAATATGATTTTAAAATTATTTCTGCCATTAATTTCCTCCATTAGTGTGAATAATTGAGTTGGTTTTATAGTGAAGTACCTTGCGAGTCATAGTTAAGGGTTTTGAAAGGGACTATGACGTTTTTTTCTGGCTTACATTCAATTACATTTTCACTACAGAGTTGCCATTACATAAAAAGGAACCAGTGAACACTTTTATACCTATCCCCTTCTATTTGAAAAATAATAATTTGATTATTGATTTGTGTTTCTAGCATCGAGTTTTGGACCTTTGTAATCCCATTCTCTCTAGTCCATTTAAAATCTCTGGAGAGTTTAAAATGTCAGCTGATTCAGACAGGCCTTTAAGGTGTTCTAGTTTTCTAAAGGAAGGCCAAAGTTTGGCTCTGGTTTGTCATTTGAAGGATGTCTTCAACGTGTACAATGGTTAAAAGCCATCCTACAGGTAGTAATTTTGAGTTTAAGATGGCTGTATTTACAATTGGGGGAGAATAATGTCAAAATAAAGATCACCTTTGGGTGGTGGTTCTTACACTATCTGTCCAGATTTAGAGCAATTCTTGGAGCTATATCTCTCACTTGGTCTCCCTATATCTTTGCATTATTTCCCTTAACATTTGAAAAAAGATCACATAGCATTAAGAATACAGTACTACTGAACACACCAATAACTATGTTTTCTTAAACCTGTCTTTTCTAACTACAGGAACATTTAAGCTTATAATAGAATTCACTGAGGAATATCCAAATAAACCACCTACGGTTAGATTTGTCTCTAAGATGTTTCATCCGAATGGCAAGTATAACCCTTTTTTAAAGATTTTATTTACTTTTAGAGAGAGGGGAAGGGAGAGAGGGAGAGAAGCATCAATGTGTGGTTACCTCCCATGTGGCCTCCATTGGGGACCTGGCCCCCAACCCAGGCATGTGCCCTGACTGGGAATCTAACCAGTGACCCTCTGGTTTACAGGCTAGTGTTCAATCCACTGAGCCACACCATCCAGGGTGCAAGTATCACTTTTAATACAGTATTTAAAACTACTACACTGTTTATTAGGGAGGTATTCCACACTTCCTATGGATTTGTCTGTGGTACCTGAGTATTTAGGCATCCTGCTGTTGGCTGAAAACTGAACTTGTTCATGGCACTCTTGCTGTCTAAGCTATAGTACTAGAACTAAAGCCGGGAAGCTACTTTGCTTTTTCTTGGATGCAGATCAGAATTACCAAGGAACATTTTAGAAACACAGGTGCTCTAGACCCAGTCTAGACCTACTGGATGTCAGGCTCAGTGGTTGAGGGCCAGCTATACAATAGTATATTGAAAAAGCACCACTGGTGATTCTAACTTAATATTTTCTTTTTTTTTTCTAGTAGTAAGCCTAGAACAGCTTGTATTTTATTCAGGTTAATAAAGTATTTTCCAGGGTGTCAGATAGTGTCTTCATGCCAACATGACACCTTGTGAAATCTGAGCTATCTTTTGTTAGTTCATACAGCAGATACAGTTAACAAATTTCATGGAATGAATTTCTCACAAGTCTGTGGAGGGCTAGGGACCCTGTTACAAAATGTTGATTTCTGAGACAATGGGGCACTCTTTTCAGAAGAACGAGCACTAAATATCTTACAGTTTTCTCCTGATTACATTTGACATTCTATCATCCTGATTATTTCACTAGTAATGCTTATAACTCTTTTTAGGGAGGTAACTGAGAAGCAGCTCAGGAAATCTTGTTAACCTCAAAGGCAAAGTATTCTTGACTATATTTGCCTTGACTATGCTGTTAAGTTATGCGGTTTCGTTATAGTTAACATACACACTTCTCTGCTCTTAGTCTACGCAGATGGTAGTATATGTCTGGACATACTTCAGAACCGCTGGAGTCCAACTTATGATGTGTCTTCCATTTTAACATCCATACAGGTGAATTTTCCTTCATGTCACTCACTGTGGCCTTTTATATGTTTATATTAGCAGTTGAATTGTTTTTGAAAGTCGTAACTTAAGGGAAAGGGTAGGTCATTAAGACCTAAGCCCCCAGAAAATATATGTATTTGCCTAGCTAGTAGCAGATTAATTCTAGAATAGTATGTTAGCTGTTACTTAGGAAAATTCAATTGAGTGTCTTAAAATATATATATTTTGTGTCAAAGAACTGACCTTTTACAAATTGTCTTTATAGTCTCTATTGGATGAGCCCAATCCCAATAGCCCAGCAAACAGCCAGGCTGCTCAGCTGTACCAGGAGAACAAGCGGGAATATGAAAAACGCGTTTCTGCGATAGTAGAACAGAGCTGGCGTGATTGTTGACTCGAAGTAGAACAGAGCTGGCGTGCTTGCTGACTTGAGTACAACAAAAGAAGAGGCTGGGCATAAGAAAAATACACACTTATGTGTTTGTCACCTTCTTATTCCTCAGTGTCATTACATTTACTTCATTAAAAGCAAAATAGTTATCGTGCTGTTTCCATCTTCCCTTGCCAAACTTTTCCTACCCCATCTTCTCCTTGAACATCAAAAAACACCCTCTATGAGATCAAATGTACTGTACCTGGGTTACGTGCAAAAATGACTAATGCTTAATTCCTTTTCTGTTGTATCTCATCTCCAGCTTTAGGGCAGTGTTTTGTTCCCATACTTTACACTAAGCTTAAATGAATTGCTATACAAGTGGTGCCTCTTCATAGCTGGATGACCAGGATGTTATTTTTAACAAAACGATTGCTGAAGTGTTTCATTCTAGTGGAAACACTTGTGTTGGATTTAGGAGTGAATGGAATATGACCTATAGAAAACAGGGAAATAAATCCATATAAACATCCATTTTGAAAGAGAAAGCTAAAAATGCTGTTTCTGAAATCTAACCAATATGAATTACCAGATGGTTTTTACTGGTAGGAAGGAGAATGTTAAAGGGCTCAGCGAAGGGAGTACAGCAATGGTAGTAACTGACACATCCTCTCCTTGCAGGATATTCATTGGGTGCACCCATGCCGAGTTTCAGACCACAGTCAGCCATCTGTGTTTGCAGGTTCCATATCCACAGATTCAACCAACCACAAATCGAAAATATTCAGGGGCAAACATGCTATATTGTTGCTGATGTGTGCTAGGTAGTTAAGCCTCTGATGGATGTGTCTGTACTGATGGATACCTAAGGACAACTGTACTGGAAGTCTTCTGGGTTTCTGCTTTTTAAAGAGATGTGGGAACAGAGGGATGGAAATAATCATTAGCTTTTAAAGTAGGGAAAGTTGGTGATCCTTCAACCTTTTCAAAGGAGCAGTGCTACCTTAGATGAACAAATTTATAATCTCCCCTCATTTTTCAGAGTTTTAATTAACCCAATAAAAGGAGCATATCTGTGACAAACTTTTCCACTCAAATCCTGATTAATGCTGCATGCTTTAGTTTCTTTTTCCCCTCTCAGTGTTATAAGAACCTTAAGATCAATGTTTGCAACCTCTCTTTGGATATTTATACTTTTCAATAGATAGTATCTTTAAGTAGCAGTGTGGGACAAGGCTTGTAAATGTTTTGTCTAAATGTTCCATTGTCACCTTTTGTGCATTTATCACTCTGCTCAATCTAACTTTGCACAAGTAACCCATGTAAAAAATGTACATTTTCAAAACTTGTAAATAAAAATAATCTTAAAATTTTGTAGTCAAGGTATAATTATATTTTAGCTCAGCATGACCTTTTAGTATTATTGGAATCACATATCCATTCATTCCCCTCCCCTTGAAAGAAACATTACAGTGAAAGCAAAAATACAGATTCTAGGAGAGGGAAAATAATAGATACTGTTGAAGATGGCCTTTTTTCTTTTCAGTCATAAGCCTTTTTAAAAACATTTTAAAAGAATTTAAAATTTAAGTAAAGCAAAGCTACTTCAGCATATATTGTGATCAATCGAAGAAATGAAACTATGGTAAGGAGGGAGAGAATAAACAAACCTGGATATTTTCCAGCACCCTCAGAGACCAACACCTAAATTGTTGATCCCGACATCCACCTCTTAAAAAGCCCTAGCTTAAAAACAAACGGTAATAAATTACTACAAAGTGTTATTTTCAGTCCTGTGTAAAGTCTGGGCATACAAGTGTCATCAAGTTATCTTGCGTAAACAAAACTCTTCTAAGAAGCAACCTATTTCTTTTTAAATAGACAAGGACAGTGACTTTGTGGAAACTTACCTCTTTGGGGGCAAGGACCAATACAATTAAATCCCTACAGTATATGTACCTATTCATCCTTTCAGACTCTGCACTTAACAGAGGCTCAATGTGGGGGAGTTCATTCTACACTGACCACATTAATTGGTTTGTTTCACCTAGGAGCAATATCCTTAAATATGATTACTTTTCCCCCTTAAGTCCATTTCTACTTCCAAGTAGCAACACATTAAACTGGTCTCCACTTGATACATTAGTTTTCCATTATTTTTTTTTAAATCTTTTTGTGGCTAGGTATCTTATTGATACTGTTAATCACACTTTAAAAAATTAAGGTTGAGATCAGGGATGTGTGGATATATTTTTTTTCTTTTGTACACCTCCTGAGAAACACTACTCCCAATCTCTTTCATGGGATCATCCTTTTAAAACCTTACAACAGAGTAGAGCTGACTTCCCAAAGCATCATATCCACAGTAAAAGGTACCAGAAACCATTTGTTTGACATTTCATGCTAATTTGTCCTTTTTTGTTTACAATATATTTTTTAAAAATGCTGCAGGCTGCCTGCATATAATTATGTAAATAATAATTATAAAATAAAAGCAGGTTATGTGAGATCCCTTTTCAAATGACAATCAGATCTGAGCTTGAGTCTTCAATTCTGCACCTGCTGATGTGGGAAAGGGCGTATGATGAAAAACAAAAGTTATAATTAGAGTCCTTTATTTAGGACCCATCTACAGCTTCAGGGGTTACTCATAGCAAAGTGATGCATTGCATACTACTAATAAAGCATCCCAATAGAATGCATGAAATTTACATTTATTTTGCAGTCAAAGGGGAGAGAAAAAAATCTAAGATCTGTGAAACTCAGTGATTGATATATGTTACATATATATATATATATATATATATATACACACACACACACACACACACTGAGAACAGTATCTTAATATAACATATTTAAGTAATTCCAGTAAAATTTGAAACTGCTCATGTACCTGCGCAAGGTTACTGGGTTAAAAAGGACTATTTCAAAGAAAGGGATCCCTGGCTGGTGTAGGTCAGTGGATTGAGCTTGGGCTGTGAACCAAACGGTTGCCGGTTCGATTCCCAGTCAGGGCACATGCCTCAGTTGCGGGCCAGGTCCCCAGTGAGGGATGCATGACAGGCAACCACACACTGATGTTTCTCTTTCTCCCTCCCTTCCCCTCTCTCTAAAAATAAATAAATAAAACCTTTTTAAAAAAGAAAGGAAAGACACAGGAACCAATAGGAGACAAAATAGAATAAGGTTGTCAGTAGCTCATCCATTTCTCAGTATACTTTATTTTCAAATCAGAATCAAGTGACTTCACCCTATTTCTACAATACCACAGCTGATCTAAGAAGTTGGGAAATCTGGACCCTCAAATCCAGAACCAGATATATACTTGATCCAATTACTTGGGAGCCTTAACTATAACTACATTAATATTCTGCTCTGTTGAACTTACCTATATAAACCAGATTTATATGCAACATTTCCCTACCCACTCCACCCCAAAAAATCATGTTGGGAAAAGCATGTAGAAAGAGAAATGAGTTTTTATCCTCTTTAACACCCAAAGCCACTTTTACTCAAGAGATTCGAAGGATGACTTCTCTAATTCACTAACTGAACCACAGCTTCTCAAGGTTGGTATGAGCCTTACAGGTTAAAAAAAAATCCTATAAAATCTATAAACTTTTTAGCTTAGTTACCTTTGCCATTGTTAAAACATCAAGTGCCAAATAAAATGCACATCTTACTTCTCTTCCTACCAACATTAGGAAAGGCCACACACTGTAGGAAGACAGTGGAAAGCAAGTATCACAGTGTGTTAGTCCACTGTAGGTGAATAAAAGAGAGATCCAGGTATAAAAGTTAATTCCTTTACATATTTTTTAAATTGACTGAACTACAATGGACAGTTTCTTCTTCTTTTTTTTTTTTACTTTATTCTATAGATTTTCTTTATTTTTTTAGAGAGGGGAAGGAAGGGAGAAAGGGAGAGAAACATCAATGTGTGATTGCCCCTTGCACGCCCCCTGCTGGACACCTGGCCTGCAAACCAGGCGTGTGCCCTATGCTAGGAATTGAACCAGTGATCCTTTGGCAGGTTGGCACTCAACCACTGAGCCACACCAGCCAGGGCTACAATGGAGAACTTCTTAATGTAAAATATAAAAAAGAGGGGAAATGACATTTCTATTTATTTTGGGCCAATTAAATGACAAATGTGGTGCTAAATGTTTTAAGACACTATATACAATCCAATTGTTCTAAATATTTCATGGGGGGCATTTAACTATCAATATTAATATTCATTTCAGAATATTAATTGTATGAATATTAATACTTGATTGATCAGAGATAGAAAACCAAAATCACATAAAATTAAACAGCCTGCAGTTTGGTTGCAGCGAGCATATTGGTTCACAGGAAAAACATGATGGGTGACGTATTAGCTGTTCCTATGTGCTAAGTCATTATGTTCATTTATGTGTGCTCTGGTGTTGATGGTGTTGAAATACTTTGTGCAAACGCCACTTCCCCTCTTCAAAAACCCAAAGTGTCACTACTAGGCTGTTGCCCAGAAATAAGCACACCACCATTTTGATCAACTTCGGCTCCTTTTTATTCAGGAAGCACACACTAATTCTTTTTATATACTTTCTTTTTACATTCCAGGAATAAGCGAAAATAGCCATTTTAAATATGTTACAAAGTTGGCTTTTGGAGCTTAATAAGCTGTCTGAGAGAAGGACCAGCCAACTGACCTTTTCATCAAAGTACCAATGTATCTTCAGTCTTTTACCGAGCTCTACTGCAGCTCTGGCCACCTTGGATGTGCTGTACATCCAAACCATATGAAAGCTACAACAGGAAGTTGCTGTGAGTCTCTCTGCAAGGCACCAAGAACAAACAGCTCCAGCTTTCTTTCTTCAGATTAAATGAAAGTTTCTGAAACTTTTCAAGTGCTCTCTCAAGTACTGCTCTCTCAGCATGAAGACTTTTTGTTAAAATTGATATATCACAAGGTACAGTAAATCACTTCCAATATTCTGAAAACCACATGGTAGAAGTTATAAATAAGTGAACACTAAAATTACTTTAAGAAAGTTTTACATCATTTAGTCTGTAAGGACATTTACACGTACAGCACAATTTACTGTTAAACAGCTATAACTGGCTTCACAGAAAAATGAAAATAGATAATACAAAATGATCTGACATTGTAAGTCTGGAATTAAGACTGTGATTTTCTTGTAATTAATATCAACCTCACATATTGTTGCAGAGTGCTGTGCTATGCCCTTTAAAATGGGGGTTTCTTTGTCAGGGTGAAATTCCACTTGGATCTGCGTTCTTGCTTTGTACAAATGACTAAAGTCTGGGGGCACAGCAATATCAAAGACACAAACGGTAATTGCACACTATCATCTGCTGGAGTAAGCTAATACAAGTGGACAGAATTTTTCAGGTCCCAATATCTAATAAAGCACTATATGAAATGAACAAGGTGAAACATCTTAAGAATGATTATACTCTGCAACTGGAACACGTAGCATTTCTGTAATTCATAGATATGCCTCATTAGGCATTTACAAAATAAGTTAGTAAGATCTAATTTGCTTGAGGCATCACAAGCTCATAATGCCCCACTTGGCCTTCCTGTTTGAGCTGATCTAGTAGGTCTTCCTTCCGTCTTTTTCTACCTACCACCAGGTACCTATCATGGCCTACCCCATGAGACTTACTCTTAAGACCATACTTCTGGGCAATCTGATGTATTTGCTTCCGCTCATCATTAGTCAGTTCTGTAGAGAAAGTCAAATCTGTGTGGCTCTCAGAGCGGGCATAGTTTCTGATGATCTGTTCAATATCTCTCTTGGCAATTTTATTTACCCTCTCTACATCAAGACCAAGCCCTTCCCGCTTATGCTGCTCTTTGACAGAGATTGGCTCCCGAATGCCCTCGCCAGATTTACCTAAACCACCACCCGTCCAACCCATCTTTCTCAGCAGCTGATTACCTATGTTATCTTCTTTGATTTGTTGTTTGTAAGCCTCCTCTGCTGAGCGGCCCTGAATTTCATTTCTTGAAATCACATCTTCAACAGCTCCTTTCTTTAAGTTGTTAATGACAGTCGGCTGAGTCTTTTTGAGGGTTTTCACAGCTTCTCCAGCAGCTTCATATTTGACAGTTTTCTTCACTCCAATTGCTTCTGCAATTACTTCACTCTCTAGAATCACCTTGCATTTCCATCGGAGGCCTGTCATTCTTTCATAGACATATTCAACTGTCATTCGGTTAAACTGAGCTGTGTCGTTGAGCGTGCACACAGGATTTGAAGAATTCTCATAAACTACAAGATCCTTTATATCTTTCTTCTTGCCAGATCCCCTGGGTGAAGAGCCTGTTTGGCACTGTGAACCTTTGACAGATGGGTAAGTGGGTTGTGTTTTTTGAAGGATTTTCAAGGCCTCATCAGCAGCTGCATGTTTACTTGTTTTTTTGGTTCCATAACCTTCAGCTAAGCAATGATCTTGCAAAAACACTCGACAACGCCATGTGCGATTTGGCATCATCTCGTATTTGTACTCAACTGACATTTTGTTGTATGAGGCAGAATTGTTAAGGATACCAATTGCATCATTTGCATTTTCTGTAAGCACAAAATTGGTCCAATGTTTGGCGGAAGCATTAAAAATCGGCTGCCCAGAGGCATCTTTAGCCAGTACCACCAGCTCTTCTGGTGGTTTCAGAGCTGGAGGAAATTCATATGAAGGCATGCCAATCTGACACACCACAAGGTCCTCTCCAATCGTGTGCTTGAATTTCCGTCGGATAACCCTAACTTCAATACGTTTCTGCAAGAGTTTCACAGCTAGCTCAGTAGCTCGATCCCTGGACCCATTCTTGCTGCCAGCATAACCTGTAGTTAAGTAGATATTTTGGCATCTAACTTCACAAGCGTAACCATCTGTTAGGAGTTTTTTATTTTTGGGGATGTCAGCAGGAGGGATTTCTTTTAAAGGAGCATATATATACTCAGGATTTGTCTTACATGCCTGAATACAACGAGTTAACATGTATGTGTAATTAATTTTATCAGATCCGGAAGTCATCTCTGGATTAGAAAGGTTGTTCCAGATAGTCGCTGTTAATTTTTCAATAAAATATTGCTTCTCGGCTACCACTGACTCAGGAAATGTCTGTGATGGTGAAGGCTCAGGAGGTGACTGAGAGTTTGCCTGCTGTGATGTGCTGCTCGGGGCGGGGTTCCCACTGTCAAAATGCATGTTGGCTGTTACAGGCTGGTCTTTTGTGAAAATAAATCCTGATGAATCACAATACTGAGAATTCCCATCTTGTGTACTGAAAGAGTCTTGAGTATAATCTTGGTAGATGTTTCTCGGCATGCTGGCAAAATGTGTTTGTTCATTTACCTCTTTTGTTTGAGGGCCATAAGGATCTTCCTGTCTTTCATCTTTTGAACTACTAGCTACAAAATGTACAGGCTCAAAACGAGGTCTCACATGGAATTTGGAACCGGCTTGCTTTTTAGGAGGATTTTGACCTATAGAATGAGTGAAATTTACAATTCATTACAAAGGGAATTTTCTTAAAAAAAAAAAAACAAGCAGGAAAATAGTACCAACCATATTATTTGCGAGCTGCATTGTTGGTACAAGATACTTCCCATCACAAAAAACTTAAGGTTATTTAGGTGAAGGGATTCAAATATCAGTGTAAGGTTCCAGCATAAGGAGGGAATGCTTCCTGTCCTTCCATGTGTAAGGGAAGGGACTTGATAGAAAATATGCCATTGAATCAAGTATGCAGGTCACCACCATGCATGAATGGTAGATGCTTTTGCATCTAATGAATGAGTTAAAGCACAGGTGAAGTGTACTAAAAAGTTGTTCCAGTATAATCTCATACCACCTGTGCTGAAAAGCTTTCTTCTTAAGGACTGCAAATGGAACAGATGGCTCTACTGCAACAGAGATGATGGCCAGAGGCATTTACAAAGCTTCTCTCTTTTGTATCAGAGGTGAGTGACTCTGTGATGGTGCTTTACATAGTTGTGACTAAAAATCAAATAAAAATAATTATCACAAGATCCCAAAGGTTTTCAACTTCAAAATCTTAATTCTGACCTATTCTGCACAAAAGAGTGTTTGCTATGTTTTATTTCTAGAACTAGCAATAGCTGGAAACTAATGATTTATGAGGGATATCAAATTTAAAGCTATGGAAGAACTCTGTTGAGGCTATACCAGACACAAGAGCTTCCTCCCTATAACAACTGTTCAGTAGAAAGCTGGTCCATCTCGGACCCATCCAGGAGGATTTAGTTACTTAGATGCTCAAATGATCAGAGTATAAGGTTTTTCTGTTTAGAGGGAGGTTCATGGCATGGGCTTGAGGATAGCATTATAGTGTGACCTCAGTATTCTTAGGCTTCAGTTCTATTTAGCATCCTCAAAAAAAAAAAACTGTACATAACTAAAAGTTAAAATTCTTTTACAGTTGTGTAAGGTCCAAAATTACCAATGTTACTTAAAATCATATACCACACTCATATGTTGTTTTTTTTTTTTTAAAGGCCATGTAGTTTCTTCAAATCCCACCTTCCAGAAACAAGTATACTCACCATCACATGTTGAAAGATGACGTTTTTGACCTTTGGAAGGTTTGGACAGCATCAGATCATATGAAGGCATCTCCCCAATATCAATACCTTCAGCCATTTGAAGAATTTTTTCCATCAAGCGCGGGCTGTACCTATTTAAATTAATATAATCTACCATTAAAACAGATAAGAATATAGTTTCTTTTTTCAAATAACTTCTAATGAGCCAATCTTATCATTGTTCCCACAGGACTTTTTCAACAGACCATCTTGGCTATAAAACTAAAGACTCTTCCCTAAAATACTTACCTATCAAATGAGTAATTATGTTACTGTCATTACAAGACACACGAACATAAAATCAAAAAATTTAAGCTAATGTCATCAATAAATCCACAAACAACAAGTGCTAGTGAGGATGTGGGGGAAAGGGGATCCTAGTGCATTGTTAGTGGGAATGCAGACTGGTGCAGCTACAGCGGAAAGCAGTATGGAGGGTTCTTAAAAAGTTAAAAATGGATCTGGCTTATGACCCAGGAATTCCACCTCTGGGAATATATCTGAAGAAACTCAAAACACTTATACGAAAGAATATGTGTACCTCTATGTTCACTGAAGCATTACGAGGGAGGAAAAAAACAGAATTATACTGCAGAAGATGGGCCCCTTGTAGAACAGGCTTCCCCCCGCTAGGTGAGTATTCTAGGAACCCATCTGTATCAGTGTACCAGCTGGTGTTGTCGTGAGAGGCTATGTTCGGCTTCAGTGAAATTTTTTTGAAGATTCTTTCAACACCTTTGCCCATTTCATGATGGTTGATTTAAGACCGCATCTGCCCACACCATGCTGAGTGTTCAGCAGTTTTTGACCAAAACCAGCATGGCCCCCACACCCCACCCTCCCTGTTCACCCAATCTCATCCCACATGACTTTTTTGTGTTTCCCCAGATGAAAAAAGTACTCAAAGGGAAACATTTTGCCGATGTGGAACAGATGAAACAAAAAAAGGCAGAAGCACTAAAAGGCCTCAAAATCAATGAGTTCAAAGACTGTTTTGAGCAGTGGGAAAAAAGTCTCAATGGGTGCATTGCATCAAATGGAGAGTACTTTGAAGGTGACTGAAGTTTAAACATGTACAAATAAACATACAATTTTTTATAAATAAATTCTGGGTTTTTTGAGGTCCCCCCTCATAATTACAATAGCCAAGATATGTAAACAACCTAACTGTCAAAAAAGTGTGTGTGTGTGTGTGTGTGTGTGTGTAATGGAATATTACTAGGCCATAAAACCTTACCATATGTGACAGCATGGATGGACCTGGAAGGCATTATGCTAAGTGAAATAAGTCAAGGAAAGACAAATACCATATGATTTCACTTATATGTGGAATCTATAGAACAAACAAAATAGAAACGGACTCAGACACAGAGAGGGGGATGTTGATTGCCAAAAGGGAGGGGGATTTAGAGACTGGGTTAAAGAGGCGAAGGGATTAAGCAGTACAAATTGGTAGTTACAAAACAGTCATGGGGCATGGAAAGTACAGTATAGGGAATATAGTCAGTAATATTGTGACAACTGTGTATGGTGCCATTTAGGTACTGGAAATATTGGCAGAACACTTTGTAAAATATTGGGTTGGCCAAAAAGTCCATTTAGTTTTTTCTTTAAAATAAAAGACACATTTTTCATTTTCACCAATAACTTTGTTGATTTGGATATTTTGAGTATGTCGGCTATCTCCCGCTACTGGCTTCCAGTGGATAGAGGCCAGGGGTGCTGCTGAACATCTTCCAGTGTATAAGACAGCCCCACAGCAAAGAATTATTTGGCCAATATGTCAATAGTACTAAGAAACTTAACAAACTACTTTTGACACATTCGATCAGTTACAGCACCTTCACCATACACTGTACAAGTATTTGTATTTCAGTTGCATTTTTATCTTTCTTGAAATAATAAAGTTTAATATGCTAAAAATGTTGTGTATTTTCTTCCATCTTCATATATCAAAATGACTTTATAAAAATTCACCAATTTTGATAAAGTTTTTTAATGCATGATGGTATGACAGCTGTTACAATACGTTCTAACAAAATTGTTTCAAATGAAGTTAAAGACAACTAAGCCCTACTAGAGCCATAATACAGAAAAAAATAAATGAACTTTGTGGCCAACACAATATATGATTATCTATCCACTATGCTGTACACCTGAAACTAAATCAAGATAATACTAAATGTATACTGTAAGTGAAAAATAAAGTGTAAAGTTCTTTAAAAAAAGAAATTTAAGCCCAGTCCTTATCTTTAAGTTTGAATTGAAAGTACCCATATAGCCCTGGCTGGTGTGGTTCAGTGGATTGAGCACAGGCCTGTGAACCAAAGGGTCGCTGGTTTGAGTCCCAGTCGGGGCACATGCCTGGGTTGTAAGCCAGGTCTCCAGTAGGGGGCACGTGAGGGGCAAACACACATTGATGTTTCTCTCCCTCTTTCTCCCTCCCTTCCCCTCTCTAAAGATAAATAAATAAAATCTTTTAAAAAATATATAAAAAAAGAAAGTATCCATATAAACTCCTGGTTTATTTTTTGCTATCATATATGTATATAATATATAAATAATTACATTTATCTATTTTAAAAAGCAGTGAGAATGTTAAGAGCTGCTGGGTTGTTAATGTTCAGATGGAGATCTATATTATTTCCCATGAAAAAGAATCAGGGTCCTTAGAGAAATGGCTGATTCCAAGTGTGGGACATGAAATGTGTAAGATGGACTTAGAAGATATTCTTGTGCCCGAAACAAGGAAGCTGTCAAAGACTTCAGGAATTGTGTCAAATGGACTCAGCTGCCAATTTGAATCACCTCCTACTGGCAAAGTAAGCCAACTTGAGAACCATCTATTAGAACAACGACATCAATGAATTGAAACAAATCAAATATGTTACAAATCCATTAGTTTAAAAAGATACTTACAAACTCATTATTGGTCACTTTTGGAGGATGGTAGAGAAGCAAGTCATTCCAAAAACAGGGAATATTAAGAAGGAAAGCAAGTATTTATCTGGCATTTTTCCATCCCAATTATACCTCAGAGCAACTAAAGAGTTGATGAAGAAAATCTCTTTACAGGAGCAGCCCAGCTAGTAAGTGTAGGAATGATAGACTCCTACCATTTTGCAACCCCAAATGGAATAATAAGTGATCATCAATGGCCACTAAGCCTATTAGGTGAAAAGTTGATGGGGAAAAACCCAGAAACCGACCTGCACAAACATGCTCAACTGATGGCTGACAAAGCTGCAAAAGCAATTGAATGGAGGAAGGGCAGCCTTGTCAACACGTGGTGCTGAAGCGTGGGCATCCATCCACAGGCAGCAACCAAACAAAACCTCAGCCTGCACCTCAACCTTTATACAAAAGTTAATTCAAAATGCACCACAGACCTAAATGTAAAATGTAAACCTATAAAACATGTATTAAAAAAACAGGAGAAAATCTTCAAGATCTAAGGCTTGGCAAACAGTTGTTATACTTGACACCAAAAGTATGATCCATAAAAGGAAAAGCTGATGAAATGCCCTTCAAAATTAAAAACTTTACGGGAGAAAAATCAGGACAACTGTAATAGCATAATCAATAAAACATAATTTCAAAAAATTAAAACCTTTTCCTCTCAAAAGACCCCGTGAAGAGGATGAAAAGACAAGCTACAAACTGGGAGAAATATCTGCAAACCACACACTTGACAAAAACTAGTATCTAATAGAAAGGCCTCTCAAAACTCAACAGTAAAAATATATGTATATATTATATATTTTTTAAAAAGACATGAAAAGCACAACCAGTGTGGCTCAGTTGGTTGGGTGTCATCCTGCAAAGTGAAAGGTCACTGGCTCAATTCCCAGTCAGGGCATATGGCTGGGTTGCAGGTTCAGTTCCCAGTCAGGGCACTTGTGAGAAGCAACCGATGGATGTTTCTCTCCCTCTTTTTCTCCATCCCTTCCCCTCTCTCTAAAAAATAAATAAATAAATAAAATCTTTTAAACAAAGAGTTGTTCTGAAGTTGGCCATTAAGCCAGCTCATCCAACGATATTAAAAAGACATGAACAGAATATTTCACCAAATAGGAGATACAGATTACATATAAGCACATTGAAAAGATGTTCAACATCATTAGCCACCAGAGAAATGCAATTTAAAACCACAATGAGATATCACTACATACCTATCACAAATGGCTAAAATAAAAAATAGTGACAATACCAAATGCTGGCAAGGATGCAGAGGAGCTGGATCACTTACAAATTGCTGGTGGGAATGTAAAATAGTATGGCCGCTCTGGAGAACAACTTGGAAGTTCTTTACAAAATTAAACATGCAATTACCATATAATCTACCAATTACACTCTTGAGCATTCACCTCAGAGAAATGAAAATGTATGTTCATGCAAAAACCTGTATATGAATGTTCACAACAGCTATATTTGTAACAGCCAAAAATTGCCATCAGCACAGATGTCCTTCAACAGGTGAATGGTTAAACTCAGGCATAAACACACCACGGAACCAGCAATAAAAGGGAACTGACACATGCAATATCATGTATGGGTGGGAGGGAAGTGGATAGGGTTATAAAATGTAATGGATCCTTATGGTATTGGAACTGCTCAATACCTTGACTGTGGTAATGAATACACAAACTTACACGTGATAAAAATGTATACAACACACACACACACACACAAGTACTAGTAAGACTGGGGGAATCTGAGTAAAATCAGTGGATTTCAACAATGTCATTATCCTGGTTATGATGTTACACAATAATTTTGCAAAGTATTATCATTGGCAGAGCTGGGTAGAGTAGGGGGTATCTCTTTGTATTATTTTGTACAACTGCTTGTGAGTCTACAATTATTGCAATAAAGATTTCAATTAAAAAGGTGACAGGGAACATTTTAATATCACTAAGAATGGGACAAGTAGATACGTGCCCCCTGATGTCCATATCACAAGACAAAGAACTATCTATAAAGTGTTCTTGCCCACCAAATAATTGACCCTGAACCTACTCAAGCCCCTAACTCCCAGAAACATGTTAAATTCTATGACAAGAACCTAGCCAGCCAAGTCCAGAACGAAGAAAACTCTATATGATAACCCAATTTCTTCATCAAATAAATAACATGAAAAAAAAAAAGGAGCCATGGCTGGTGTGGCTCAGTGGATTGAGTGCTGACCTATGAACTGAAAGGTTGCCAGTTCAATTTCCAGTCAGGGCACATACCTGGGTTGTGGGCCAGATCCAGCTGATTGATGTCTCTCTCACACTTTAATGTTCTCTCCCTCTCTTTCTCCCTCCCTTCCTCGCCCTCTAAAAATAAATAAATAAAATCCTTTTAAAAAAAGAAAAGGAGAGGGGAACTGTTCATACGTTAAAGGAAACAGATCAACCAAGAACCTTGTCTGGATCATGAATCAAGCAAACCAAGTGCAAAAAGACATTTTGGGACAAATGGAAAAAACAGATCATTGGACGATTTTAAGAAATTGTTGTTTAGCTCTGGCCAGTGTGGCTCAATTGGTTAGGTATCATCCGGCAAGACAAAGGTCACTGGTTGGATTTCTGGTTGGGGCACATGCCTGGGTAGTGGGCCTTCCCTGGTTGGGGCATGTGCCAGGGGCAGCCAATTGGTGTTTCTCTTGCACATCAATGTTTCTCTCCCTTACTTTCTCTCTCCCTTCCCCTCTCTCTAAAAATAAATAAATAATTTATATCTGATATAGATACATACTGAAGTTCTCATAGAGGAAATGATGTCAAGATTTTCTATTTAATACACTCCAGACTATCTCCCCTGCCCCCCCCCACACAAAACAACTGGGGGCAAATTAGATGAAAGGAGTAGGAAAGCATAAGAGACTGTCGATAATTGCTCAAGTCAAGTGATGGGAATATGAGTGCTCATTAAACTCTTCTGTATGAGTTTGTATGTGATTTTTCCATAATAAAGAGTTTTAAAACACACAATTTTTAAAAAGGGCTTCTTAAGAAGTAGATTTGCTACTTGGCAGGATATCATTTTACTTCACAGATACAAAAATATGGGCTCAAGTGAAGTTTCTGTTATCATGGGGATCCACTC
This sequence comes from Phyllostomus discolor, assembly GCF_004126475.2. Classification (NCBI taxonomy): domain Eukaryota; kingdom Metazoa; phylum Chordata; class Mammalia; order Chiroptera; family Phyllostomidae; genus Phyllostomus; species Phyllostomus discolor. The sequence continues at coordinate 70,792,640 of NC_050198.1, forward strand.
ACCCTTCCTACCTCCAGCCTTTCCCAGCCTAAGACCAAACAAGAGACTCCTGGTGACATTTGGGAAGAAAGTTCTGAAAACAAGTGAACTACCACACTTTTACATGAATAGATTCTGAACTTGAAAGGGGAAACACATTTTCCATTTTCAGCACAGTAGTTTGCACACCCACCAGATGTCTTTCTTTGCAAATCAGAGAAGTCAAAACATGGCGGCCTTCTCTGACAAGATTACCGCAAGCAAGCCCAGTTGTAACCTGTACTTCAAACTGATAATTGCTACAGCTGCTGTTAACACAAGCATTTAAATGCCAAGAGTAACTTTATTTTCATTTACTCTTACCTAAACATCGGAAAGCATAGCCTAAAATGTCATGTTTTATATATCACTTCCATTCAGATTTGGGAGTCCAATTTCCAAGGTACAAGATGAAAACAAGAGATTATGAAAATAAAATAGCAGTCTATAAATCTCAAAGTGGTAATGCCACTTCTGCTACCAAAATTGGTACTACAACCAAGGCACTCACCTTGAATTGCAGTCAAAATTGTCCAGACCTTCAATTATAGCCTGTTTCCAAATAGGGTATAAAACTGTGAATGGCAAGCATGTCATAATCCAGTGTCCATGAATGATGCGTTTGGGGCGCACTCCATTCACATTCACTTTTCTCTCAGGTTTCTTCCGGCATTAGTAATTATTATACCTACTTACTGTTCCCTACTCATTACGCCTGCCACAAAATTCATCATTACCCATAGGCTACAAAAATAAACCTTTGTGTAGGTTGCCAGCACAGTCCACTTCTCAGTCCTTTATTAGGAAGTCCTAATGTTGAAGAAGCCCAAGAAGTTCAAACAATAATGGAAAATACCTTATAGAGCCTAACACTGGACTCTCCTAAGAACAATGCAAATAGCAATCTAGATCAGATTTAGACCTCTAGATAAGGTTTAATAAGACCACTAGGACTGCATCCCCATTTTTTAAATTCTCCAGAGATTAGCTATCCAGATTAGCTAGATAAAGAAGTAGTTCCACCAATTTGAAATAAGTCAAGACAGTAGAGCTTTCATTACTGTTTTCTGTAGCATATTTTTTTGCTAGTGGATTTAAAGTAACACCTTTACTCCAGAAGTTTTAGAGAATCCACCAAGAAAAGCACCTATGAACCCAATTACTGATAACTTCACTAACATTTTGGGGTTTATGTTTTATTCCATTTTCTGGTTTTTTTTATTTTATTTATTTATTTTTAGGGAGGGAAAGGAGGAAGATAGAGAGAGAGAGAGAAACATCAATGTGCAGTTGCTGGGGGCTATGGCCTGCAACCCAGGAATGTACCCTGGCTGGGAATCGAACCTGGGACACTTTGGTTCCCAGCCCGAGCTCAATCCACTGAGCTACGCCAGCCAGGGCTTCCATTTTCTGTTTTCCATGCTACTTCCCCCCTTCTCCTGCCCCCCATCACTATCAGATTATCTATGTTGATTTGCAGTCTGGTAAGGAGTTTTCTTCATTCTTAATTTACTATATTATAAGCTTTTTCTCCATGTCATTACCACATGAGACTTAACAGCTATACAGTATTCTATCTTTGGAGGGATCATGATGAAAAATATCATCAAAGAAAGTCTAATACAGTGATTTGAAGATGCATGCATATTATAAATTTAAGTCTGTTAATATATCCACTTGGTTGTAAATGCTTACAAAAGAAAACAAAAATCTCTAGCAGGTCTTTAGGGTTTTCAAAGGTAGCTTATTATTTACTAAGCTTTTGGAAATCTGGATGCTATTCAATGGTCCCAGCACACCTAGCACATAACAAAAGATGATTTCTAGTGGACAAAGACATCTAAGTTCATGAATCTCACATTCCTTAACAAAAACAGGTACATATACATGCATGCTTATGATATACAATGGCACCTGAAATTTAATAAATATTCAGTAATAGATGCTTTCAAAAATGTTTAAGTGTATTCAATGGGGTCTATTAAGTCCAAGTAAAAAAGCTGAGGTTTGAAAACTCAGCAAAGACAAGGATTACCAAGTATAAAATTATTTATTTAAAGCTATTCATAAGACTCCTAACATAAGTCAATAACATACAACCAGATTATTGATAAATCTTTTGAAAGATTTATCACTCACTCATACTTCATCAGCTGGTGACTGATGCTGTCTACCTACTATGTGCAAAGTTAGTTTCACAGCATGAGCCTACTGGCATAATAAGCCTTCCAAACAGTCTCACATCAATAAGGAAGAGAAGAGACAAGTAATCAAGGTGGCAAAGCTGGTGTCATTTTAAGGTATATTTTCCTGATCAATTAGTATCACATCAAAGACCAATAGGCCAGGATTCTGATTCTAATACTAGTGATGAAGAATGATTGGAAAACTGAATGCTCCAGTTAACCAGTCTGCTTTATTATTTATATATATATATATATATATATATATATTTTTTTTTTTTTTTTTAAGATTTTATTTATTTATTTTTAGGGAGGGAAGGTGGCGGAGGGGACGGGGGGATGGGGAGAGAGAGAGAGAGAGAGAGAGGGAGAGAGAGAGAGAGGGAGAGAGAGAGAGAGGGAGAGAGAGAGAGGGAGAGACAGAGACATCAATGTGCCGTTGCTGGGGGTTCTGGCCTGCAACCCAGGAATGTACCCTGGCTGGGAATCGAACCTGGGACACTTTGGTTCCCAGCCCGCGCTCAATCCACTGAGCTACGCCAGCCAGGCTGCTTTATTATATATATATATTTTAATACATATATACATACATGTATCTATAATGTTTAAGTAAAAATTGCACAGATCCCTAGGCATTCATAGGTGTAGTTGATTAGAAGACTGTACTAACTTTTCATTAGCCACAAGATACATTTTAGATATTGCTTGCAGAAAAAATGCTTGACAGTTTACTTTTATGAAACAGACAAATAAAAAAGTGAAGAGAAATAATTTCAGCTATTTGAGCTTCCTGGTTGCTTGGTTTATGATGGAAAATGATGAAAAAGCATATTGGGAAACACTGCTTTATTTACTGTAACCCTATAAAACAGTGGTTCTCATAGTGTAGTCTCTGGATGGCATCACTTGAGCATCAGCATCACCTGGGAACCTGTTAGAAATGCAAATTCTGAAATTCTGGGATCCCCACCTCAGACCTACTGAATCTGAGACCCCGGGGATGGGGTCCAGCAATCCGTGTTTTAACAAGCCTAACTAATGATTTTGACCCCTGCTTAAGTTTGAGAACCACGGTTACAGAGTTAAGAACATATTCAAACTTGTTCCTCGAAAAGCACTACTATCACCAACAGGAATGAAACATGGTTTGCCCCTCCTGGCTTAATCTTATGATCAAGTTCTCAAAGATATCTTTGACCCAGGAGTTACTTCAGCCCCAGCTGACACAGAACACAGAAAGTCCTGCTAAATAGGGGGGAAAGTGCAATCATTTCCCTTCTTGCTACTATTTACGACCTGTTGCAAAAGTCAAGGGATGGACCTTGAACAAGAAATTAACCATTTAAGTTGAGAACTGGCTGTTTCACCTTGTATTCTACAGTTCCCTTGAGAGAAAAGAGTCTTCTGTCACAAAACAGATCAGAAAACAAGAGCTCTGCCAAATCAACATTAACAAGTACCGGGATATAGATTTCCCCCCTGAAGATGACAGCTAACATAAAGCCCGACTAAAGCGGAAGACTGCAGTTGGTTCCTAGCTTGCAAGATTTTTTATTGCCTCCTCTTTCTCCTATATCCAAGTTACATATAATACAAATATTACTTCTCTGTTATGCTATTTGATAATGTTATAGCAACTTGTATTGACTAAAATGACTTAACTACAATGTCACATGGTGACTATAGTATATATACTATGGACAGATGAGCTTTGGCAAGTGTAAATACACACACAAAATGCCCTGGAAGCTTGACCTTTTAACACTGACTACCACTGGCCTGGTCTGTGCCTTTTAATGCCATACCTATGTATAAGGCTGCTGTTCTTGAAACAAAATCCTGAGGTATAGTAATGATGTGGTTTGTACCAATTACTTGCTTTCACTCCTGGTCCACCCTTTCCAAACACAGCAGCTGTATCTCAGTGGAAAGAGCATCAGAAGACTGTGGGGCCTTGGAAAAGTCACTTAACTTCTTGGCCTCCATTGATTTAGCTGTGAAAAGGAGACACCACCCAATTCCCAAGGTTGTTGTATTAAGTGAGATACATACATTTTTATATATTCTGTACACTATAAAGTTGTAGTCAACCACTCACTACACACAAATTTATTGAGCAGCTGTTATTCAGAAGTCACTTTTCTAGGCGCTGAGGATATAAAGGTGTGAGCAAGAAAGCATAAGCACATTCCCCAAAGGATCTTACATTCTAATGGGTAGGTAAGATTTATTAACACAAAGGATGGTTATTATGCTTCCATGTAAGGATTTTTTGTTAAGAATTCACCTTCCCCATGATTTTCTGTAATATTAAGATCTATGATCAACTGCAAGAACAATATTGTTCAATGAAGGTCAATTAGATTTATGTGACTTAATAGCTGATGCTTCCCCAGTCGTAACCTGTTCCTCCAGTGACATAATCATTATCTCTGGAGGCAGAAATTATACTAACCTAGAGAAAATAGAAAAAACATTAATTTTTGTGATGAGAGCAAAGCAAAGTATCACACTGGAGACCTTGTTCAACAATTAAGGGTAGCAGTGGACGATCCTATTTTTCTGTATCAGTTAGTCATTCCTGGTCTGAATTGGCTGAATTTGATCTGATCACTTTCCAGAATTTTTCATCCTTCCTAATTAAAAATTCATGGTGAAGTAGGAGTGTCAAAAAAATAGAAGCCTCTCAGTCTATCAAAGGAATAATTAGTCTAGTATAAGACTGCCTGGGGGTTCTGAAAGACAGAGGTCCAAGTAGTCTTGTTTTAAAAATTGCGTTGGAACCATACTGCAGTCTCCATCGAATGCAAAGAGCTTTCAAAGAGGCCTATTCAAATGCGCACAAGATTTAAGAAGGGTGGGGGGGTGAGACAAACACACACGTACACCTAAAACCTCACCCGAGGCCAATTGTTAAACCTTTTGATCAAAATTAAGGTAAAGGAAGGCAACCCATTCTTATAGTGACTATATCCATTTCTTTGTTTGCGTCCAGACACCTTATGCGCAAATCTACAAGCAAGGCGGACCCTGTGACTGAGACACCTCATACAAACCACCTCCACAGGAGACAGTAAAACCCAGCGGGGCAATGGGGCGGGGGGGGGGGGGGGGGCGCTGTTGTTTTATTTAATGGGGATAGAAAGACAGTGGTCAGGAGGACACTAGGATTAGAACCGCAGCACCTCCACCCCCTCGAAGCGACTCTAGGATATTCTCTGCGGATACCGCAAGGTCCTACGCAGGTCTGAGGTTCTGCTATTCATCATTTCCCTGGCCCCCCAGAACCATCACCACAATGCCCACCGATAGTCATTATGGTCATGGTTCCTCTTCCAGGCGCAGCTCTATCTCTACCCCTGGTCCTAGAGGGGCCGCTCCAGTGATCCCGGGACCCTTCTGGCTGTTATGTCATCCCCTGTCACCTCACTCCGCCAACCCCCTCCACAGGCCAACAGAGTGTCTTCCAGCATCTTCAAATCTCCAGCCTCTAAGCCCTCACCCATATCCTGTCCCGGTCCCTATCCCAATTTCCATCATCGATCCCCTATCCTGGTCCCTTAACCCAACCCAAAACCCATCACCCATCCCCTACCCCGTCCCTTAATCCGACCCGCACACCTTTCTCACCTGCAGCCCAGGAAAACGTGGTTGGTCCAGGCAGCGGAGAGAGCAAGGAGCTGGTCGAGGGCAGCCCCGGGATAGCTGTGCAGGTGCCGACAGATGAAGCTGCGTCGCAGAGCCCACTGCCAGTCACTTTCGTGGCTATAGCGCCACTGCTCCAGCACTGGCTCGGGCGGGGGTGGCGGGAGGGGCGGCAGCGGCGGCGGCGGGAGGGGGGGCAGCGGTGGAGGCGACAGGAAGTCGCCCCCCAAAAGCAGACGTCCGCCAGCCATCTTCTCCGCCCCCAAGCAGGGCCACCGGGGATGAAGCCAACTACCGACCTGGAGCGAGCGGGCACGGGCCAGTAGGAGGGGCCGGGTAAGGAGGGGCGCGCTGTGGCACGAAGACCAACTCTCAGGGGACTAGGGTGTGTGCATGGAGGGTGACTGTTAAAGAGGAAAAGGCGATCACTTCCCGACGCGGGGGGCACGCTTGCAGCACTCCTCCAACTCGTGGTGGGGCAGGAGGGCACCCGCTGCAGTCACTCCCGTACCAGGAACACTGAGCCAGGCCCTGCGCTCCAAACTTCCAGCCACCCGCAGATCCACGCTCTGCGCGGTCAAAAGTGGGGGGGGGGGGGGGGGCACCAGCACACTCTGCTAGCCCTCCTCTAAGTTCCAGCCTACCTACCCGCGTGCTGTCCGGCGGTTGTAGCCCAGTGCGCATGCGCTGCGGTGGATTTCCCCCTAACTTCCAAATCCCGTCCCCAAATATCGCGCGATGTACATTTTCCCCTTCTATGAAGCCTCTGGGCCTTTGACGCACTGGGGTGACTAGCGGTGGGGGGGGGGACTCCGGGAAGGGAACTTCCAAAGATTCTCAGACGTTCTGGAACATGTTTCTGGTAAGTCCTTAGAAGACGACCTCAAGTGATTATTGGCAGCAATCACTCCTTTGATGCCTTTCCTTGAGTTTCTGAGCAGTACAACAGTGGGACCGTGTTCTTAGGAAGGGACTTAGGTTTGCAATGGATTTTACCTTTTTTTTTTTTTTAAGTGTCAGCTCTCCAAGGCTCCTTTTCTTCACAGAATTGCTTGAAAAGCTATGTACGTTGTACATCATTAGCTTTGTATTCCATTGTGAAAGCATAAGAAAGGTGAAATACTTGCAAAGAAATTCATCCACAGCACTACTTCTCAAGTCAACCACTTCTATCGTACATACTCCATTCCAATTACTGACAAATACAGACACCAGGCTTACAAAGTTGTGATCATGATTACAAGTAATTCTGCACTTTTCATATCAATTTAAAACGTGCAAAATATTACCAAATACAGAAAGCCCCCCCTCCAAAAAAAAGAGGATTAAAAGCTGCACAGCAGCAAAGGGCAAAATTACTCTGTAAGCTTACCATATCACTCCACCACTGCATCCGTCAGTTCATTCAATCCCCGGCTGCCAACCTGTGCCATTAAAGTAGTTCATCAGTGTGTCTGTCAGCTGGAATTTACAGAGCACCTACTGTGTGCTCACTACAGGGTGGGGCAAAAGTAGGTTTACGATTGTTCATATGGAAAAAAATACAATAATTAATAAACAATAGAAGAATTACTCTGGCTGCTGTGGCTCAGTGGTTGAGTGGCCGCCTGCTAATCAAAGGGTTGCTGGTTCGATTCCCATTCAGGGCACCTGCCTGAGTTGTGGTCAAGGTCCCCAGTACGGGGCACACAAGAAGCAACCACACATCGATGTTTCTCCCTCTCTCCCTCCCTTCCCCTCTCTAAAAAATAAATAAAATCTTTTTTAAAAGATTTAAAAAAATAACAATAGCAGAATAAACTCTGTGTTTCATGTACTTACAACTGTAAACTTACTTTTGTGGAAGCAGGTATGATAGAAAAAGGAAAAAGAAACTGGGTTTTCTCTGTTGTCCTAGAACTGATTACAGTCTTGGTGGGGAGAAATAGTCCTGCATAAAACTCAATGTCCTACTGGCAGCAGAACCATTGGATGAGGTGGCTTCTACCCATTTCCCTGTTTAACTTTTTCATGACATATTTTTATTACATGATGCATCTTATGTGTAGGGGTGTATTGGACTGAGAAGAGCAGAAGATAACATCACTTTTGCCCTGGCTCAGTAGGTTGAGCATCGTCCCACAAACTGAAGGATTGCTGGCTTGATGCCAGGTCTCTGGTTGGGAGCGTGCGAGAGGCAACCAATTGATGTTTCTCTCCCTTTCTCCCTCCTTTCTCCTCCTCTCTCTAAAAATAAATAAAATATATTTTTAAAAAACATCACTTTTCACACAGTTTCATAATGATTTATTTCCGTGTCTGTCTTGTCCATTTTGTATTGAGTGTTTTGTCTTTGACTCTATGGTAGGCATTCATGTTGACGGAGGTAATGGCAGTCTTTGAGCTATCATATCAAAACACAATACTAAATAGGAAGCTTGGAGATCGTAAATTCAAGTCCTTGTTGTTATGAATGAGAAAATTCAGGCTGGAGAGGTGAACTGACTTGCTGAAGACTGTAGAGACTGGCAGCAAAGCTGAGATCATAATCTAGGTCACTCGACTCCTCATCCGGTGCTTCTCCAGACATTTGCCATGCATTGCCCTGCTTTTTAACAGGCAATTTTTCTTCACATGTATCACCTTTTGAACTTTTAAAAAATAGTTTGCTCCCCACCCACCCGGGGATCCATAAGAACAAGGAATTCACCTAAGTGTCAGATCCATAAGAACAAGGAATTCACCTATGAATTCCTTGCTTTTAGCACCTATGCCTGGCTACTGTGGGCACTCCAGAGATATTTCATTTTATTTTATGCTTAGAGACAGGGGAAGGGAGGCAGAAAGAGAGGGAGAGAAACATCAATGTGTGAAAGATACATTGATTTGTTGCTTTCACATGCCCTTAACCGGGGAGCTGGCCTGCAACCCAGTCATATGCCTTGACTGAGAATGAAACTGGTGACCTTTTGGTTTGCAAACTGGCACTCAATCCACCGAGCCACACCAGCCAGGACATGTTTCTTGCATTAAGTGAATGACTGACTCAATGAAGGCTCTTCTGATTGTCCCAATCTTGTGAAATTCATTTTCTTGGAGCCTATATCTTAAGCTGATTTGTCATTTTACAGTTGGATTAATTTCAGCCTAAGTGCCAGCCTTCATCAACAACAGCATTGCCATCAATACATATCTTTCCTAGAAAAAGATCTGAGAAAATAAAAGCTACATCCTCTTAGCTTGGATGAAAGCTTGTTCATCAGATAGGAACAAATAATCAAAACCTGACTTTTGAAATTGAATTACAAAATGAAAGGCAATGAAACTGATGTTAGAGACCATTTACTTTGGAACAGCCATAACTGGATTCCATTTGTAATCCCCACTATGGAATACAGTTTCGTCTCTAGAAAGCAAAACAAAAAATTTCCATGACTATCCATGACCTTATTTCCCTAGAAACCCTCCTGATCAAAAAATCTTTCTGCCAACCTATCTCAGCCCAGTCCCTTCTCACAAGTCACAGATGATTTCTCAGTGAGCAGGAATTGCAACCCCTAAACAGAAGTAGATTATCTGAAAAGTGGTTGATGATAGGTATAGGAGGGAACAATGATAAAGGCAATCATCAAGATCCTAAAACAACTCAGAAACTTCCTGTAGTCATTAACCCTCCCCTCCGTCATGTTTCTCTGTTCTGAAACAGGCTCCCACTACTGTCTTTGCACTACACACACACACACACACACACACACACACACTCACAGCTCTGGGCTTCCCTCCCTGCCCTTTCCTATGGGGGACTCAGTGAGTGGCCAAAGGAGGAAAACTTGGAATAAGTAAAACCTTTAAAAAAATAGCGTAACAATGTTAAATTTACTGAAGTTAATATAACTGTCTGTGGTTATATAAGAGTATATCCTTGTTTTTAAGAGATACCCACTGGAATATGAGGGGTAAAGGGCTATGATACATGTAAATTACCTTCAAATGGCTCAGAAAAAAATATAGAGAACAAATGATAAAGCAAATGGGGCGAAATGCTATCAATTGGTGAATCTGGGCCAAGAGTATGTGGGTATACTTTGAACTATTCTTGTAACTTAATTTCAAAATTAAGTGCTAGTGAAGTTCAGTAGTTCCCTATATTTGTGAAGAATCTCAATCTAGCTACATCTTAATTACTTTTTATTGTGTGTCCAGCACTGTACTGGAACCTCAGGAGTGCTATAAATGATGTTCCTACCCTGAGGAAGCTTAACATCTATTGAGGCTCAAACAGGAAGCAGATTATAAAAGTTCAAACAGGAAGTTCAAAAACGAAGATCAGAGTAGGTGGATAGGATCAAGAAAGGCTTCAAGGAGAAAGTAGGGCCTGAGCCTCAAAGGCAGGGTTTAAATCAGTAGAGGATATTTCTGACAAAGTCAACAAATCATTTGGGCAACTCAGGGAGAGGCCTGTGCAGAGACTTAGAGTACTGGAAGGGAGAGTGGGTATTAGGAAATATTGGAAAATAAGGTTGAGTAGTTAAGCTGGGGCCAGTCTCTAAGTTCCTCAAAAACAGTGTCTAATTAGGTCTCATGCAAAATATCCCCAGAGCATAGGGCACTGGACCGAACCCATTCAACATACCCTTACCATTGATGAAGACATCATACTCTGATTAAGCCCAAAACCAAGATGAGGAGTATGTCCCTAATCCTCTACATAACAGATATATACATATGTATTCTTATATAGGTATTGATCCCAGAGCAGGGACTTTCTAAAGCTCAAGCCAAACAAACTAAGTGATAATGGAGGACTTGGTAAGGTAAGTGTAGGTGGCAAAACCCCTGTGAGGTACTACTGTTCAAATGCACAAGTCCTTGAAGGGGTACTCACATTTTAAAAGGATGGCCTTGCAAGAAAGCTGTCCTCTCATTAAGGGATGAACCTCCTGACGTGGGGGCATTTCAGATAGGAGCCATGGTTGTTTGGCCTTTTTGAGGCTATTAGAGGCCCAGTCCTTTCCCTAGTAGTTGGCATTCTCACCTGCTCAGAGCCCCAGGAGCAGGACCTCATCAATACAGTAGGCCCATGCCTCCCATGTATGCTCTATCAAAGCCGTGTGCAAATTTTGGTTAATCAAAGCCACTCCCCACCCACCACAACTTGCATTAAAACTTCAGTCATGTATCTTCATTTCTGATTTCTTTTGACCAGCCAGCAGCTTCTAACGGCTTTAGACTGATGATGCATCAACAAGCACCAAAATGCATTAGAGGTGGGGTAAGCAAACTACGGCCTGCAGACCAACTCTGGCCCCACCACAAGTATTTGCATGACCCTCATGCTGAGAATGGCTTTTACATTGTTTAATGATTGAAAAGAATCAAAATAATAATAATTCAGGACATGTGAAAATGAAATTCGAGTGTGAATGTCAAATTTCAGTGTCTGTAAATGAAGTTTTATTGGTGCCCAACCACGCTCATCCTGTTCCATCCATGTTATGTATTATTGCTTTTGTGCTTTAGTTAACAGTTGAATAGTTGCAGAAACCAGATGGCTTGCAAAGCCTAAAGTATTACCCTGCTGGCCCTTTACAGAAAGTTACCTGACCCCTGACCTAGAGCAACTATTCTCAATATGGAGCTATTTTGCCCTCTAGGAGACATGTGGCATTGTCAAGAGACAGTTTTGGTTGTCGCAAGTGGAGGTGGGATGGAGTGTTACTGACATGTAGTGGGTAGGGATGTTGTTAAACATGCTACAATAGCCAGGTCTCTGCCACAAAGAATCATCTGTCCTCAAATGTCAGTAGTGCTAAGGTTTAGAAATGATGGATTAGAGGAACCTAAGAAACTTCTGGTAGAGGCAACTCCATCCTTAATAAAGAGTACCATTTATGGAACACCCAGGTCTTTTAATTTACATGAGCTTGCATAGCCTTCACAATCACCATGCAAGGGTTATTGATACTCCCCTTTTTCACGGAAGTTTGTAACACAATTTGACCACAACGCACATGGCTAGCAAGGCTGTCAGGCTCCAGAGTCTGTATTTTTCCACACCTCTCCTACCGCTACTCAGTGGTGTCACAGGCTTTCATTCGGCTGCCCCCTAGTGTTCGAGCTATACAGATGCAGGCCAGTGTCCTTTCCTTCAGGCCTGGGTACCATGATAGGACCACTACCCCATCTCCAGCATCTGGCCATTTGGAAAATGAAGCCGGGGGGGAGGGGAACTCTACCTCGACCCCAAGCAAACTTATAAAAACTGACCACTCTCCCTCTTTCATTCAGGATGGGAGGCAAGGACAGGAGCTTCCCTCCTTGGCAGACTTAGGACACAAAATACTTGCTACCTTTAGAATGCCTTTTGACCTCAGTTGGTGTGGCCCAGTAGATTGAGCACCCGCCTGCAAACCAAAAGATCAGCCTGGGTTGCTGGCCAGGTCCCCTCGATGTTTTTTTCCCTCCCTTCCCGTAACAGTAAATAAATAAAACCTTTTTAAAAAGAATGCCTTTTGAGTCATAAAGAACAGTCATAGTCATGAATTCCCAGGATGCTTACATCACAGGATTAAATGGGAGGAGAATCTTGGTTTGTAGGATCTGACACTCCACTTCTTCCACCTATTATCCTAGATGATGAGCTCAACAGATCGGTCAGATCCATGCTAATGAAGGAAAAGTAGAGGACTTCCTGTCCACCTCCATCTCTCGCCCCCATCCATGAGAATTTCAAGCTCAGATGGAGGGAGGGGACAGGACAGTCCACCTAGGAAGGTTGCATACCAGCTAATGGTGCCTCCCCAAGCCCCTCCAATCATCCACTTGGAAGGCAGCCACCCGCTCCTAAAGCAAACCGTGATGGGTCACATCACCTAATGATTTAAGATCAGATCACACAGCCATTGAGCATTTCTTTGAATTTTATTGAAAATTGACATGGACATTAGAAAGGTATCAAGCTAAACAGTGCTGGTTTGGGGATGTTTCTCCTGGCGAATGGAAGCCCCGGAGGGGCAGTGAGTGGTCACACCTTTGAACAAAAAGAAAGAAGAAAGGAAAAACAACACAGATTCTGGAAAACATGCAAAGAGGCTCTCTCAAGAGACACCAGACAGTGGGATGGCGATGGCTGTAGGGATATACGGAAATGAGGACACTCACATGGTATTTTGATGCAAGTTAAACCAATGAATTCAAGGCAGATTTTCAACAGGAAAGCTCTCCAGCCAGATCCCAGGTTGAGCAGAAACCTCTCTCAAAACCCCAACTGGCTTCAAAAGGTTGAATGGATTAATTTTTCTCTCACTAAACTTAACCCCCCCTCCCATCTTTCATTTCCTCACTGAGTGTTAGTGGATCCATTTTTGCCCTTGCTGGGGGTCAGCAGGAGGTCTGTGAATGCTAAAGAAGATACAGATGTTACTTGACTTTCCCTTCCATATTCAGAAATGTTTAGTAGTGGCTGTAGACAGTCAACCCACTGAACCAGAGAACTCGTGTTTAAAAACAAAAACTCAACCGAAAACTTGAGAACAGCACTTCCACACCCACAGCTGAGGTCTCCTGCCCCAGTCACTTACACTTGGGTGAGTTGTCCTGTAGTTGTTTCTGAGGTTACACTTGGTCCATTCTCCAGCTCTGATGGTTCTTTTCCTGCCTTGTTAGGTTAGGACAAGACACTTCCGTTTAAAATACCATGTAAGTCAGGAGAGAGCTTCTTGCCTGGACACAGGGACATATGAACACTTGCTGAGTGTGTAGTGTGTAGTGTGTGTGTGCACACACAGTTTCGGGGAAGAGGGAATTGATTGGTTTCTGGCTTGAAACAATGTGGAACCCTAACTCTTCTATAATGGCAGTCTTCTCCTTTAGATTTAATGCAGCTGCTGAAGACAAGATTAAAAAAAGCTGGAGAGGGAGAGAGAGAAAGAAAACACCGAATTAGCCAAAGAAAAACATTCAAAGTAAGACAGGGCGATGGGAGGGGGCAGTGTGAGGTAGAACAGATTATACTTGCAGAAGACAGGTTAGAAATGGGGTCACTGATGGACCATCACCACTGGGAAATAGGCTGAGAAGGTTTTAAGAACACCACACACCGGGTTTGAAGCTTCTTGTTTTAATTAAAAACAAGCACATATTAACAGCTACATGGGAATGCCAGATGATTAAAAGAAGAAACAAAAACAAAAGTGGTCTGCACTGCAGCTAGGAAAAGCAAACTTCTTGGCTTAAGAGAAACTAGGCACGCGCACATGTGTGTGTGTGTGTGTGTGTGTGTGTGTGTGAGTACACGTGGGGATTTTTCAGGAAAGCTGTTCCATTCCAGTCTGGAAAAATAAAAGCACAGACCATTTCTAATGACTGGTTTTGTTTCACCAGAGGTAAACAGAGTAGTTAGGGTATTTAAAAAAAAATAGCAACAACTGTACTCATTAGAAAGCCTTTTCACCAAAGGGGAGGAATCTTTCTCTCTACAGCGAGAAAACTACCACTAACCAATGTCACCCCAATAATAGATGTAATAAAATAAAAAAGAAAGAAAACTGCTCAATAAAATAACAATTTTAATTATTTTCCATAGTGTGGATCAACTTCCTAAAGGCCTTGTGCTCACTCACAGGTTAGATTTTCGTTTACCAAACTTTCTTGACTATAAGGATCATCTAGGGCATTTGTTAAACAAAAGTGTGCCTGGGCCCCATTCCAGACTTCAGGAAAGCTGACAGCTCACGGTTGCTGGTGACCTCTACCGTCAGCAGAAGCACTCAGTTCAGGAGCTGGTCTGAAGTCTTCTGCTTTGCCGGCCCCTACCCACTCATCCTTGGATATTTTTCTATGGGGAAAAATGTAAGAGGCCTCTAATACTAACTCTTCAGGTTCTCTGAGCATCAGAAGACCTTGTCTCCAGGAACACACAGGAATGAACAGACTGAATCCCTTAATGAGGTGGATGGGGAGTCAGGAGACACTGAGTTTGGCTTGGCTTCTGCCACAAAACAGCCCTGGAACCTCTGGCAAGTCCCTTCACTTCTCCGGGCTTCGATTTTCTTTTACGCCGCACCCAAATTTCTTCCTTAATACAAAATTCCTTTCTTAGTCTCTGAAGGTCTCTCAAAGGCTGCGTGGCTCTAAAAATTTTGAAGTTTTCAGAGCTCGTCAAACCTCAAATACTTAATCCGTAAACATATGTAAATGAGGGGGCCCTGTTTGTGATGCAAATAATTACCCTGGAGGAAGAAGACCAATTGGTTGTTTTTTTGAGTTTGGGTTTCGGTGGAAGCAGCTGTGAAACTGGACCTGGAAACATCAAAACTGCAAACAAGATGCCCTTCCCCAGAAGGCTGGACAGCCCTAATTTAGCATTTCTCTGAGCTACTGGAGGAGTGTCTAAGTTCGTCTTTTAAAACAAACAAACAAAAAAACCCTGCAAGGCATAGGGGTCTGCTAAAATGTTCCACTGAGACTTGCGTTTTTCAAGAAGCTAGCTTAAGCTTTGGCAGCAGGCCCTTCATACTTGCCTGTGGCCACTAACAAGACAGCGACTCACCAAATAACGTATCATAACTGCACTCTTGCTTTACCAACAAGAAAAGATCAAGAGTGTGCATGTGTTTGATGTTCATTTTCTCTACCTTTCACTTCCTATTATTATTATCTATTACTAAAGAGAGAAACTCTTCCCATTTGCAACACTTCAAAAAGCCTGAATATTTGGCATAGCCTTGATAGACAGTGTTTTGAAAGAAATTAACAAAAAAAAAACAAAACCCTTCAAAAATTCAAAAGTTGTTGTTCATGGTCAGTGCCAGTGAGACTGGGAAGCAGAACTCAAAAGAAGGGGGGGTGCGTTGAAGTGGAAGTACATGGCAGGGGCAGGGGGCCCAGCTTCCTGGCACCCTGCAGGAAAGCTGTCAGTTAGAATAAGAACCTTGGTTTAAAAGGCTAAATGGAGTCCAGTCCAGCTGTAGCGGGGGATACTATTCAGTACACAGCCATGGATTACTGCAAAGGAAGGGCAGAGAAAGGGCATGTTAGCCACAGATTATTGCCAGCTCACCTTCAGCTTTCACTTTCACTGGCCAAACACCAAAGGTCACTGTGCCTGACAATGGAGGGCTCTCTACTTCCAAGGATTTCCCAAAGCCATTATCGGATAGCCCCCTTGATCAAAATTAGGACTGGAATATTTATAAACCAAATCCGTAGACTGGAGACAAAGTTAGGGACCAATCAAGGAATAACACTCCTCCTCTCCAGTTGATAATCTCACCTCTTCTTATTGGGAGAAGCCAGTCTGTATGCAAAATACAGATTAAAACTCATCATCGCATTGCCCAAATAAATAGACTGGAAGGTTCATCAAAGCAAAACTGAAAACCCTGATTCTTTGACTGCTCACTGTGGCAGTTTGTGACATGGGGTTATTATACCCGCTACTGACCCTGCCTTTGGGGGATGGTGTGGAGCCCTAAAGGAGATTACAGAGGAGATGCTGAGACACCGCAGAAGAATTCCTTAAACCTATCATTCAAGACACTAGACTGGTAATAACATTCAGGTTTATTTCTCCTTCTGCATCTGTGGGGTACCCAGAATTATAGAGAGAGGGAATTTATGCTATTTTCTTCAGCAGTCATGTTTTCTGGGAGGGGCTTGCTGTAGATAAACTTATTCTGGATTTTATACACAGCTTGAGAACAGTTACTTTGAGTGAATCAAAACCGGAAAGGGCTGGGCGGAGGGCCTAAAGGAAAAGGTGCCAAAGGATCTCCTTCTGGAGCCCTATGAGAAGGAGCTGTGGCTCTGCTGGGAGGCAGCAGGTACTCAGGGAAGCCCAGTGACTAGGCACTAAGGCAGAAAGCCTTGTTGACTGGTGCTTACCCAGCCACAGTGGAGGTAAATACCTCAGGGAAGCGAGCAGCCATCCGAGCGTGAACAAGGAAACTCGTGGTAGAAAGTAGCAGATGGGAGCCCTGAACATGGTACAGTCTGGCAAAGATGGAGATGGGGAGTGGCTGGCGGGAAGCACTGGGAGGGGAAGTGGGATGCATGATGCATCTCTAAGCCACATGGCTGCTCGCTTCCTGACCAGAGGCCAGACACCATCCTCAGACTCTCTGGCTTCTATGAACTTTGGCAGGAAGAGAGTGAGGGGCACTGGTTGTGCACCCCGACTCAGGTTAAGGGGTAATTAAAGAAAGGGAGGCCCAGGTCTGTTGTGCAGGAAAAGGGCGTCTACCGGAAGCGCAAACTGAAAATAAAAAGAGAAGTTGGGTTAATGAATGGATGGATTAATGTACAAAAAAACAAGTTAGAAGAAAACTGTTTCTCATAACGACTAATGGATAAATTAGAATATATAGCTATGTTAGATGATCTTAAGGTCCTATATTGCATTAGCTCCTGGGAACATGCTTTCTCGCTTGTGGCAGCAGTAGTGGTATTAGCTAGCAAAATAATTATCAACAGTCTCAAGAATACATTCTCTCTTCTTAAGTACTAGGTCCTGACTAATGCTCCCCCACCAGGCACGCACCTTGCGCAGGAGTACCTTGAGGAAATCTCCAGGTGGTCTCCGGCCACTGGACAGAGCACCAGACTCTCAGCTACTGACTGCCTTATCCCACAGGGAAAGCACATAAATTTCAGGTTTCACCTCAGGTAGCCTTTGGAACAGTCCCAGTCAGTTAAATAGGTACTCTGGGGCAAGACCAGTCCTAATCAGCTAAGTAGCACCCTGGGGCAATAGCTGTTTGGGAAGTGTCTGTTTCACACTAGTTGCCTGAAAACCTGAACTAGGGAAATCTATTACTGGTTTGTGTTCACCTGGCACTTTGACCTTTCCTTCAGTTAAACTTCCTCCTTGTGACATAAACAGGGCAAGTAGTATCCATCCCCATGTCATATATGAGGAGACTGAGAAACACAGGGAAATTAACTGTCTTGCCCACTCACAAAGAAAAAGACAACCAGAATCAGAACCTGAATCCCTTGGCCATTTAATTATACCATAGTGTCCCTGAGAATGCCTTGGCTGTGGATCTAAGCCCCTATTTTTTACCTGAAGAATACATTTATCTCATTAAATAAAGACTATTAGATATTTGAGGATAGTTAAAAGCATATGCATATGTATGTTTGTATAGTTACTTCCTCAGAGTGAATACATCCATGTACCTACACACACATGAACGGCCATTTATACCAAGAAGACAAGTTCTGCCCTGGCTGGTGTGACTCAGTGGATTCAGCGCTGGCCTGCGAACCAAAGGGTTGCCAGTTCGATTCCCAGTCAGGGCACCGGGCCAAGTCCCCAGCTGAGGGCATGCAAGAGGCAAGCGATCCATCACACATCGATGTTTCTCTCCCTCTCTTTCTCCGTCCCTTCCCCTCTCTCTAAAAATAAATAAAATTGCCCTGGCTGGCGTAGCTCAGTGGATTGAGTGTGGGCTGCGAACCAAAGCATCGCAGGTTTGATTCCCAGTCAGGGCACATGCCTGGGTTGCGGCCCACGTCCCCAGTGGGGGCCACATGAGAGGCAACCACACATTGATGTTTCTCTCTCTTTCTCCCTCCCTTCCCCTCTCTAAAAATAAATAAACAAAATCTAAAAAAAAAATAAGAATAAAAATAAATAAATTATTATTTTTTTTAAGAATAGGAGTTCTACATTCTTGTTCCAGTTCTGCCACTAACTCACTGTGTGATCCTTGGTTGAGTCTCTTAAATTCCTCCTCCAACAATTCACAGGATTGTTGTAAGGCTAAAGCAAGATACCATATGAAAAAAACACTTTGAAAGGTATTAGGATGTTATATGAATGCTCATCTCTCATTTAATTTTTTTGTCTACTTGCCAGAGGAAGGGAAACCTAAACAACACTGCAATAGCCTATGTTCTGGGCTTCACAGGAAGGCTGACATATTTTGACACTTGCACGCTGTTGCATATACCGCACAGCCTCCAAGAATCGAGGGCCAGTAACAACAGAGATATAGTATCTGCAGCTGTGTACAGGTCACAGAAGAATTATTTGTCTCACAGTTTCAGACAACCACAAGTAGTATCTCAAGCAATTTCAAGACCAGTAAGGAACAGTAAGCCTCACTCTCCTTACTGAGAGGTGGCCTTTGTGATCTGCCCCAGGAATGAGGACTTTGGGGAGGAAACAGGCTGCCTTTGCTGCTTTTGGGTCCCACAGAGCCAAGGCCTCTCTCCCCTGTTTGGTTTGGAACTGCTTTTGTGGTCTTCTGGGGAGAAGCCTGCCAGGAAAAAACTCAACCTACTTGGGTTAAGGTTGGCTGTTCCTGCTGTTTGCTAATTGCCTCTCACTTATAAAGTGAGGCTTTAATTATAGTTTTGCCAGAATTCATTTCAGTAATGGCCACTAACAATGATTTTCAGGAAAATGTAAACCAAATTGTGTCAAACAATATTAATTCAGCCTCAGTAAGTGAGATCTAACTTACCAGAATACATCTTTTCTACTCTCCTCATTAAAATGGGGGAACAAAGAGGACACACGTGAACTGAGCTTCTACAGGTGTCAGACACGCTGCAATGCACCGGGCCCACCACAGAGGACAGTCTAGGAAGTGATTGTTTTCCTGAATGGAAATCTGCTGCTCAATTCCAGTCAACTAACAGGGCCTCTAAAGGCTTGCCATTAGGCTAGACAATAAATCGTTCCATTGTTCTTTTAGGGTTGTTTCCTTTGGCCCAATTTCATGGGCCTTATGTTTCAGATGCCTCTGTGGATTTCCTCTCTGGGACTTGCTTGAAAATAGGATGTTTTGCCAGCTGTCTAAAGTCCCCAGTGCAATAGCTGCAGCTCTCAGTTCGGTGATGAACAGCGGGCTCTCCATTTAAATCATAAGCTGCATCGGTGAGTGGGGAGAAGCTCCTAATATTTTATATTCCCCCATCCAAACAAACCACTGTGAAGGCATTTATGAGACAAGTGGAGTATTCTGAACACTGACTAGGAATTTTATGTTAATAAATTGTTAATTTTGTAGGTGGCATTGTGGCTATGTTTTTTTTTAAGATTTTATTTATTTACTTTTAGAGAGGAAGGGAGGGACAAAAAGAGGTAGAGACACATCTATATGAGAGAGAAACATGGATCAGTTGCCTCTTGCAAGCCCTCAACTGGGGACCTGGCCCGAGACCCAGGCATGTGCCCTGACTGGGAATCAAACCAGTGACCTTTAGGTTCACAGCCGGGGCTCAACCTACTGAGCCACACCAGCCAGGGCTGTTTGTTTTAAAGGGTCATTACCTCTTAAAATGTATGCTAATGTATTTACAGATGAAATAATGTGAGTTTTGCTTTATAATAATCCAGCAGGCTTGGGGTAGTAGATGAAACAGGATCAGCCCCACGTTCATAGTTGTTTGGGGCCTGGGTTGAGGGTGACTGGATTGCGCTCTGCTGTCCTCTCTCTCCTTGTGTTCCTGTTTGAAAGTGTCTCTGGTAAAGTTTAAACAATAGTAATAAGCTTAATTGTGTGAAATTAAATGTATTTATGTTCCCTCACTATCTACTACCTGAGTCTCATAGAACAGGTGCTTCGTCATTGCTATAGTCAACCTATAAATGATGTGATGCCAGGAGCTGCTTTATTCCCTTCTGTAGATACAACACATAGCACTAAGGAACCCATCTCACCAAAGGTAGGTGTTCATGAAACTGGTACTTGTAGAATTAAATGTAAGGAATTCTATAATATCTGAGAGCTCTTAGTTTCTTCTACTTTCACAGTTTCATAGTTTTGGGGGGGTACAAAGTCACAAAAATTGGAGAACTTGAACCCTTTGGATAAGAAATTGCCCCCAGAGGGAAACAGAGAAGCAAGTTTCTGTTCGCTCAGAACACTGCCAAACCTGGGGGACAATGCCACTGTGACAACTGCAAAGCAGGGCTGCTAAACCCAACAATTTCCCTCCTCATCGCAGTCTAGTTAATTTTGAAAGTAATGCTTAGGACACTTTAAGAAAGAAATGATGAAACCTGAACCTCAAATATTGATCCACCTTTGCTACCCAGCTGTTCTCTCGGTAGAAGTCTAAAAATATCCCACTTTAATCTGGTAGGGAAACATTCAACATGTACACTTGAGACCACACCAGACTATTTCTTAATATTCTAAGTCACAAGAGGAAACCAGTTAGGATAATGAAGCAGCTTGTTTTATGATTAGATAAGTGTGTTGAGAAGGGGTGGGATTCGGGGAAAGGTGTTCTAGAAGCCACCGCCAGTTCTACTGAGAGTTAATAAAGCTTACCAGGACCCTGGGTCTCATGCAGCATGCAGCAAACAGCAGAGTTAACTGTAAAACAGTAAGAGCTGATGAAGATGGCGTGAACTTGAGGAGAAATCAAATATTATGAGTTCACACAAACAATGAAGAGTTAGAGGTCAAAGGAGGTTAGAAGGAGTAAGAGGGGAGGTGGGGAGGGTGGGCTGGTTAGGATCCCTGAAACACAGGCACTCTTTCTTAACCTCTAAAGGCAGTCAAAGGAAATTTTAAGTATGTGACTCTATTATATCCAACCACCATCTCTCAGTCAGAAATGCCACTATCACCACGTCTACCCTCATACCCCACCACCGCCATCATCATTCTGGGACCACAGTGACACAGGTCTCACAATGGGTATTTCAGAAGTTAGTTAACTGTCTAAGGAATTATATAAGAAGCCCAGGTCTAGGGCCACTTATACAAGTATGAAAGGGGACAGCCTGTTCTGTCAGGTCCTCATTCCTAACATGAGGTGCCACATACTAGCAAGGTTTTCACCTACTCAGAATTGGAAAAGGGTACCATCACCAGCCCCAAACATTCCTGGAGACTGTAGGGAGAGTCTTCTGCCTGGGGTTGGCAGGGGTGGGGGGAATGGGAGGGCATGAAGTAATTTGAGGCAACTGGGGGAAAACCTGGTCTGGGAGAAACTTCAGCTAATAGCAGAATAGAGAATATTTATAGTTTAGTGTCTGTCAGGGGGATCCGAACAAATGAATCTTCTAATTCCTGCAAGCAGTCTGTGAAACTACCCCAGGGATTGACTTAATCAATGCCACAGGGCTATGAAGGCAGCAGGTTACAGCTGGAAGACAAATTTAGACTTTTCTAATCTTTAAAATAGGAATCCATGCCTGCTGGCACAACTAACACGCCATGACAGATCAGTTAATATACAGTGTCCCCAAAGAGGTGTTTTTTCCTGGCTCGTTGAACTTTATCCATCAAATAATACCAAAAAGAGTTAATTAATCAGTGAATTCTACATATATCGTTATGGTTCAGTAACACAAATGTCTAGACTAACTGGTGAAAATGTTCAAATTATACTTTTGAATAAAGAATAATCAGATTGCAAAACTGAGTGCCTTCAAATATAAAATATTTTAATACTGTACAAAAGTCACTATTTTCTTCCTAAGTGATAAGCCAGGCACAGAGGAAAGGAAGATGTTTCTTTCTTTTGCCAAATATCCGATAATTGAGTCAGGAACAAGTGGCTAAAAACAGAGGGCGATGACCATGGACATCTTTCAGATCCCCAAGCCCCTGTACTAAGGACGTTGCCTAACACTCCATCTGAGGGCTTCCCGAGTCACACTGCACAACTACAGAGCGTAAGGGACCAGTGCGTCTTTTCCTGCTGTTGTATAGGTCCCATTAGATATGCTTTTCTCTTCTCTGGTTCTGGGATGTGGAATGAGGTGGGTGAGGATAATTGGCCCCCCTGGTAATCAGGAGCCCATGCTATCTTGCCTCACCCAACACCAGGGGAGAGAGACAGATTGTAAAATCATTCCCCAGGTTGGGGATGGAGCACCCAGAGTATACCAGCATCTGAGGGATCCCCACCAAGTTCTCAGTATTCCAGGCCAGGAACAACTAAACAGTCAAGAGGATGGACAGCAAAGGGGTGAGAAACCGGAACTGGGCTACAGCGATCAACAGCAGCAGTTAAACTGCTGGTTGCAGCTCGTGAGAGCTGAGGCAGAGAGAGGGTGGGCCCACAGGCACAGAGAGGCCAACACCGCAGGCACAGGACGAGAAAGAAGACCTGTAAGCCCAATTGGCTCCGACCTCTCAGGGAGAGCACACCCAAAGGTTTCTGTGAAGACTCTCTCCCACTACCCTCTATCTGCCCATTTTTGTTCATCTCTTTCTTATACCTTTGCGGTGCTCATTTGTTTCCTCCCTTCTTTCTACTCTCTCACTGTCCTTTTGCTTTTCCTCTCCTTTTCCTCCATCTCTTTCTACCTGACTTTGCAGGACTTTCCTAAGCAGGCCAAACAGCGGGCCTGGGCCTCTGTGACTTACTCTTGGTCCCCTTAATTCAGGGAATCTGAAGGTCCTATGGGGACACTGACACCAGTTACAGGTACCCAAACTGGTTGAAGTCCACAGCTCACCTCTGTTCACCATCCTTGAGGCCTCCTCAGCCTCCAGGTCCCACCCTGAGGGGATGAGCAAGAGGAGAAAGAAGCCACCACTCCACAGCAGCCTCCCACTTACTTTTTCTTCTCTTTGTCCCTTTTCAGAGTCTGTGAGCCTCCAGCCTGGGAGCCCTGGGACTGGAGCAGCTCGGCCGCTGTCTTTCTCTGTTTGAAAGCATTCACTTCATCATCCAGGGATTTCTTCTTATCCTCCAGCTTCTTCTTTTCGTCCTGGTGTAGTTTCTTCAGGCGGTCAAACTTCTCATGCAGCTGGCAAGAAAGCACAGGGAGGTTGGGGGAGTCCCCCATGAGCAGCTCCCAGCTGAGCTGAGCCCAGGGTGACTGGGGACTTACAACTCTGTAGGACCTTGGGACCTCAAGAGACACTTCTGCTAGAGACAGCTATGATGGCACCAAAGGTTACTGTGTTCTGGATAGTCTCCTCCTGCCATTTTACCTCCAAGTTTCCACTCCTAAATATAGTCAAAGAACTGTGCATTTTGTTTAATCAAACGTTTTATTTAAAAGATTTACCCCATGGACCCTGGAGGGTATGGCTCAGCTGGTTGGAGCATCACCCTGTAAACTGAAAGATCAAGAAGGGTTCAATTTCCAACCAGGGCACATGCCTGGGTTGTGGGTTCAGTCCCTGGTTGGGGTGCATGGGAAGCAACTGACTGATATTTTGCTCTCACATCAGTGTTTCTCTCCCTCTTTTTCTCCCTCTCTTCCCTCTCTCTAAAAATCAGTAAGAATGTCGTCGAATGAGGATAAAAAAATAAAATGAGTTACCACATGGTTAGTAATATTATTATAATAGTGTAACATTATTGAGTGCTTATTGTAGATCAGGCACTGACTTTTATAAGAACTTTATATGTATTAACTCATTTAATTGTCACAACACTCCTAGGGGGTAGGTTCTTTTGGTATCTGCATTTTGTGAGGAAACAGAAGGTGAAGGAAGTTAAGGAATTTGCCCAACCAAGGTCCATCCATTCTATAGAGTATTGGATAGTGAGATCTCCCAACATGTTAGGGCCCCTGGCGTTTCTCATCCGCTCCAGTCAGAGAGGATCACCATGGATTACAAAGCAAACCTCAGCAATGCCAAAGCCGATCAAAGGAAATACTTGTTCTTAGACATGGAAAGAGATTTTTTTAAAAAAGTTTTACAAAACGGAATGAGTGTGGAAACCTCAGCCTTGACCAAGGGGAGGTTTAATTGGCCCTGAATAGAGCCAGAGACCAGCAAGAATATTCTGTCATGCCATTGTGGTAAGTGGATCATTAGGTACAGGTGATGTCCAGACCGATGTGGCTCAGTTGGTTGGGGGTCATCCCTTAAAGTGAAAGTTCACTCAATTGATTCCCGGTCAGGGCACATGCCTGGGTTGTGTGTTAAGTCCCCTGTTGGGGTACATACAAGAGGCAATTGGTCAATGTTTCTCACTCTCTTTCTCCCTTCCTCCCTGTCTCTCTAACAATGAATAAATAAAATTTCTTTTAACAAGAGGTATAGGCGGTAACAAACTAGAATGAGATAAACTACCTTAAACAGTAAGAGTAGACCAAGCATAATTTCACTTTTTAAAAAAGATTTTATTAGCCCTGGTGGGCATAGCTCAGTGGATTGAGCACAGACTATGAACCAAAGCATCACAGGTTTGATTCCCAGTCAGGGCACATGCCTGGGTTGCAGGCCACGGCCCCCAGCAACTGCACAATGATGTTTTGCTCTCTCTCTTTCTCCCTCCCTTCCCCTCTGTCTAAAAATAAATAAGTAAAACCTTTTTATTTTATTTATTAAATAAATAAATAATTTTATTTGATGGGATAAATTATTATTTATTAATAATAATTAATTAATTAAATAATTCATTAAATAAAATATCTGTTTAATAAATAATTTATTTAATTAAAATAAAGGCTTTATTTTATAATTATTTTTATAAATAAAATTATTTATTTATTTAATAAATACAATCTTTATTAAAAAGATTTTATTTATTTATTTTTAGACAGGGGAAGGGAGGGAGAAACAGAGAGAGCGAAACATCAATGTGTGGTTGGTTTTTGCGTGTCCCCTGCAGGGGACCTGGCCCGAAACCCAGGCATGTGCCCTGACTGGGAATCAAACCAGTGATCCTTTGGCTTGCAGCCTGCGCTCAATCCACTGAGCCTCACCAGCCAGGGCCAATTTTTTTTGAGGATGCAAAAGAGAATTTAGGATTCTGTAGTACTTGCAGTATGCCTTGAAGGAGGTCAGGTCTCCAGATCCTAGAGGTATTTGGGACTATCATTTAGTAAGGGGTGGTGGATGACAGGCTTGCAGCGTAAACAAGCTTTTACTAGTCCCTTGGAGTAGGGTAGTGGAAGCTCTGCTGATCAGTTGCCTTAACGTGGCTTTTGTCCATTGGCTTTTCATTCATCTCTCTTTGAGCTCCCCTTACTTCTTCTCCTTAAAGGCCTAGGTGACATTTGTTTTTGAAAAATGAAACTGAAATAAAATCAATACCCTCATTCTGGGCTTCAGTGATAACCCTAGAGAGTCATAGCAGAATACCAGGAAAGAGACTTGGGAAGTAATTAAGTGCTTCTGTTCATCATGGGTCTCAAAGCCCAGAGAGGGGAAGCAGTTGTTCATGTGACCCAAACTATAGTTGAGGCCACTGCATTGGGCAGCAGTGGGAGGAGTGGTAGGGGGACCTAGGAGGCAAGGCAACAGTTAGAGGACTAACCGTACTCTATTAGGCCTGGCTTGAGTAATGAAAACCCCAGAGGGACCATTAAACTGTAGTTTAAAAATGTGCTAGAGCCACACAGATGTTTCTTTAATGCCACCATGAAATGTAACAGAATATCCAAATGACTAGGGAAGTGCCCCAGCTGTTACTGTTTTAGGTTTTAACAAGGTACCCAGGAATGCCTGGAACCATCTTTCCCCGTGGCCATCAGAGCAGTTGGGATGGGGCAGGGCAGCCAAGAAAGTCATCAATTATCGCTACTGAGCTCCAAAGTCCTGGAAGAGAGAAAAGAAGCAGCTCACACCTGTCCCCAAGAGGCTGCGTGAGGTCTTGACTTTTGAGCAGTGCTGCCCAATAGAACCTTCTGCGACAGTGGAAATGTTCTATATCCGTCCTGTCCAATATGATAGCCACTAGTCACATGAGGATTGAGCATTTGAAATGCAGCTAATGTGACTGAGGAACTGAGTTTTAAATTTTATTTAATTTTACTTAATTTCTATTTCAATAGCCACATGTGGCTAGTGGCTACCAGATGGACTGCACTGCTCTAGAGAATTCAGTAATACAGAATGACTTAACACCCTGGCTTTGGGGAATGAGAAACCAAGGAAACACAGATGTCTTGCAGCTCTCTCTGTGACAGCCAAGGCAGGGCTGCACGTGCTGTGCCCCATTCTTGCGCGGAGGCTGCAAGGCTCTGGCTGGCTGTGCTGTCGGGGCAGAAGCCCCTGCGGTGCCCAAGCTCAGCCTATTTTCCCTTCCCACCTATCACCCAGGCTCACATTTACCTCTTTCTCTGCCTCTTTGAGTTCAGCTTCTTTCTCTTTGACTCTCTGGACAAACATCTGTCTCATCTCTTCTTCCTTTTTCTGGAGCTCTCCTAGGAACTCATTCCTTTTGGCCTCATATGTCTCCTGTAAACTGCAAACATGGTCAGGTTACTTCCCCTGCCTTTGGAATGGCTCCTAGTTGATGAACACTTACCCTAGTGGTCCTCCCTGGGTTCTCCTACCCTCCTTTCCCGATTTCGGGACAGGTGTAAAAACAGTACCACAAAGCTGTGGGCAGCTGGCTTGGCATGTGACAGCAGAATCACAGGGCTGCTTGAACGTAATGGGGTAATCCTGGGGACCTTGAGAGATATTTAGAACTGGCAGTGACTTGGAACATTTGCTTCTATACTCTCATTTTACAGGTGAGCAAACAGGCCCAGAGAGGTAGGTGACTTGCTCTCAAGACCACACAGCTACTCAGAGTCAGAAGTGGGACCAGAAACTGGGCCTTTTGTCTTTTACTGTGGATCTGCCCACTCCACTCCGCTGCCAGGTCCTGGCTCTGAAACTGACCACATTAATGAACTCTTGTAATAAACACTTGGTGAGACTCCACCATGTGCTAGACACAAGACCGAGTGACAGTAATGCTAGTCACTCAACATCTACAGCAACAGCCATTATGCCTGCTATCAAGGAACTCACAGTTTGGTGGGAGATGCCTAGGCTAAATCTCCCTGCCCCAGGCCTGGACTTGGTTTTAAATAGGCATTAACCTGGTGAAAAAGAGTAAGAATTGTGCTCCGAGGAGAGCAGCATGTGGAAAAGCACATGTGGAGAGAGACTGGCATACTGGGGGGGGCACGCACAGTCCAACATGGCTGGAGTAAGCTGTGGAGCAGTGGGATATGAAGTTCCTCAGTCTGGCAAGAGAAAGCAGATGCTGGATGCCATACAAGACTTGGACATTTATCCATGGTAAGGTTTTAAGCAGGAGGACTGACTCGATCCACTTTGAAAATGAGAAAGGCTACTCTGGCTATTGCATAAAGGA
The DNA here is from genome assembly GCF_004126475.2 of Phyllostomus discolor. Lineage (NCBI taxonomy): Eukaryota > Metazoa > Chordata > Mammalia > Chiroptera > Phyllostomidae > Phyllostomus > Phyllostomus discolor. The sequence continues at coordinate 70,820,500 of NC_050198.1, forward strand.
CAGACTTCCCAACAATCCAAGTAAGAAATGACAGGATCTTAATGTTAAGAACTGGCAAGGAATGGGGGATCTGAAGTACCTAGAGGAATAGTAAGGGGACAGAACTCCCAGGACTTAGGACTCAAAGATTATTCTGGGTTTTTTGTTGTTGTTGTTGTTTGGTTTTTTTTGGCTTGGGCAAGCAGGTGAATGAATGGTGGTGCCATGAGCTGCGACACAGAACACTGGAGAAGTATGGTTAAGAGGGAAGAAGGTGACTTAAATTTTAGACAACCTGAGTTTCAAGAGCGTTACCTATGGAATGTCTGAGTGAAAACATCCAGGGTATAGTTAGATCAATGGGTTTAAGAGGTGAAACATTAGATTTTAGCCTGGGATTCACCTATTTCTAGGCAGTAGTTAGGGCTGTGAGAAGAGAAATACCCAGCTGCAAAGAGAATAGAGAGTAAAAGAACCAAAGACCCTAGGAAAAGAATCCTGGAGCACAACATTTAAAGAAGCAAGCTGAGGAAAATGAGCCTGCCAATGAAGCTGAGAAGGAGTAGCAAGAGACAGAGGACTGAAACCAGCCAAACCAGTGGTAGAAAGCCAAAGGCAGAGAGAACTTCAGGAAGGAGGCAACAAGGAGGAGTATCAAACACTGAGATTTAAAAAAAAAAAAAAAAAAAAAAGACGAGGCTTAGAGGCCACAGTGTAACTGGCCATGAGCGTGTGGTTGCTGACCTTGGAGGGAGGCATTTCAGTGACATGGTGGGGTCAGAAGTAAATAAATACAGAGCAACTCTTTCTCTTTCCTGTAAGAGCAGAATTTCTTGACAGGACAGAGGCTGGTGAGGAGGAGCAGTTAAGGGTGAGTTTCTTTAGGATGATAATATTTGCACGCAACATGAGCCAGCAGAGGAGTGCAGAGGGTGAAGACACAGGTAACAGGTATGCAGGATGGAGCAAAGGAAGAGGGGAGGGGGCTAGAAGAACAGCTAGAGGCACACCTTCCACAGATGCAGATTAAAGCTGATGGAGAGGAAGGATAGAGAAAACTAAGGAAGCACCCAATGGAGAGACAGGCACACCTTCCTCCAACCCTGGAAGCTCCAGTGGCCTCTGTCCATGAAGGGGACTACCTGCCCCTCCAGAATGAGGCAACCCTGAAGGACTGGCTATGCTTTACCCCCAGGCCGGGTTTCCACTGTGAGCAGGTACTGTGGATCTCAAAGGCCATGTGACAGCCTTCTTAGCCCAAAGCCTCCCCATCACTTGCTTATCAAGTCCTGACATTTCGTGAAAGGAGACCAAGCTCTGGTAAATAGCAACACACAGTCATTTAAAATGTGGGACTTATATCAGGTATCAAGATCAGACACTTGTACTTCACACATTGCTCCTATTAACAGAGTAAACTGCTTTCAAAACCATTCTTCTCTGGAAGCATCTTAGATTCTGATTTAAGAAATATGAAAAAAAGCAGTATGTCAATAATTATTAACATCCTCTAGTCAAAACAAAACTTGTACTTGACAGTGACTAAAGAGCCTAAAGCTCATCGATACATGTAACAATGACTACTACTTGATCCCATCTGGATTTGGTAATGGGCTGGAGGGTAAAGAACACACTGGATACTGGACAGAGCAGCAGGAGCTTGATGAAGAAAGTGGGGTGTAGGCCAGGCATGAGCTGCCGTACTGGGGAAGAAGGCCCCAGCTTAGGGTCCCCCCTTCAGTAGACCTGGCTGCAGCTGCTGTGTGTACACATTTGTAGCAGTGAGATCATTGACCTTGCTAGGCCTATGGGTCTCCTCCCTGACCCACTGTTCACCAAGCCCACCTGGCCACAGCTCCGCCGGGAAGGCAGAGAGGGACTGGCAGGTAAAATTGGCAAGTGACTGAGTTATACTGCTCTTGGTCTCAGCACCTGTGTGCTAATCCCCTGTGGATGCTCTAGGGTGAAGCTTCCCCATACCCTGGGCTGGCTGGGCTAAGCTGGGCTGAAGTGGTGTGAGAGATACCTGAAGGGTTTGCTGTCGGGATCAGTGTCTTTGAAGCCCATCTCCTCCAGCTTGCAGCGGCGGTACAGCTCATAGTGCCGGCTGTGGGTCTGCTCCCGGAGGTCCTCCATGTTGACCCGAATTAGCATCTCCCGCAGCTTCACAAAGTCACAGTGGGCCTCGTTTTCAACTGCATAGCAGGGGTTGGGAGATTAATAATATATTGATAGGAAGGCCAGAAGAAGCAGAAATGGTGAGATGAGAGGCAGAATGTCTTACAGCGATATCACCTTTCAATCTGTGTGCAGATCTTGCAAATTTGACTGCCTCCTGATTTACTTTTCTACTGCTAAGGCAAATGAAAACTTACAAACAAGAATGATGGTAATGGAAAACTGCAAAACCATAAAAAAAATCTCCCCAGACATTCAGGAGCACCTCAACCGCAATTCACCAATCAGACACAGGAGTGCTTGCCCTGCACCACTTTTAGGACAATGGCACATGCACATTCAGCCACTTGTCCAATAAATACTTGTGGAATCTTTGTTCCCAGTACTGCATGAGGCATTGGGAATTCAGAAACAAAGTCATGGAGTCTTGTCCTCAGCAGTTTAGTGGAAGAACAGACGCAAACAGACAAATTCAATACAATACAAAAATTATAAAAACAAAGGTAGACAGCCCGGGTGCAATAAAATCCCAGAAGAGGAGTGGACCTAAGAGCTCATGGGAGAGTGAAGGGTTCAAACAGAGAGGCAACCACTATGATGACTCTCGAAGGAAGAATAGAAATTTATCAGGCAGAGAAGGGAACAGGTTTTACAAGGTCTCGATGAGATTAGGCAAGGTTACAAAGTTATTAAATTGCAGGGTTAGGATTCCAGTCCAGGTCATATAAAGCAGGGGGAAAGGCCATAACCAGGTGTCAAAGTCCCCAAAAACTATGGGGAAAGAACTAAGAAATCAATAGTTGACAGTGACAAGGAGGGGTATGGCCCATCTGGATGGGAGAAGCTTCAAAGGAGGTGTTTCTTAGAGGGTGGATAATGGCCTGACAGCAGCAGTAGTGACTAGGATGGATTGGACCCCACTTTGTAGCCTGAATGGACAAAGCCCATCCTCAAAAGGGTGTAGCAAAGGTCTGCATTTGGGGCAGTAGCTAATAAGGACAGAGATGTGGACCAAATCATAGCAATGTGGACTTCTGGTGGGAACATACGGTTGTAAGCAGTGCTCTGGCACGTGTCTCCAAATATGGCTCCACTGTGTCCGAGTGGGAGCGTCTAGCCTGACCATGTGGGGATGGAGAGGTCCGAGATGATGAACAGGCCCACTCACCCCAGATTCTGTTTTTCAGGTTGTGGGAGAAGGTAGTGGGGGCAGGGAGGGGTCCAGGATGACCGAGTGATCACAGTCACAAGTCAGCAATCTTCCAAAGCCCAAATTAGCTTACAGAACCCCTCTGGTTAAGGCCCGTTGCCTTTGGGATAAAACCTCTCATGTCAGAGAACAGAAGCTAATATCAACAATTGCTTCAGTCAGGCAACTTTTCAGGACCATCTCTTCTTCCATCTCTGGACAGTGATCCCTGCTGGTCAGTCAGGAGTGACTCTAACGCCCCCACAGGCTACCCAAATACACAGCTTCTTCCTCACCCAAATACAACAGTGAACCCTGACTTACAAGAAAAAAAGTTCAAAAACTGCTTTCTTCATTAGGTGTGTGGTGGTCTAAGTTGGAGGAAGTCACTGGAAGAACCATGCCTGCTGGCTTCTCCTCATGTCACCTCAGGTTCTTGTCTTTTAGATCACAAATTCATCTCCTGTGTTGGACTGTTGCTTCAGCAACCATTTGCAAATGTTCCCAGTGGAGCATACCCAGCCCCAAATAGCAGAGAAGTCCAAAACCTAGCACAACTCTGACAACCAGTCTGCTTTTACCCATGGAAAATTCCAGTAGTGCTATAGGGTAGCTGGTGTGCCCTAAAGCACGCCAGCCTTTGGATAAGATGTGGATAACTTCCCATCTGCTTTCACTTGTTTGCTCAGTGTCAGGGATGAGTCTGCAGTGAACCAGCCTCCCTGTCATACACGATGCCCCAGCAATCCCAGGTCTAGCTTACAGCTGCAGACTCGGAGGGCCAGGCACCCCTTCCAGCCATGGCAGAGTCTTCAGCTTTGTTTTATCCACTGAATGGACTAATCTGAGTGGAATTTAATACACACCAGGCAGACCACAGAAGGAACATTCTTGGTTATATATACAATTAAGTTTGTTTTATTTATTTTTTAAAATTTTATTTTAATTGTTGTTGCAGTACAATTTTCTATCTTTTACTCCCATCCCAGCCCACCCACCCAGCCCTCCCCTCCTCCTGCCCATTTCCACCCGTCCCCAGTTTTTACCCATGTGTCCTTTATATTTGTTCCTATAAACCCTTCCCCTTTTCCCCTGAAATTCCCTCTCCTCTCCCCCTGAACACTACTGCACTGTTGGTGGGATTGCAGACTGGTACAATTAAGTTTGTTTTAAAATTACAAAATAATCATGCATACAAAAGAGTGAATGAAATGTGTAATTTAAATAATTTTAATAAATGAACAGACAAAGACAGAAAACCAATAGAATAATAAGCAGATACACAGATTAGCTAGCTCCTCAGTATTCACAGTTGCTGAGGGGAAGAGCCTTTGAAAGGTGGCTGAGTGAGATGAGAGGGGCTACGTGTGGTTCAAGAGGCAGCATATCCACAAGTCCAGTGAAACATTACCAGCACCTTAGAAGAGTTTCATATTTATCATTCATTTCTTTGTTCTTCTTTATAGTTTTAACAATTACATATCAATTCCTAAAGATATGTATAAAGATGTTTGTTCCATAAAGATGTCTTATTAAGACACACACACACACATATATATATCTTATTTAGTTCTGTCTACTTTTGAAATTCATGTAAATGGGAATCATACAACATGTACTCCTCTATCACTTATTTGGCTCAGCCCTTCTGAGGTGTATTCATATAGATGTAACTATAACCCATTCATTTTCTTCTTTTAATTTTTTAAGTATATTCTATTGATTATGCTATTACACTTGTCCCATTCCCCTCCACCCTGCACACCCTCTCCCACCCATTCCCCCGCTTTAGTTCATGTCCTTGTGTCATAAGTTCTTTAGCTTCTACATTTCTCATGCTATTCTTGCCCTCCCCTGTCTATTTTCTACCTACCATCTATGCTACTTATTCTCTGTACCTTTTCCCCCTCTCTCCTCCCACTCCCCTGTTGCTAACCCTCCATGTGCCCTCCATTTCTGTGCTTTGGGTCCTGTTCTAGTTGTTTGCTTAGTTTCTTTTTGTTTTTGTTTTAGGTGTGGTTGTTAATAATTGTGAGTTTGCTGTCATTTCACTATACATGTTTTGTATCTTCTTTTTCTTAGATAAGTCCCTTTAACATTTCATAAAATAAGGGCTTGGTGATGGTGAACTCCTTTAACTTGATCTTATCTGAGAAGCACTTTATCTGCCCTTCCATTCTAAACGAAAGCTTTGCTGGATAGAGCAATCTGGGATGCGGGTCCTTGTCTTTCATGACTTGGAACACTTCTTTCCAGCCCCTTCTTGCCTGTAAGGTCTCTTTCGAGAAATCAGCTGACAATCCGATGGGAACTCCTTTGCAGGTAACTGTCTCCTTTTCTCTTGCTGCTTCTACGATTCTCTCCTTCATTTTAATCTTGGCTAATGTAAAGATGATGTGCCTTGGTGTGTTCCTCCTTGGGTCCAACTTCTTTGGGACTCTCTGAGCTTCCTGGACTTCCTGGTAGTCTATTTGCTTTGCCAGATTGGGGAAGTTCTCCTTTATTCTTTGTTCAAATAACTTTTCCACTTGTTGCTTTTCCACTTGTTCCCCTTCCCCTTCTGGTACCCCTATGATTCGGATGTTGGCATATTTATAGATGTCCTGGAGATTCCTAAGCCTCTCCTCATTTTTTTTTTAATTCTTATTTCTCCATTCTTTTCTGTTTGGTTATTTCTTTCTTCCTTCTGGTCCACTCCATTGATTTAAGCCCCAGTTTCCTTCCTGTCACTGTTGGTTCCCTGTGCATTTTCCTTCATTTCTTTTAGTGTAGCCTTCATTTGTTCATCTAATTTGTGACCAAAATCAACCAATTCTGTGAGCATCCTGATCACCAGTGTTTTGAGCTATACATCTGATAGGCTGGCTATCTGTTCATCACTTAGTTTTATTTGCTGTGGAGCTTTCATCTGTTCTTTCATTTGGACCTTTTTTTTTTTTTTTTGGTCTTGTTGTGCCTGTTACATATGAGGGGAAGAGCCTTGGGTGCTCACCAGGACAGGGCAACCCAGTTGCTGGGTTGTGACACACAGTATATGGGGCAGGGGTCCAAAAGAAAAATGGTGCTTGCTCCACTCCCTGTTGGATTTCAGTCCCTTCCACTGCTTCCCCCAAGCACACTGGGCCCTTCTGGTGCTGATTCACCAGTGGTTGGGTTTGTGTACATTCCTAGGACCCTGTGGGTCTCTCCAACAAACTCTCCTGTGAGGCTGGGAGTCTTTCTGGGCACCTCAACTCCCACAGGTATTTTCAGTTGGTGGTTTGAGGCTTTATTTCCCGGCACTCAGACCCTGGGTTGTGCAGTCTGTCTGGCTCCCCAGTTTCTCTTGGTTTATCTCCTGGTCAGCCAGCCGCCTTGCACGCAGTACCTCGCTTCACGATTGCCGCCTCTCTGGGTCTGCCCATTGCCACCCCGCGCCCAGGGTCCACCCGCTATGTCTTGCACGTCCTGGGTTTGTCAGCTGCTGCCTTGTGCACGCCCGGTGCCACTGCTTTTTTTGCCATGACCCCTCTCCGCCCCTCATACCAGTCTGGATAAATGTGTCTATTTTAGCTCCTTGGTTGTCAGACTTCCATACAGTTCAATTTTCTGTCAGTTCTGGTTGTTATTTTTGTTTCTAAATTGTTGTTGTCCTTACCTTGGTTGTGCGAGGAGGCACAGTGTGTCTACCTATGCCTCCATCTAGGCCAGAAGTTCCCATTCATTTTCATTGCAGTGTAGTATCTCATTACATGAACATCTCATAATTCATCCATTTATTTTTAATGGATATCTGAGTTGTTTCTAATTATTCACTATTAGGAGCAACACTGCTTTGAACACTGTTGTCAGCCTCCTGGTGCACTCAAGCAAGTACACATGGTCTCTTGCACTCCTTCCCACCTTGCTCCAGGTACATTTGTTTTGGTTTTAGGAATGCTTTTTCCATGGGAGACAAAGACAGCCTACTCATGGCAGAGAATCTGGGAACCAGTTTGCCTTCTGGTGACTCCTATGGCTGTTTGAGGCTCAAGCCAAAAGAGTAAGAGACGGGAGACAAGTTTGGAACTGGTCCCCCAGTGGCTGGGGTCAAGCAATGCAATAGACAGAAAGGGCTCCCTGTGTCTTGGAAATTCACTCACCCTGCACAGTGCCCCAAGGATACTGCCGAGCCTTCATCATCTTGTTGCCTATCTTCAGTTCTTCTGTGCTGCCAATGACAGCAAAAGGCAGGTGGGCCTGAAATAGAAAGCAAACAAAAGCTCAGAACTCAAGGAGAAAGGCACAGCTCCTACAATGCAACTGCTGCTCACCTCCTGGGCCTCAGGCCCTCAGCACTACAGTGTCCCTCACTGTTGTCAACATCAAGAGGTATTTCTCTCCTGAGCTGTCTGGGGATAAGAGGTCTAGTCCAGGCTTCTGCTGTTCAGAGACTCACAATAAAAGGTAACAATGACATGGTTGAATACATAGGGAACAGACAAAGACAGAAAATCAATAGAATAATAAGCAGATGCACAGATTAGCTAGCTCTTCAGTATTCACAGTTGCTGAGGGAAAGAGCCTTTGAAAGGTGGCTGAGTGGGATGAGAGGGGCTATGTGTGACTCAAGAGGTTAAAGGAGAACAAGAGTACAGGGAGTGCTGGCCCTCCCCCTTCCCCAGAGTGTGAGCCCTGAGAATAGGTATATGCTGAAACCACACTGCTGACTGAACTGTGTGCTCCTTGTTCTCTTCCTTCCCTGGAGCAAGAGCTTACACTGAACTCTTAAGCCTAGAAGTCCATAAGTATTCATCCACATGCCCATGACCGTGCTGGGTTCTGTTTTAGGTGCTGTAAAGGAGACAAAAGAAGTAGGAGATATACTCCCTCACCCTCTGGGAGCTTACAATCCTGCTGGGGATGCTAGATTTACATATCCCAAAATATATAAGACAGAATATGACCAAGGGCTTAAATGCATGCTCTGGTGCCCTGCACACACTAGGCGCTTCATAAAATACTCCTTGAATGGCAGTGGCAAAGCCATGGAAATAGTGGAGAAGAAAGACCAAGTACAAACAGGGGTCTGAGCTTGGTGCTCGCAGGGCCTGATGAGGAGGGAGGCCTGGCTAATGAAGGCTTCATGCATCAGAGCAGAGGCAGCTGTCCCCACTTGGCAATGTGGGGCCTGGGAAAGCAGCCCTTCTGCAAGGAGCAAGCAGCCCAGATTATAAGTGCTGAGTGACCACTGGCCAAATGGAACCACTGAATAACTACTGTTTATAAACCAGGTGATTCTGGGCAGGGCTTTACCTGAAAGGACTTTGCAAGTGGACAAGTAAAAAATCCACTGGAACTTTCTTAGCCTGCTTGGAGAAACAGGCCTCGGTTTGTAGGCTCATTTTTCCATTCTATAAATATTTACTCAGCTCGCGCTATGTACTAGGCATTAAAAAAATACAACATTGAAAAAGTTCAGAGCCTGCCCATGGAGAGTGCACAGTCTGGTAGGGGACAGACATGCCAACAATAATACTAAACTAAGGTCCAGATTATAAACAGAGGCTCAAGGGCTGGAGGAACATGGAGGAGGGAGCAGCTAGCTTAATGGGAAGTCAAAGCAGGCTGCACAGAGTAGGCTGTAGCAATTGTACTAATATTATTGTAGCTAAAGAACTGATATTGGAAGCAGCAATTCACTCAACTCCAGGTACTCCATACCAGGTGCTCTACATTACATTACCACATTGAATCTTTACAACAATGCTTGAAATAGATGTTTTTATTATCCCATTTTATAGAAGAAGAAACTGAGGTCCAGAAGGGCTAAGTGACTTGTCAGCAAGCACACAGTAGTAAGGGGCAGAGTAAGGGGTGGTCTCTCTGACGTGAAGGGCCTGCAGGTCTGCCACACACCCTTTTAGAGGTTGGAACAGCAGAGGAGGTGAGCGCTCCAAACCCTAGGGTGAATTGGTTGTGCAAGGTCAGATTATACGTGGCAATTCAATTCTAGGAAACCTGAAGCAAATATTTTTTGTTTATTTAATCTGTGCACTGATCTCACAGCCAATCCTTCCTCTCTATTCTCTTCTAGCTCCGTATGCCAAGAATGTTTTTAGGAGTGGAAAACACAGGACTTAATCAGGAGCTCAGTTCCAGGACATCCGCTTATCCCTCGAGGTACTTGGCCATGCAGATGAAGTGGCTCTTCCTCATCCTCTCTCAGCTTCTCTCAATGTGTCATAGGTTTGTCCCTTCCTACCCCACTGACCATCCCCGAAATGGGGACATAGGAATAGGGAAAGAGGAGGCCATGGATACGGAAGGTGGGCAAAGGGTGAAGGTGGGAAATGTTTCATCAGCCCTAGTAGGGCAATTAATCATCAAGAGGGTCATTGCGCATGTGACACAAAGGGGTATTAGGGGCGTACTGAAATCTCAAAATCCTACCCAAGGACCAGTGATCTCTGACTTCTGCCAGCCCCAGGGTGTCATTTGGGCACAATTCATTCCCACTCAGGGACCCAAGACATGTCGGGAGCCCCAAAAGCACCCTGAAACCTTATCCAGGAAAATATTGTCTTTCCTACAGAGATCCCAAAGCTTTGGGCACGTGACACAAGGGGCATCGGTGGCAGAGGGCTAGACCGAGGGAAGAGGTGAGAAAGAGAAACCACATTGTATCCTCCTCACACATTGTGGGCTCTCGACTGAAAGTGATGGAGGAGGAGGCTGTGTGGAGTAGAAGGTATTTCTCTGGGCTCAAGAGAAAAGGGGAGGGGGAACAAAAAGAGGATAAGGGAATAAAAATATCAGTATTCTCTTGGGCCTGTTACTGTCTCCAAGAGACATTGTTAGAATGACAGGGTTGCTTGCTTCCCCTCTTCCTTAAACTGCTATCATTTTGCCCCTCCCCATTCTAAAAGGCACAGCTCCCACCCAGGCAGCTTCCGAGGGGTACAGAGACCTCCCACGACACACTCTTTTACAGCTGGCATCGAGTTCTATTCTGATAAGTCTATGCAAGGATATCATTTCCCAGTGCTCCCAGGCAGATATCATTTGATTATCACAACAGCTTTACAGGGTGGTAATGATCAACCCCATTTGTGATTTTGGGGGATTGGCATACAGAAAGATTAAATGAGAGTTAGGTCCCTAACTCTCATGCCCAAATCTTCCCAGGAAGTAGTGAGGACACCGCACTTTATTTTCTTAAAATGTCTTTTTTTAAAATATTTTATTTATTTATTTTTAGACAGAGGAGAAGGGAAGGAGAAAGAGAAATACCAATGTGTAGTTGCCTCTTGTGTGTCCCCTACAGGGGGAGCCCCAATCTGGCCTGCAACCCAGGCATGTACCCTGACTGGGAATCAAACCCACGACCCTTTGGTTTGCAGGCTGGTGCTCAATCCACTGAGCCACATCAGCCAGAGCAGGACACCACACTTTAGATGCCAGCCTCCCCCAGTCATTCAGGGTGGCCTGTGTTCTGCCTTCTAGCTAAAGGCATTTGCTAGAAATCATCTAACTGTGAAGGGTGGGAAATCATGGGACCAGGCTCTGGCCCTCGTTCTGCTGCTCTTGAAAGACTGATGGCTATGACAACCAAAATGGAGTCAAGAAGAGCAGAGAGAAGGTATCCCCCATCATACTCCCAAGGGTGACACTTGATATATGTGGAGCCAGAGCAGAGACTCTGACAGATGCAAGATAGTGCTGCTGCTGAAACAGTGACAGACTCCTATGGGGAGTCTGTGGAACACTCTCACCCAGAAGGCCTCTGATGAGATGCTCCTAGGGGTGAGATGCCTCAGTCTCAGAAAACTTCAACAAGAGCCCTGGCAGGTGTGGCTCACTGAATTGAGCACCTGCCTGAGAACCAAAAGGTTGCCTATTTGATTTCTGGTCAGGGCAAAAGCCTGGGTTGCAGGCAGGTCCCCAGTTGGGGGCATGTGAGAGGCAACTGATCGATGTATCTCTCACACATCAACGTTTCTCTTCATCTCTGTCTCCCTCCCTTCCCTTGTCTTTGAAAATAAATAAAATCTTAAGAAAAAACACAACCTCAACAAGAGATGGCCTCAAGCTTTATCTTATGAGTCTAGTCTCAGATGCACTACCTTTCCTGCCTCATGTCTACCTAAAATTCTTCTTGGCACATTTTAAAATGTCTGATGATCCAATTGACATGAATTATTCTATTCTGTTTCCACTACATCCATTATACTTTGGGAGGGCACATGATCGTTCCCCTCAGCCCAGTAAAATAGACCGCCAAGGCCCTTTCCTCCGCGTCTGACAATATCCCTATTGGGCATGGCTCCCTCCCAGAGTGGACAGGATTTCCCAGTCATGCTGCTGGCTATGCTCACCCCCATTTCAGGCCCCTACTGGTAACTGAGCAAAAGCATGCCTGATTCTCTCTCAAGTCGACCCTTGGTGATTCCCACAAAGGTGTGTACAAACAACAGAAATGGCACTGCTGCCTGAAAAGAAGGGGCAGGCTTGTGTCTGTGGGTCTCCATGTGACCCTACAGGTCACCCATGTGACCAAATACTTTATGGGGGTCAAACCCAAGACCTCACAGATGGCCAATCAAGTGAGCCAAGTAGAATAATTGAGCTAGTTGCCTGGTCCCTGGCCATGGTTTGAGCTACTCAAAGGACAACATTTGATTTGAACAACACAGCAATTTTTAATATTAAAGTCTACAAACTTGAGAGTTATTAGAGCATGGGTTGAAAGTAGAATGCCACAAGATCTCTCACAACCTTGTCTTGCAAATCCGTCAATCTGAAATCAGGATTTCCAGAGCCACCCATAAGTCAAGGGGGAGGCTGAGACTTCATTGCTTTCATTTCCTGCCATAGAAATCCTTAGTAGTGAATGGCAAGATGGCTGTACGGTCTTCTGCACTTAGGCAAGAGGCTGGGGGGCTAGAGTCAAATCCAGAATTGAAAAGCCAGCACCCATTCCTCCTACCACCCAAGCGCAGATCCCTGATGATGCAGCTTTGTATGCCACAGCTGATCCAAAGACCCTGGGGACTTTCGACACCATTTAATGGTGGTAGGCAGGCTGAGCAATCCTCTGTATGTATTTTTGGCAACAACCCCCATCCTGTCGCGCATCACAACACACATAACACATAGCATTCCCATGCATGCCCCCTTCCCACGACCATGCCCAATCCCAGGCACACTAGCTGGAGGCCTGCCCTGTCTTTCCCACTCAGAAAAGCATGGTGAAATGCCAGGGAATGCATGCTGAGCAATGTTTTTATAGGGATAACCCTAAATTCACTAAACTTTCAGTTATAAAATAATGAGTCATAAGGATATAACATACAGCATAAGAAAAATAATCAATATTATTATAATAACTTTGCATAGTGACAGATGGTTACTAGATTTATCGAGGTGATCACATCATGAGGAATATAAATGTTGAATCATTATGTATGTTATACACCTGAAACTAATATAAAATGGCATGTCAACTTTCATTTTAAAAAAGTAAAAATATTTCTTTTTTCAAAGTGAAATACTAGCAAACTTTGGACTACTGACTCCAACATCCTGACTTCTTGAGAGAATAAGCACCAATCTTTTTTTTTTTTTCTCTCATGCTCACGACTGGTCAGAGCATGAGAGGTATAATTCTACCTACCACAGGATGCACAGCCTTCCTCTTGGGCCAGACTTGTCAAAGATGAGGAGGGATTTCTAAGAACAGGTCTCAAGTGTACTGATAAGTGGAAAGTCAGGCAAGACAATGACTTGCTGCCCTGCTATGCACATTTGTTGGCCAATTCATAAGAGGTGGCCGCTGATGCTAGAATGGTAACTTGCTGGGCAGCGGCAGCAGGAAGTTTCTAAAAATGGCTTTTATTACCAGGCTTTCCTGAGTTGGGCTATACCCAGGCATTATGTCATTAGGAAAAACTGATGCCTCTCAGTAGAAAAAAAGAAATCTGTTCCCAAAGCAGAGGCTTTCTGAAAGCTATTAGCTGTCTCCTTGAAATCATAACATTGAAGATTTCACAGCAACAGCATCAACACATTGTAAAGAAGCATGAGGAGATGTTTGACTCTCTGCCTTCTTCATTACTCATTCCTATAGTGGGGGAGGAGTGAGGGAGGACAGGCAAGATGGCAAGTTGCTTTTTCAAAAAGTCATTCACACTTAATAAACCAAAGCACAACCCTGAAACATAAAAAAATAACATTTCCCTAGTCACCAGAAAAATTGTAGGCCATATATCATTTTTCCTCACAGGGGCAGAAAGCTTGATTATCTGAGTACAGATTATCCTTGAGTCTCCAAAGCCAGCCAATTTTTTTTAGCCTTTCCTTCATTCACCGAAATCAATTGTCATAGTCCTTCATTTCAGTTACAAACAAAGAATGTTTGCCCATCCAGTGGTCCCCTGGGGGCTGCCTGGCCTAGACCAGAGCAGCATCAAAGAGGGGCGTGGAGGGAGAGGTTTGAATCCCCCTATTCCAGAGTCTTCCTGGACTTAGCCTTTTCCTCCTTCAACCTCTACTCTGCTTTGAAGCAGCCCCAGGATAGAGCTGTTTCATTCTGCATTCTCTCTCACAAATACCTGAGACTCAGATAACCAAGAATTGACTACAGTAAAATGGATGGTGAACATATCTGACAGCTATTGGGTGAAATAGAATAAAGAACAAACGGTCAGCACATTGAACCCCTGTGCTCCCACTCACGTTCATAGTTCCATTGATCTCTGCCACCGACTCGTCATCTGTAGGAAACTGGTAGATCTGGACACCGTTGCTGACAAGCTCACTGGTTATTTTGATTTTGAACTTTGTTAGCTCACTCTTAGAAATGGCATCCGACTTGGCAATGATGGGGATTATGTTCACCTACGGGAGAAAGGAGCCAAGTGGGAACGTTGTTGATAATCTGCAACCAACAGCAGCACGGCTTAGGATTTCTGACTGGCTGACAGAGGGCGCAGCTCAACCCAGTGGTTTAGGACTGGCCACCGCTGTAACCAAATAATATAATCAATCACAATTGAGTGCTTATGAGGAAGTAAGTGCTTTACAGAAATTAACACAATCCTGATAACAACCCTCCCAGGAGGTATCATTACCACTATTTTACCAATGAGAAACTGAGGCATAGAGTAGTTAAATAACTTGTCCAAGCCCACAGAGCAGGTCAGTAGCAGAACTGGGATCAAAATCCAAGTTTAGCCTTATTCCTCGGTCTGCAGTCTTAACCATGAGCTATCTACCAGCTCAGATCCAAATTGATGAGTTGTGTGATATTTTCATATCAAGGTCACTGCTCCAGTGATTTGAATGAGAAGATGGCAGTTGGAAATCTGTGGTTGACAAGGGGAAAGATAGGCACTCCTTGCTAATAATAAACTGTGCCAACCCATCCAGCGCATGCTCACCCCAGCCAGCGGAACGGGGACCTACATGAGGGAATGGCAGGAAGTGGGAGCAGTGGGGAGCTCAGTGACAATGCACACGTGGCGCTCTTTTTGGCAGTAAACACTGATGAACCAACCCAGTTAAGTGAAGACCTTCTCAGTTACCAATTTGATCTGAGACATATTCAAAGAGTTATATTGCCTGAATCTCGTGGTTCATTTCTGCATAAAGAAAGCAAGCATAAATGCCCAATTTCAAACAGCAGGAAAAAGGATTACTGCTGCCCCCAAATCAAGCCACCTGAACCCCTGACCTGATCCTTGATATTCCTCCAAGAAGGGACAACGCTTTTACTGCCAGAAGGTTAAGAAACTCAAAATGCACATGGCTTAGTGAGACAAAGCGCCCTCAAGCTCAGGTGCACATGGAGAGCGCAGTCACTCCTGCCAGCAGCCTCCAACGGGATGCATGGATGGTGCTGGGGCACTGAAATGAATGTGAAAGGGGATCTGAGAACTTTGGACTTGGAAGACAAACTTTGCCCCCCTTGCACTTTGCCTCAGCAGCACCTCTGAGGTTGGACCTTGGAGGCACCTCCCTTGAAGTCTTTATTTTGGGAGGGCTGGGGGCCAAAGCCCTTGCTGAGGGGGAACAGCAGGAAGAGCCAATTTTCCTCTTTGCTCTTCACCGTGTCTCCATCCACACACTCTAAACATATGGCAAAGGCTGCTTACTTAACCTGCCCACTCACCAGGCCACCAGCCGTGTGGCTCTCTGCTGTCCTAGGCCATGCAGGGTGTGGCGACATTTCCAGTGCAGCTTGTTACTCATGAGTGGTGAGCTCATAGCTGCGAAAAATGAAAAATTGCTTCTATTCTGATTATACCTGAAATTCTGTTTTTATAATGGACATGCTACTAAATAAATGCATATCTGTTAGATTTTTGTAAAAAACAACAACAAAAACCTTGGAGTTGGGGAGAGTTCAGTTTGAATCCCAGACCCGTGACAAGTTGTCTAACACTAAGGAAGATCTTTGATTCTCTGTGCCTCTGTTTCCTCATGTGCAATATGGGAATAATATTATCCACCACACTGAATAACTAGAAAGCTGAAATAAAATAATGCATATAAAATGCTCATCACAGTACCAGACACCTATAAAATATTAGGGGAAAATGTACTAATTATTATTTTTTTTCTAAAGAATTCTGTGGTCAATTCTTTTGTACAGCAAATAATATCTTTTTTTTTTAGATTTTATTTATTTATTTATGTATGTATTTATTTATTTTTAGAAAGAGGAGAAGGGAGGGAGAAAGGGAGGAAGAGAAACATCAATCTGTGGGTGTCTCTCATGCACCACCCCCCACCAGGGACCCAGCCTGCAACCCAGGCATGCACCCTGACTGGGAACCAAACTGGCAACCCCCAGGTACACAGGCACACACTCAATCCACTGAGCCACACCAGTCAGGGCCAGCAAATAATCTTTTAACATGAAGAATCACTGTCTAATTTATATCTGGAGTGGGATTTGCAGGTTTCATTTTCTCTTAAAGCAGGACATGCCTGATTCCCACAGACATCTGTCTCTGGGAGACAACAGAACTTGGTGCTACAGATCTGAATTCGAATCTAGACTCTGCCAATAGTCAGGTACATGACAATGGGCAAGTCACTTAACCTCTCAGAGCCTCGGTTTTCTCCCCTGTAAAACAGGGGATAAGAACTGTTTGCTTCATAGGGTTGTTATGAGGATTCAATGAGATGCTCCATGACGTACTTAGCACAATGGTGGTGGTGCATGAGAGTTTAACAAATGTTAGCTGCAATTATAAAAGTAAGTATTGATAACAATAATAACTTTCAAAGCCCAGTTTGAATGTTTGATTTTAGTACAGGCCAATTAACATGGGAACAAAAAAAAAAAAAAACACCTTGCCAAAGCCTGAGCCCCTAGACTGGGACAGCCATCTTGCTTGCATCTTGCTTCGGCACCCTTATGCCCAAGAGGGATCAGGGCAGAAAGACAACTCAGGGCAAACCTGTGCCCTGTGTGGGGAAAACAAAGTATTTGGCACAAAATTTGGATCAATAGCACCATCTTTATGGAGTAAGAGGGAATAAAAGAGAGGATGAAGAAACCTTAAGACCTCTCCTGGAATGTGGCCTCTACTTTGTACAAGAGACCAGTAAGAATGACCCAGCTTACCCAGCCGCCCCTGCTTCCATACCTTACTATCCAGCTTCTTCATTGTCACTAGGTCCAGAGACTTCAGGGAATGACCTGTAGGGGCGATGAAGTACAAGCAGGCGTGGATGCGAGAGTCGTGGTAGGTGTGCAGTACCCTGCGTATCTTCAGTTCCTCCTGCAGGTAGGCTTCGAACTGGGCATCGATGAATTCCACGATGGGCTTGTAGCTAAAGAGGATAGTAAGAAAATGGCCCAGACACTTCAGAATGGTCACCTCCTTGGTCCCCACACGAGCCAACTTAGGCCCATCTGCGCACCTTCATTCTGGAATGCCCATTTCTCTCTTCTCATCCCAGTCCTGCCCTTTTAGACTTCATGGCACAGCTGAATGTCCACCTCGCCCATACAGCCTTCGCCAGTTATGCCAGAAATCCCTTCTCTGCTGGGTACTCAGTGGAGGCCAGGACCTTGCTGCTAGGGAATCCTGTCAGAACGCACTGGGTTCTGCTCAGCCTTGCAAGATTTGATGGCATTCCCCACTTGGCTCTTCTAAGGTCCAGATATTTTCCCAGTTCTTATTTCCTCTAAGACTGTGACTTTAAAATCTAAGTACTTGAGCAAAATTTCATAAAGATACTACCCTCACCACAGCCTTCACAGATGTACACATACACCCACGCTCACAGTCTCCACACACAGCCACCCTTTGCGGACCTCAGGTCTTTACCAGGACTTCTTTTTCTTTTTTAACTTTTTTAAAAAGACTGTACTTCTTTATTTCTAGAGAGAGGGGAAGGGAGGGAGAATCAGCGGGAATTGAACTGGCAACCCCTGGTTCTGTAGTAAGATGCCCAATCAACTGAGCCATACCAGTCAGAGATTTACTGGAACTTCTTAAACAATAGTCACTCCTCAGCTTCTCCCTGTCCTGGGAAACTTCTCACTCCCACCCCATTTCAGCAGCCCCTGCAGCCTCGCCTCTTTCTGAACTTCCTAGGTCAGCTTCACTACAGCCCTACCTCTGTTCTCATCTCCCCATCATCTGCTGCCTCTCCTTCTGGGGCTCCCTCCCTTCAGGCTAGAAGAGGTCCAGGACAGTGAGTTCGCAGATACCACTGCCAGAAGAGAACATGATCAAAGGAGAAGCGGGGCCCAGACAGTGCCTCCTACCTGCAGTAGCCCCCAACCTGAGGCTTTTTGAAAGATTCCCCTTTTAGGGAAGGTAAAAATAGATTAAAAAAACAATCACAGAACCCTAGATTCTGGGAGCCACATACAGAGGACAGATCCAGGGGGAGGGTACCTCTGCAGCCCTAGACAAAAATCTATAAACACAGTCCTTTCTTTGATCCCTCTGAACCATTGTTCTGAAGGGTATTCACATCTAAGAATCTCTTGGTTGCAGAGATCCTCAGAAAGATCCTGAAGAATTAGGAGTGAGGGTAGGGAATGCACCCCTTAGACATGTCTAATTAATTTCTGGATAATTGGCTGGTTTGAATTATCTAATCATGGCACTGCTTCATTTTTTCTCCATTACATAACTTTTATACTTCAGTATCTTGCTCTACAAAAGGGATCAAAAGAGGAAAGAAAAATGCGTGTTTTTCCTTCCCCCCCACCTGAATATCTAATGATACCCTGGGCCCATCTGTCTGCTGCTCACCCTAGCTCTTAGGGTCTGTGAAGAGGTGTATGAATCAGACCAGCCAAACTAGCCAATACCAACAAAATTTGGTTCTGTTTAATCCTAAATCAGTGATTCATTTTCGTCTCCTCAGTGTCCAGCATGTGATCAGGAATGTAGTAAGGGTTCCACTCCCATTCCCAATGGCTCCTCTTCCCCTGATGGTCCTCTCTCCCTCTCCACTCTGTTGTGCTCACTGGATCCCAGTCCCTGGTAAATTCTGTACTCCCATAGGCAACCTCTTCACAAAATCTTCCTTCCTCTAAACGATACCCATCTCCTCTTCAAAGAAGTTCCTTCTATCATATTCTTCTCAACTGGAAATTACTACTACTTTCACACCCAAGTTCCATGGGTGTGAGGGCTAGAGAGGGGACTTTCTCCTAGCTAGTTATTCCCTGGCTTACTATAATCTCTTCCAATTCCAACATACTCTACCCCTCCTCATGACTACTGTTTATCTTTTACTTTTTAGGGTAGGAGTTCTTTTTCTAAAAGATACTTATTTTTAGAGAGAGAAGAAGGGAGGGAGAAAAAAAGGGAGAGAAACATTGATGTGTGACATACATCCGTCGTTTGCCTCTCGCACACCCCCAACTGGGCACATGGTCCACAACCCAGGCATGTGCCCTGACCCCGGGAGTTGAGGCGGTGACCTTTCAGTGTGTGGGATGATGCCCAACCCACTGAGCTACACCAGTGAGGGCAAGGGTAGGAGCTCTTAAACTGCAGTCCACAGACCTCTAAGGTCTGTCGATAGACTTCATAGCATCCATGAGTTGGGACAAAAATACATATTTTTCACTAAGCTGTAATCAAGTTTAGCATTTTCTTCAGGTATAAACATAGGTAACAATCTAGAGTAATTTTAACAGTACCTGAGACTTCATAACCTACAGAAATCATGGATATTTTTCTTTTATTTTATAGTGTAACAAATACCTCAAAATAGCATTTATACTCATCAAACTTCTAAATTATGGTAGTTATTAGACTTGCCTACAAATATTGTTATGTCAGGAATTCATACAGAAGTACATGAATTATTCAATCACAATTTTAAAATATTTCCGTATTAACTGCATTTAGCATAATGGTGTATTTTAGGCATTTAAAAACCATATGATTTCACTCATATGTGGAATCCAAGACAGATTCATGGATGGAGAGCAGGATGACAGCTGGGGGAGTAAGGAAGTAGAGGGATTGAGCAAACAGGAAAAAGGACTCATGGACATGGACAAAAGTGCAGTGAGTGTGGAGGGGTGTAAGGGGACTAAATGGTGATGGAAGCAATACAATAAAGATTAAATAAAAAAATAAATAAAAACATTATTCTGAATGGGCTCATAGGTCTCACTAGATTGCTACAGAGCCCAAAGGCACAAACAGCATCTGCTCTAGACCCTACTTCTTATTCATTTCAGCTAGTGACACATACTATGAAGACATTAAAATGGGATGATGGGATAAAACATAACTCAGGGTTCAGCTACTTCAAATATAGTGATCAGGGAAGGCTTCTCTGAGGATGTGACATTTGAGCCACAAAGATGAGAATGACAGAACCATGGAGAATCTGGGAGAAGAGTATTTCAGGCAGAGGAATAACAAACGTAATGGTTCTGAGGCAAGTTGGAGCAATAGGAAGAGTGCAAGGCAGCTGGGAGTGAGTGAACAGAGAAAGAACAATAAACTATTCACAATAGCCAAAATGTGAAAACAACCCAAATGTCCATCAGCTGATGACTGGAAAAAAACAAAATGTGGAATATCTATACAATGGACTATTACTCGGTCATTTAAAAGAAGAAAGTTCTGATACATGTTGCCATATGAACGAAGCTTGAAAACACCATGGTAAGTCAAAGAAGCCAGTCACAAAAGGACAAATACTGTATGATTCCACTTATCTGAGGTCCTAGAATATACAAATTCATAGGGACAAAAAAACAGAATAATGGCTACCAGTGGCTGAGGGGAAGGGAAAATAAGGAGTTGTTAATGGATTTCCTTTTAGGGTGATGAGAATATTTTGGAATTAGATAGAGGTTGGTGGTTGCACAACCTAGTGAATGTATCAAATGCTACTTAATTGTTCACTTTAAAATATTTAACTTTATGCTATGTGAATTTCACCTCAATAAAAACAAGAATAAGAAAAGATGAAGCAAGTAAGCAGCATGGGACAGATCACATAAGGTCTTGTGGAAAGGATATAGTAAAGGTTATATTTTTTGTTGTCAGTGGGGTCTTCTGCATAATGTTTCTAATTGGTTACTGTTAGTTGATAAAAAGTCTATGCCTTTCTGCATGTTTATTTTGAAATTGGCTTCCTTACTGAACAAATCGTTCATTAGAATTGTTTTTCAGTTGATTAGCCTGGGTTTGCTAAACAGACACATTATAGAAAAATAGTAATTTTATCTCTCAGTGAACACTTAATTATCCTTTAAAATTTTTTTCTCACTTTAAAAAAATTGTCCATCATCACTTATCACCCCCATACCCTCTTCCACCTCCACCCAACCCCTCCTGGCCTCTGCAATTACCACTTTGTTGTCCATGTCCATGAGTTTCATTTTTAGGGATAATGTTGACCAGTCCCTTCTTGAAATACTGTCCTCTGTCTTCACTGCCACCATTATATCCTACCTCTGTAACTCTCTCAACTCACCCTACCTAAACTCTTGGCCTATTTCTAAGGTTCCATCCTGGACCACCTTCTGTTGTCCTACACATTCCATGCATATTATCCCTGGGTGGTCTCGCTTACTCCCACGGCCTCACTTATCACCGCCTTCCTATCACACTTCCTGGACACCTGGAAGTCATCCTAGTCTCTTTCTTCCTCCGTGTGCCAGTCCATGTGCCAACATAGCCATCAGAGGCTCCCTGCTGGAAACCTGTAAGATCAGATCACAGACGCTGTATTTGAATACCACCGCCTCAGGCACCAAAGCCAAGATGCCACAAGGTCAGGCCTACAGGAATAAAAGTGACAACAGCTAATTCGCTCCATCACCATGCTTCTAGTTACCTCTTCTTCCTTCTACACACATCCCTATTCTGCTCTGTCCACCATGGACTTGTCCTGCTGCAGCTCTCTTCCTTCAAAAATATTCCCACTATGCCCTCTGAAAGCCCTGTACCATGATAAACAAAACTGTCTCCATCTTTGCCACTCAGGAGCTCAAGAGTGTGGTCTTGGACCAGTAGAACTAGTGTTACCAGTATCACCTGAGAGCTTGTTAGAAATGCAAAATCCTCCGTTTCCAACCCAGACCTACAGGATCAGAATCTGCATTTTATTAAGAGCCTCCAAGGCTTGGATGCAACATTAAAGCTTGAGAAGTGCTGGCCTATATCATCCTCCTTTTTACACAACTCGCCTACCTCCTTTTCTTAATGGTAACTTCATTTTTCCTTGGGGACACCACAATCCTGAAGACATCAATACCTGGAATACAGTGCAGGCATCTCATTTTCCTACAGCTGGTGTACCTTGGGGTCAGTGGGGTGGGCACTCACATAGATCCTCAGAGGCACTTTTAGACTGTTACTACCCTACGTCAGTATAAAGCCTTTTACTCATTTGAGACCTCTTCCATCCTCTTCTGGTGGCACCTGACCCACAATCTTTCTCCCCATTCTGGGTGATTGCAATGTGCTTTGGACAACCCATTGACCTTCAGCCTCTTTCTTCCTTGATTGCCTCAACTTCACAACCTTTAGCTCCTTCTGCTTCAGCCACCTCCACACCTTGCCACTAGCCAGACCAGTTTCACCCAAGACATCCTCTCTCTAACACCTCACTACCTAACCATAATCTCACATTTTTCCAGCTCTCTCTTGCCTTCAGTCCTCCTAAACCTGACATTTCATCCCATCGAGTCCTCTGCTACCTTTACCTCTCCTTTACCTCACAGTGTATCAGCCTCTTCCTGGCCTCATCTCCTTCTCAGCCCAGGCTCAACTCCATAATTGATTATCGGAACCACTTTCTTACCAACACCCTCATTCCCATTGCACCCTTGCCTTCTACCCCAATCACTTAGCAAAACTGCTGTGCTGAATAAATTTCAGGATGTGCTCTCTGCTCCTACACCACTACTGCTGAAGTGGGCTAGAAGCAATCACAAAATTATGGGTGTTGGCACCCAGTTTGCTTTTAGAGTTTTCTACCATCACCAGCACCCTAATTAACACATTCATTGGATACTTTAGGTTTTGAGTGATGAAAATTTAGAGGTATGCTCTTTAGTGTTTCATTTTTCCCATCAATGTATATATCATGCATTTGTTTGCTAATTAACAATATATACCGAATACTCACTATATGCCAGTTGACTACCTTACATTCATCCTACAAAACTTCAGGACTTAGTTCAGCCATTCCTGATCACCTCCTCTCAACTCTGAGCAACCTCCACACTACACTGCCACCATCAGGCTTGACCAATTGCTACTCTTCCTATTCCTACAGCCTCCTTATACATGTCTCTGTTATTATACTTACCACATTCTATAGAATTTGTATATGTACTTATCCCCTCTTCTAAACTGCAAACTCCTTAACTAAAGACTGTGCCTCATTTCTTAGTATCCCTGACACTTGACATTGTACCTGGCACACAGTTTGCATTTAGAGTCTTTCTCTCACACTAGGCATGTGCCCTGACTGGGAATCAAACCTGAGACCCCTTGGTTCACAGGGCCACGCTCAATCCACTGAGCCACACCAGCCAGGGCATCTTTTATTTTTAATTATGTGAACAATACATGTACTTATTTGCTGCTCCTCGGAGGTAACTACTATTTTCAGTTTGTTGACTATCCTTGCATACCTTTTTTATGCACACACACACACATATGGAGAGACAGAGAGAGAGAAAGAAATGTTTGTTGTTGTATTGGGAAGGGGCAGATTTACACAAACGGTATCATGATCATATCATCCTGCAACTTCTTTTTTCATTTAACAATATGTTTACATGAATACACATAGATCTACCTGATTATTTTAAACTGCCAGATGTAATTCTATGGTATGGTTTTACCATAGCTCATTTAGTTGTTCTACTGGTAGAAATTTAGACTGTTTAATTTTTTAAAATCCCATAACAAATGTTACAGTAAACATCTTTTCTATATGCTTTTCATGAACACGTGCAATTGTTTCTCTAGGCTGTTCACCTAAAAGTGGAACTGCGGGATCATAAGGTATTCTCATTTTATATTTCAATGGATACTGCCAAATTAGCCCTAAAAAAATCTGCATCAGCCCTGGCTAATGTGGCTCAGTGGGATGAGCGCTGGCCTGCGAACCAAAGGGTCACAGGTTCGATTCCCAGTAGGGCACATGCCTGGGTTGCAGGCCAGGTTCCTGGTAGGGGACACACAGGAGGCAACCACACACTGATGTTTCTCTCCCTATTTCCCTCCCCTTCCCCTCTCTAAAAATAAATAAAATAAAATATTTTTTTAAAAATCTGCATCAATTTACACTCACAGCAAAATGAATGAAAATATCTGGTGTCAATGGCTATATTTTTATCTTTAATTTTTGCAAATCTAATGGATAAAAAAAATTGGTGTTTCATTGTGCATTTCCCTATTCATTGATGAAGTCGAATGAGAGCATTATTTCATGTTGATTGGCCATTTATAGTTCCCTTCTGGCAATGACCAGTTAATTTCTCATTGAATTGTAAAAACATTTTTACATTTTAGAAAAAATCCTTTGTCTGTGATATAGGTTGCAAATGTTTTGTCCCCATCTGTAGTTTGTTTTTAGTTTTATGTCATCTTTCAATATACAAAGGGGTTTTGTTTGTTTTAATGAATTTGAATTTGTCAGTCTTTTCTTCTACGACTTGGATTTTGTGCTACAATTAGAAAAGCCTTCTAAACTCCCAAAGTTAAAAAAAAATCCCCTATATTTTTCCTTATATTTTTAGAAGTTGTTTTTAATCCAACTGGAATCTATTTTTGTGAATGGTATTTGTGTGGGAGGGTCCGTCTTATTTTTTCCTAACGGATGGCCTACTTTCCCAGCACATTTTCTTCAATAGTCAACTCTTTCCCTTTTGATTTATTTATGCTAAATTCTCATAGAATCATGACTTTGATCTTGGGTTCACTTTTCTCTTTGTTATTTGGGTGCCTTCACTTCCTTACCTCCCATTCACTTGAGGCAGTCTAGCTTCTACCAACAATTTCTCTGGAATTATTATTCCTAAATATGTTAATGACCTTCTGTTGCCACACCCAATGGCTATTTTTCAATCTCTAACATCCCAAACACCATTTATCATTTCTTCCCATACACTACATGATCCAACTCTCCATTGATTCTTCTACCAATAAAAGTCATGATCATAACAATATGTTCAGTTCATTAGTTACTCTGTGCCAGGCACTGTTTAAGCTTTTCTTGTTTAAAAAAAATTATTGTTATTCTATTACAGTTGTCCCAATTTTTCCCCCTTTGCCCTCCTCCACCCACCCCAGCCCACGCCCGGGCTCCCACAGTCAATTGCCACACTGTTGTTCATGTAAGCTTTTCTTTTTTTACAAGATCTTATTTATTTATTTTTAGAGGTAGGGGAAGGGAGAAAAAGAGGAAGAGAAACATCCCCTGACAGAACCAGCAACCTTTCATTTTGTGGGATAAGGCCCAACCAACTGAGCCATAGGGGTAAGACCTGTTTAAGCGTTTCATAAATCATGCATATCAACTGTGCCTCACCACAACCTTCTAGGGTAGCTGGTAGTATTATCATCACCTCCAGTTTACAGATGTGAAAACTGAAACAAGAGAATTTGTATTATTGTGATGTAAGCCTGACTGTTCCATTTTATCTTTCTTGTAAATTAAGTGCCTGACTTAAGCTCCTATTGCCAAAGTATCCACTTCAAAGAGGCATCCACTTGAAAGTCGGCTGTCTGAATAAAGCACATCGCCAGCTATTTAAAGAATCAGAATCCCCCTCACCCCCACCCCAAGCTCCTTTGTTTTAAGGGATCTTGGCTGATTTCCATAACTGAACTTTTGGACCACTAGATTTTTCCCTTCCCCCACTTCAAATTCTTGCCTTTGTGTTTTAAATTCACCAATAAAGAGTGAGCCCACAAAACCTTAGCCCTGCAGCTTCAACCTAATCCAAGCAGAACTCCAGGCCCACGTGCTATCTCTCTCTGCTGTACCTGCGAGCTCACTGTGTCATGTGCTTTCCAGGATCTGTGAATAATAAACCTTTCCCCCACCAAAGTTTCCTGGTGGTTAGAGCTCAGGGTGTCTTTCAATCGTAAGAACCACAAGGGACAATCCAGCAGCACTGGTGCTAAAATTGGAACAAAAACACTTTTCCAAATTCCCTGGGCTCATAGAGGCAAAATGGGATTTTAAACAGATCTGTCTGAGACCAAAGCCTAAGTTCGTGAGTATGCCCCTTTCCTGCCAGTCCTTCTGTATCCCTCTTGGAATCCTTTTGCTCTAACATCCTTTCAGTGGTGGCCTTCTCCAGGATATGTCCTTCATCACTGCTCTTCTACCCTCAGTATCTCACTACCCTGAGGAAAGCAGGTATTCTAATGCCCTGTTTCCATGTAGCTGCACTGGCATTGTTTTATGCCCAAATGGCCCTGTCAGTATGGAGGAAAATCTTGTGGGTTTTTTGGTTTGTTTGTTTTTGTTTTTGTTTTGTTTTGTTTTTTTACAAATCCCTGAAGCTTACTCCACCTCTGCTCCCCAGCCCAGTTTCAGGGAGGCACTCCATTTCTACTTCTTTAAGTTTTTATTACAGTAGTTCTCCCTTATCCACAGGGAATACATTCCAAAACCCCAGCGGATGCATAAAACCACAGATAATACCGAACCTTACACAGACTATGTGTTTTCCTATACGTACATACCTGTGATAAAGTTTAATTTATAAATTAAGCACAGTAAAAGATTAAGTTAAGAATAAAATGAAACAATTATATTATAGTACAATAAAAAGTCATGCGAATATGATGTCTCTCTCTCAAAATATGTTCCAGTACTGTATATTATACTGTACTCATGTTTTCACTTATAAACACTTTACAAAGCTTCTCTTTGGCATATCCAAATTGCCAGCATCCCTATTCTTGTGTTTTGGGGTCATTATTAAGTAAAATAAGGATTACTTGAACATAAGCATGGCGATACTGTGATACGCAATTTCATCACCAAGACAGCTACCAAGTGACAAATGGGAGGATAACATGTACAGCATAGATACCCTGGACAAAGGGATGATGTAATCCAGGCAGCATAGAGTGGAGTAATGCAAGATTCTATCATGGTACTGAGAACAGTGTGCAATGTCAAAATGTGAATTGCACCCTGTCTGGTATAGCTAAGTGGATTGAGTACTGGCCTATGAACTAAAAAGTTGTCAGTTCGAGTCCAGTTAGGGCACATGCCTGGGTTGCAGGCCAGGTCCAAGATGTTTTTCTCCCTCTCTTTCTCCCTCCCTTCCTCTCTCTGAAAATAAATAAAATCTTAAAAAAACTTATGAGTTGATTATTTCTGGAATTTTCTATTTAATATTTTCAGACCATGGTTGACTGCAGGCAACTGAAACCATGGAAAGCAAAACAATAGATAAGGGGGACTTATTTTATTTTGTATGAATATATATCATATTTATAATGAGAAAAAACAAGGATGTTACCAATGTAATGGGAGTAAATTAGCCTCTAAGAGGCTGTATAAATTCAGTCCCAAACCACCATCAAGTTTTCCACGGTGGAAAACACCACCGTGTTTTCCAATTTTATATATGCTGAATGTATGTAACTGAGAACTGAGAGAAATTTAACCGAGGAGATCCTGAGC
Organism: Phyllostomus discolor; assembly: GCF_004126475.2. Classification (NCBI taxonomy): domain Eukaryota; kingdom Metazoa; phylum Chordata; class Mammalia; order Chiroptera; family Phyllostomidae; genus Phyllostomus; species Phyllostomus discolor. Next base: position 70,847,978 of record NC_050198.1, read on the forward strand.
AACATGTAACTCAGACTAGGCACTCATATTGTGTCCCAAATATCCCCTTCCCTAAGGGTCTAACTCATTCTCAACCAAGATTAGAACAAAAAAAAACAAGCACCAGGAGGGGAGGGGTGGGGAGAAAAGGCAGAAAACTGTATTTGAACAACAATAAAATTCAAAAGTATTTTTTTTAAAAAACCAGCACAGATAGAACTGGAAAGCATTATGCTAAGCGAAATAAGCCAGGTGGTGAAAGACAAATACCATATGACCTCACCTTTAACAGGAACCTAATCAACAAAACAAACAAGTGAGCAAAATAGAACCAGAGACATGGAAATGAAGAACAAACTGACAGTGACCAGAGGGGAGGAGGGAGGGGGGAAAGGGTGGAAACGGGGAAGGGACTAGTGAAAGAACATGTATGAATGACCCACGGACACGGACAACATGGTGGGGACTGACTATGGGAGCAGAGAAGGGGTGGGCTGAGAGGACGAGGGCAAAGAGGGCAAAATGGGGACAACGGTAATAGAATAACAATAAGATAGTTTAAAAAACAAGCTCATAAAAAGCAGAGGTGTCCTTTGTTTAGAATTTCAAATGGATAACAGAAATAAGTTCAACTTTTAAGAAGCTAAATATATTCACTATAAGGAAATGAGTACGGCTATTGTAACTTTAAGGGACAAATAAGATAATTTGGGATAGAGTTCATCTAAGAAGCAGGAGAATCCTCCGAGAATTGAGTAGATACTTCGCTCAAAATGATGAATGGCTTTTCCTGGATGAGCACGTGTGGTAACCACGTGACTTCCAGTTTAAATGCAGATGGAGCCTGACCCTCAACCCCATCCCTGGCCCCAGCCCACATCACATCCTAATCCCTGAGCTCTCTTCACCCATCGTTCACACACCATTCTGAAACACTTTGGACCCCCTCCTACCTCTCTGCTTACTCCTGTTCTCTCTTTAGCATGTCTTTTCCTCCTATTGCTGACCTAGCATCACAAGGTTTTTGTCTTTTGCCTGGTGTTCACCTCGCTCAACTCTGATCTCTAGGTGATCTTACATGTGTCCACGGTTGGGACTTATCACCCACACCTTAACACAAATCCCTATTTCCCTCCCAGACCCTTTCCTGACCTGTAACCCTGTATATTCAGTTGCATCTCTCTGAAGGTCATCGTGTCTCTGTATGGTCCATTGACAACTCAAACTCAACATGTTCAAAACAGAGCAGATTCCTGTCAAAGCTGGTTTTCTTATCCTCTCTTCCTGAATGCTACCACCATTTGTCTATTCTCCGAAGCTGAAAATATGGGCCTCATTGCAGATTTTTCTGAGCTTTCATAACCTTACTCCAAAGTCTTGTTGATTCTACCTACTTAATATTTATCAAATCTGTCCCCTCACCCTTACCTCAGCACCGGATTTACCTGTGGCCTAGTCCAACTGGTCCAATAGTCTCCTAGCTGATCTTCATACTCCCCAGTCTATCTCAAAGTACCTTCTTCAAAAGCCAATCAGATATCATTCTATTCTCAAAACCTTTCAGTGGCTCCACACTTGCACATTCTATAAATCCCTCCAGGAGTTGGCTCTTGCTATCTTTTCGGGCTCATCTCCCTCACTTTTCCCTGAGCTAGTACTTGTGTAAGTTTACTCCAAGCACTAGCCCAGGGGCAGACCCAAGTTTTGTGGAGTGTTAGGCTTACACAATTTGAAGGACCCTCCAAGAAAGATAATATAGCATTATGACTAAAAATTAGTTACAGGGCCTAGAAAGAGGCCTGTGAAAGTGAGAGCACTAGGGCTTAAGTTTCGTTAGATTCACAGTAATTCTGCTCCTGGTCTGGCCAAACGGAGCAACCTTCCATTCCCTAGAACATGCCATAGTCTTCCACATCTCCTTGCCTTTGTACAACCAGTTACCTTTGCCTGGAATGCCCTTCCCTCCCTGCCGTTCAAGGGCTAGCTCAGTGGACACCTCCTCTGTGAAGGCTTCCCTGACCTCCCCACATGGAATCAAGTGTCCTCTCCTTTATGGTCTCATTGTAATCTGTCCTTTACCTCTTTGTATCCTGCCCTTTACAGAGCGTATCACTCTCAATGGAACTGCTTTGTTTGAAACCAGTATTTCCTGTGTGCATGTGAAGGGCAGAGACAAAGTCATTCCTTTTCAGATCGTCAGAGCACAGCAGCACCTGACACAAGGCAGGAGCTCAATAAATGTCTGCTGAATGCAACGGAGACATCACGGGTGTATACTAGAAAGATATGCCTGCTTTTGGCAAAACATGTACAGTAGAGCAGTTGCTTTAGATAGGGACCCTGGGCGGAGGTGGCATTTATAAGGGATCTACTGTCTGCCCTCACCCTCTTGAGAGAAGGTCTAGGCAGGACCTTGACATCTACGGTCTCTCCAAGATCGTTGTGGTGAGCTATTGCCCGTGGCCTCCCACCAGCCTCCCCACCCTACCACCTTCCTTACCTGTCCTCCTTGTTGATCTGGTCCCCAAAGCCCACTGTGCTTACGATTGTGAGCTTTAGCCCCACATTGCTCTCTTGGAGGTCATAGGTATTAGACCGAAGCTGGACACCTGGCTGTGTGTGGGTGGCTGGCTCCCCCTCGAACTTGGTGTTGAACAGGGTGTCCATGAGGGTGGACTTGCCCAAACCTGTCTCTCCTGAAAAGCAAAAGGATAAATTATGGTCCATTCACACAGTGACCGTGAAACCATTCACATCATGTTTTAGATGCATATTCATTGATGTGGGAAAATGTACATGATAAGACACTGAGTGCAGAGCATATAGAAGTATGGACTGTGTGATCTCAGTTAAATGAAAAAAAAAAAAAAAAACTGAAAGGAATTGCACCAACATATTAGCAATAATCATCCCAGGATAGTGGAATTGGGGTAATTGTCCTATTATTCCTCTTGTTATTTGAAAATTTAGTATGCACTGGGGTTTTTGCAATTTTTATTTAATCTGTATTGTATTTTTTCCATTACCTTTTAGTCCCCTTATACCCCACTCCCCGCCAGCAATCACCACACTGTTGCCCATGTCCATGAGTCCTTTTTCCTCTTGCATTGCTTTTATAGTTAGAAAAAGAACTGTTACAGACAATGATGGAGAGGTAGAGTTATGCCTAGAAAAGGCCTGGGAGGAAAACAATATAGTCCTACTAACCGTTGTGTCAGAGTGGTGGGGTTATATGTACTTTTCATTTCTTTCTTTGTGCTTTTGTGTATTTTCCAAATTTTCTATGAGGAACATGAATAGCTTTTGTAATGAAAATTAAAGGTTTATTTAAAATTTTAAAGGTGGGGGACAGCAGTCTGTCATCAAATAAATATCCCCTCAGTCCCTATGTCACCTCGATGCCAGGACCAGACAGGGCTCTGCAGACGCCTGAATGCTGTCCCAGCGGGGAGCCGATGTGGCTCTCAGCTTGTCCTCCCAGGGGCCTGAGCAGCCAGTGAGACCATTTGTAGCTAATAAGGAGGGAAAATAGCAGGCCACAAATTATTCTTCCCCTTAAATTTCAAACAAACCAGTCATTTGTTTGTTTAACTGACAGGCTGTAGGGTACCAATAAGTTAAACCATTGGAATTTCAAAAGTCTTAACTTTCACACCACGGAGACAAGTGGAGGAAGGGCTGTGGAGGACTGGTGCCAGTCTGGGGAGGTTATTTCTGAAAGATCTAAGGGATGCCAAGCCACTGCCATAAGCCAAGGAGTGTTCACGGAATGAAGAGGCTGGAGGGAAGCTGGTGGCGCTGGACTCAGCTACCAGATGTGAGGCCACAAGTTGAGCTGGGCACTATAGCCACTTACAATGGCTATAGTGCTTACAATTTCCTTGGATACAGACTATATCTAGGTCCCCATCCCACCCCAAGGGATTCAGGAATACAAGGTTCAGCAGTGAATTACTTTGAATTGCCCTTTGAGTAACTAGACTACCCTGCCATTCTTCTATTATCACCTCTCTTCTCCCCTCCCCCTCCCAACCCTTCAGATGTAAGTGTCAACTGTCTTTACATTCAAGAGTGGGTTTGCACTGGGCAAATCCTGAGCTGGCAGATCCCCCTGTGACTGACAACACACATTCGCAACTTAGGCCTAGGGCTAGAGCTTCACAACCAATAACTGCGATTGATCCGTCTGCTCTCCACCCTCTGGGTGTGTCTAGCTTTGGATGGTCCATGCCTCTTTTCTCTCAAAAAATGAGCTATGAATGCAGGAGGTGCTTTTAAAAATATCTGTTGATGATGAGAGCGCCTGTGTGTGGAGAGACTGCCGAGAGAGAACAAGAACATTCAATTCCGCCAGCTGCCTGGCCCCCCAGCCCAAGTGCACAGCCAGGTTTGACTAATGGGGTTGATTGTCAAGGTGCAGGAATATGGTTCCTCTCACAGATCATGTTTCCAGCCAGGGTCTGTTATACCTATCAGCAGCAAAGATTCTCCCAGAAGAGGCCCCTTAGTTCCTCCCTAAAGAACAGGAAGCATTTGGGTCCCAAGAAAAATTTGGTGAGGTGAGGCCTTTGCAATGGGAGGTGACAGACTTGGCCAAGCAATGGAATGTATCACCCCCTCCTCGCCCAAGGTGGGGGTGCAGCTAACTGCAAAGGAGGCCAACATCTCTAAGGTGGAAACACAAGGGTAACTCCCTCACCCTGACCTGCCTTCCCTCTGGGCACTGAAGTTCAAGCTACATTTCAGCCTGTCTTTGAAGACACCAAATGAATTTTCCTTGTGCATTCCTGAATGCCCTGCAGCAACTAGAGAGTGGCAGGCCCTGCCTCCCCAGCACCCAGACCTGGCTCTCTGATCCTAAGGATTCTCCGACAACAGGGGAGGGGACAGCTTCCCGTACTCCAGAGAGTGCCCAGGACAAGCTCACACAGGCCTCAGGAGCAGGACTGCAGGGCGAAGGGCCCACCCTGTTTGCACAGCTGAAGAACTAGTGGCCCGCCTACAGGGCAGGGCAGTAAGGAAAATGACCATCCAAATGCCTGCCAGCACAAAAGGGCTGTGGAAACTAAATGTCCAATGACAAATATCTGGAAGCAAAGAACCTGCGGGTATCTAGGGAATCATGATAAACAAAATGTGAGAAGAGGGCAGAAAATCAAGTGAGCTCATCCAATGAATGGCTACTGAGTGCTGCCATTCCAGCTTCCCATGTATGTGGAGCCTAAGGGGTGGGCGCTGTAAGGTGGGCACTCTCTCACAATGGCTGGCACAGGCCCAGCCTGAGCCTAGGATGCTGTCCCCCGCCCATGCTGCCCTGAGCTGAGCATTGAGTGGGAGGGTGGGCCTAATTCAGATCAGGTCAGCAGATTCCACATGCCTGCAGGAAGGTGGGGACTTGGTAATTAGATTCCAGCAGGAAACCTGAGGAGTCCCTAGGGGTCAATTTCTCTCCTCCTGCCTCCTCACAATGGAGCAGGGTTCCTTAACCCTTTTTAAGTCATCACCACCATCCAGGAGGATTTCAACTCACTGTGCTTAGTGCAGACAGCATTCTGGAAACATCAGATTACTTAAAATAATAATTTCATTTTAAAACATGTACTATGAAATATGCCTTTCCAAACTATACTCCCTGGGATAGTCCAGTGTTGACCTCTGTCCCTGAGTTAAAAATCACTATAACAGCCCTGGCTGGTGTGGCTCAGTGGATTGAGCTCTGGCCTGCGAACCAAAAGGTCACCAGTTTGATTTGCAATCAGGGCACATGCCTGGGTTGCTGGACAGGTCCCCAGTAGGGGGCAGATGAGAGGCAACCACACTTTGATGCAGTCTGTCCCTTTCTTTCTCCCTTCCCCTCTCTCTAAAAGTAAATAAATAATTTATTTTTTAAATTATTTTATTGTTGTTCAATTACAGTTGTCTGTCTTTTCTCCCCACCACTCCCCCCCACCCCAGCCATCCCCACCTCCTTCCCTTGCTCCCACTCTCCTCCTTGGTTCTGTTCATGTGTTCTTTATAGTTGTTCCTGAAAATCCTTTCCCCAGTTATCCCCTCCCTGCTCCCCTCTGGTTACTGTCAGATTGTTCTTAATTTCAATGTCTCTGGTTATATTTTGCTTGCTTTTTTTCTTCTGTTGAGTAGGATCCTGTTAAAAGTGAGATAAATAAAATCTTTTTAAAAAATCACTATAACAAAGAAAAGCTTAGCCCTCTTCCTCACCTGCTGTTAATATTTGTGTTCTCTGGCTCCTTGTGCAATGAAGTCCTTGCAGTGATGAAATGTAGAGTGCCAGTCAGGTTGTCACTAAATGACTGTGTGACATGAGCAGAGCCCTTTCCCCTCTCTGGGCTCCAGTCTCCTTGGCCATAAAATGAGCAAGTTAGAATAACAATAATAATAGCTATCATTTATGGAGCACTCACTAGGTGCCAGGCACTACTGTAAATACTTCATATTTCCTTATCTAACTCCCCAAATAAGCCTAAGAGGTAGATACCATGATTCGTTCTTAATTTACAGACAGGTTAACCAAGCCACTTCCTAGCTGTGTGCATTTGTTCCCATTCTCAACCTCTCTGTGCCTTACCTTCCTCATCTATATAATGTAAACAAAGTAACTGGTCAAGTAGTAAGTGGCAGAATCAGCATGTGAATCAAAGCAGTTTGACAATGGAGCCCATGTTTATAATCAATATGCTCTAGAGCATCCCACAGACATAATATGTTCGTTCATTTGGTCATTCAGCAAATATTTACAAAGCCTCTAAAAAGAGCCGAGCACAGTTTTAGGGGTTAGGGATACAGCAGTGAACAAGACAGCCCCAATCCCTGTTCACATGGTATAGTTCACAGTCACATGGAGCTAAAGTCTCTTCCAGCTCCAAATGGTGCTTGGGAATAAACCCAAGAGAAACGTTTCTCAATTCAAAAGGGAGGTGTCCAAAAGGAAACTCGCCAGGAACTCCAGTTGGCCAAGGGAACCTATGGACAGGGACAAGGTTGTACCTGGCTCGGTGACCTTGCCTTCTCTTTCCTGATCTTGCAGAGACCTGGCAACTGCTATGCTGAAGCGGGCTCGCCCAGCTTCCTGCAGCTCTTCCCAAGCCCATGTGCAGTGACATCAGGTTGGCAGCAAAAACCCAGCTATGGTGGAAGTAATGACACTACGGATATCAGCAAATTGCAAACCATGGCAATTTTTTTCCCCGAGAGCAGATTGTGAGACACTGACCAGCACACCAGCACTGCTGGCAGCCTGTCTTAGGTGAGCAGATGCCTTTCCCAATCGACCCCTGACCTTGATAGAATGTTTAGCTGCCCTTCCTGTCCTCATTTAGTGAACCTCAATCCTGCTTCTCTTGTATGTTTTTTTCCAAGTTCAACAGAGCCCAGTTGCGCCTGGAATCCTGAGCAGCTTCAAAGTAAATATTATCATTATGACCCTTTGTGTTCCTCACAGGAATCGCTGTTGCTGGCACATTTGGAGAGCTGAGGCTCTTTGGGGCTCTTCTGCAGCAGAGCATTTGTGCTGCTAGCTCTGGTGGCTCCTCTGAGGCCTCCTGCACTGTATCTAGGCTCATGAGATCCTAACCATTTCCAAAGCTAAGTAACTAGTAAATACTTTACTTTTATGGGGGCAGGTGAACCTCACCCTACTCAGTAATTATCATCAACCCTAGAGAATCTAGGGTATTGAAGAGGAGTCATAATATGCTCACACCCATGTGCCTAGCCCTCTAAAAACAATCATTGTGGGTGCCATTTATTGGTACCCTGACGTATCAATGCAGCTCTGTATTGGTAAAAATTCCCTCTCCCAATCCTAACATGCACACGTGCACACATGTACATATACATGCCAGGTACCCGGTGTGCTGGGCTTGAGCCTAATGCTCAGCAGTCCAGCACCAGGATAAATAATACTGTGCCAAAAATAGCCTAGGTCTCTTAATAATGGAAGCTAGTGCTACCATAATTTTACACTTAAAATGCCCTATTAGAAAAGAAAAGAAAATTCCTTCAGGGAACATATTCTATGCCCAAACAGTCATTAAAGGAGTAAACCTGACAGTTATGCACAGGCGGTAGACCGGCATGAAATCACGGTCACTGAAAATCCTGGGAGAGCAAAGATCACCTTCAGCAGCCAAGCTACAAACCCTTCGCCAAGTCAGCAGCAGGACCGAGCCTATGGCTACGCCAAGATTGCAGCCTTAGAGCCACTCTAAACTGCTTGTGACCTTGGCCCAAATTGTGGGCTCTCTGAGCAATGACAGGGTTGCAAGCACAGACATAGAGTAGTAGAATGCATGAGTTGTAGGCTTTTTTGGATCAGGGATGAAGAATGAAATTAAACCAGTTCAGGCTACTGCATTGAATGGTTGTACTTACAGGGCTAAGAGGGGAGCTACCAGGGCAGCCACTTTCTGAAACTTGACATGACAGGAAAGAAAGAGACAGGGTGACAGGGGATGAGTCTCCTTCCTACCACTCCCCTCTCGGGGGGTCTGTCCCAGGCAGCTGAGTAAGACTATCCCAGCAGGTGCACACTGGAGCAGTCGTGGCTGTACAATGCCTGGGCAGGAACTCAAGGACAGGGCTTTACTATTCCTCCCACTTGCTTTGCCATGAGCTTGGCTGCCCCTTTCTCTGGTCCAGACGGGAGCCTGTGACTGGCATGTCCAACTACCCTACATGCCTGCCTTCAGAGAGCTATTCTAATTTCCATGGCCTCCCTCCTAACGCTTTACTGGCCCACGTAATTGGTTGAAAGGTTGCTTGGTGTGAGTGTGTCATTTCACTTCTCATTTTCTTAACTCCAGTATAGGTAGGTCATAGAGAGCTCTGGGAGGAATGCCAACAGAATCCAATATGTTTGTGTGGAAATTTTCAGTAATCAAATGTTATGTAAACTAAGTTGGCCACCAGCCAAAGATTGGAGAGATTTGGCAGTGCTAATATTAGATGTAATAGCATTTAATCTTGATGTCAATCACCAGGACTTCTATGTATTTTGTATCCTTCTCCTAATGGCAACTAACCATAATCATCAGAGGATTTCTAGCATTTGATGAATTAACAACCTAGATCTGGACTCTAAGTCCCATGATATAAAATTCCGTGAAGCACATATTGGGTTGGCCAAAAAGTTCGTTTGTTTGTTTTTTTTTCTGGAGGATGGCTGTACTAGCGCTTAGTAGTCTTTAACTTCATTTGAAACAACTTCATTAGACTGTAGTATTATGACAGTTGTCATATCAGTATGCATGCACTTTTAAAAAACATCAAAATTGGTGAGTTTCTGTGTAGTTATTTTAATACTGAGGATGGAAGAAAATAAGCCCCATTTTTGGCATATTGTGCTTTATTATTTCAAGAAAGGTAGAAACACATAAAAAAAGATTTGTGCAGTGTAAGGAGAAGGAGCTGTGACTGGATCAAACGTACCAGAAATGCTTTGCAAATTTTCCTGCTAGAGATTTCTCGATGGTCAATGCTCCACAGTCAGGCAGATCAGTTGAAGTTGATAGCGATCAAATGGAGACATTAATTGAGGACAATCATGATATACCACGTGGGAAATGGCCAACATACTCAAAATATCCAAATCAATAATGCTATTGGTGAAAATGAAAAATGCTTCTTTCATTTTATGGGGAAAAAAACTGAATGGACTCTTTGGCCAACCCAATATTTTCATTTCATAGGTTCCAAAGCTAGTGTGTGGAAGTGAGTCACTCAACTAGTGAGTGAGCCTAGCTGACTGCCTGCCATCCATGTTTGGAAGCGACTTTGTTGTGCTCTACCTGCCCTTAAGTGCGCAGTTATTCTCCTACAGAAAATGATGTGGAAGTGCTAGAGATGGAGAAGAGAAAATAGAGTCCAAGAAAAGGAATGACATCAGTTAGAAAACAGAACTTTAGACTACATTAAAGAGTAAAATATCCCATTCAGGAGTGGCTCAGATCCTCAACATGAATGATTTTCCCATATGTGTTATACAAAAATAAGATGAAAAAATTAGCAGAAGTGGTCCAATCAGCGTGAAAATTGGCTTTATTATGGTATTATACAATTATTAAGGTTTGGAAGTAGATCAATGAAAATATGCAGGTATGCTTTACAGTGCTGTGTAGTGAAAATTATATGTTATGATTGTGTTTGTAAATTTGGGATTTTTTAAGGTCTAAGGAGAGATTCTTAAAGAATGGGAAGGAACTTTTGCTCCTCGTATTCAGTTGGTGCTTGAGTTTCCAAAATGCTTTTGTGTTCTCAAGACATGTTGCTAGCGGCAGTTAGAGAAGCAGAGGGATGGACAAAGGGTTAGCCAGACCTGGGTCCTTCTCATGGTTCTGCTACTTATTCTGTGTTGCCTCAGATAAGTCCCTTATCCTCTCTAAGTTTCTGGGTCTCCATCATTTCAATGAGGATATAAATGCTATTCACTCTGCTCACTTTGCAAAGCCCTAGTAAGGACCCAAATTGCTAATATGGAAAAGTGTTTGAGAAGCATAAGTGGTTCATGTGGGCATGTATTTTGCCATGTATAATGCACACTGATTTGCCCATATTTTTTAGAGAAAATTAAGTATGTGCATTGTACATGGGTATAATGGTTATTACCATGGGAATAATAACGGTCATAATAATCCTGCGTATAACACGCACCAAAACATGGGCACGCATTATACACAGCAAAATATGGTAACTTATTCATTCCTTTCACAAGCATCATTGAACTCTCTTTGTGCTATGATTAGTATATCAGAGGTGACTAAGATGTGGTTCCTACATTTGAGACTAAAGTCCAGAGATACACGTAAAGGGAATAAAAGAACTTGGCACAGAGCTGTGTGATCCTTGCACTTGATCTTGAACTGTACCAAACATAGCGGGGCTGCAGAGGAAACTGACAGAACCAATTCACTGCCCACAGCTGGTAGGCAGGAGCCTTTCCGCAGCCATTACCTTCCTCCCAGTTCTGCTGTGGCTCCTGTTCTCTGCAGTCAAAATGAACCTGACAGCAATAGCTGAGCCAGCCAGCTCGCTTGCAAAATTTCCACTGGGTAACACACAGCTCAGTTTCCCCCAAGGTATGACCATATATTCTTGTCTGACCAGGGAAAATATCACTACAGCCAGCTGTTTACAAAAACAAGCAGAAGGATAAAAGAAGAAAGAGGGGGGAAACACTCTTACAAGTAGATCAGAATGACATGCTATTTAACCTAATTACCTGCAAAGCCACATCCAGCCATTAAGGATCCATTTTCTGTAATAGAATTTTCTGCTATGGAAATACTCACCCACACACAGGATGTTAAAGCAGAAGCCCTGGCTGACTGACTTATTCACCAGCTGGTCAGGCAAGCTGTCAAACCCCACATGTCCAGCCAGGGGGACAGTTCGGCAACCTTCACCCTAATTTGGAAGAGGAAGGGGGAGAGAAAATAAAAATGTGCTTACAAGCAATCTGGGCCTCACTTCTCCCTCCAAATAATCTCCACACTAGGAAGTAACACCCACCCAGGCTCCATAATGAATGTCACCATAGTTCCAGACAAGGCAGACTACAGAGGGGCTTATAAAGAGCAGAAGGGAAGGGTCATGGGGTGAGACTGCTGGTGCCGGAGGTCCACAGACTTGGGTTAACTCTCAACTCAAATCATTTAAAAGCTGGGTAACCTCTCGGAGACTCTGTTCCCTTCTCCGTCTATCATATGAGATAATATTACTTATCTTACAGGTCATTGGAAGACTTAAATGTGCTCATATGTATAACAAACTTAGAACAATGCCTGTTACATGCATACGTGTTCAGTAAATATTACAAAGGGACCTCAATTACCCTTCTCTCTAGGGCATTTTGGGGATCTACAATGGTGGCCCTGTGTAGATGTTAAGAGACTAGGCTTTGACAAGATGGGCAGCTCAAGTGCCCATCAGTACATAAATGGATAAAAATGCTGTGGTACATTCACACAATGGCACACTACTCAGCCATAAGAAAAGAAGGAAATCATACTTTTTGAGACAGCATGGATGGACATAGAGGTTATTATGCGAAAGGAAATAAGCCGGTCAGGGAAAGACAAATACTCTATGATTTCACTTATATGTGAAACCTAATGAAATAAACTAACAAACAAAACAGAAATAGATTCACAGGTACAGAGAACAGACAGTTGTCAGAGAGGAGGGTGGTTGGGGCTGGGTGAAAAAGGTGAAGGCATTAAACAGTACAGTTTGGTAGTTACAGAAGAGTCACTGAGATGTAGGTTACGGCATAGGGAACATAGTCAAAAATATCGTGATAACTGTGTGGGGCCAGGAGGGTATTTGAAGCAGTGGGAGGACCATTCTGTGAGGTACATGATTTTCCAACCACTATGCTGTACATCTGAAACTAAAACAGATAATACTGAATGTAAATTGTAATTGAAAAAAAGTGTAAAAAAAAGAGATTAAACTTGGAAATCAGGTAGGTCTGAATTACAGTGCCACATCCTCTACCTTCTGACCTTGAACAAGTTGCTTAACTTCTCAAAGTGTCCCCATCTGTAAAATCAGGAACCAGTTTTACTACCTCACAGGACCATGTGAGGGTTAGGTAGGGTAATACTCCTCAAGCACTGAGCATGTGGTGAGCATCCCATCAACAGTAGCTGCTGTTCTTATTACACGGGGAGGTTATCCTTGCACTCAGACTCCCCCAATAACATGTGACGCCATGGCAAACTTGCAGCCACGCCACACTTGCTTCCTCTGGTCCCCTTGTCACCATTGGGGTCAGTCAAGTCATTCACAACCCTGGAAGGCAGGAGGCCTTTGCTTCGCATGCAATTCCCAAAGCTTCTTCTTGCTAATGGTTTTATAAAACAGGGAGAACCTCAAACTGGAGCAGGCTTTCAAGGATCCAGGGTGGAGGACAAAAGGGGGCTGAATGTACTCAAAAAGTGCGTTAACTGCCAATAGCAGCAAGAGAGGGGGAAAGGGAAGAGAAGGAAAGCTGGAGACAGCCAAGCTAGACAAGAGGGGTGGGCTAGGTAAACAGTCAGTTTCTGTTGGGTAGGGCTACACCAAGATTTCCATAACCAGAAAGGTGCCAAGAGTTATCCAAGAAGGACATGGTTAGTGCCAAGAGGCCTGTGCCAACATCCCAGGCTGTTAGCCTGCTTTTAGACTGGGTCCATAAAGGCATACTTTCACACTGAGAGGGATGGGCTACATTGGTGGGGAACCTCACAGCAGCTGACAGTGTTGGCACTGATTTCCCAGATAGCCACTTCACCCAGTTTGAGATCCTACTTCCATTGGTTTCATCGGCTACTCCAAGAATGAGACACAGGGCTACGTGCCAGTGACTGCCTTCTGGTAAGTTCATTACCCTCACACATCTCACCCCCCACACACGCCCAGTGGAGTATTCTTGAAACACGACCATCTGCCATCCTGCAGTCCAGGTTGGAGTTCTCTAGGCCTCAGTGGGGCATCTGAAGACAGCTGGGTTTCATGAGTGGCCCACGTCATGCAGAGTTTGTTCTACATTCATCCTTTTTCACATCCCCTCACCCCTTTCTCCTTATTCTTTTTATTAAAGCAAGCGAAAAAGATATGAGTTTCCCACTGTTCATTCTTGGTCCTCAACACAGCAGGGAGACAAGACTTATGAGCCAATCTACTTTCTCGATGGAGCCTCCTACATAGCAGGCATCGGAAATTGGGAGGGACTCAGAGCTGAGGTTTCCTGAACCATATTTTATCGCCCCTGGATGCCTCCTCCTGTCTCCAACTGCAGCACCATGAAACCTCAAGTGCTCCTAGGTCTCTGGTCCAAGCGCCAAAAAGCGAGGAAAGGGAATTTTCAGTTTTCAAACTGAAAACAGTGGAGGGCAATGGGAGTACACCATACCTTATCCTTAAAGATTTACTTCATTGTCAAAGGCTTACAAAGCACCTCCCATGTGCCCACCTACTACCTCCCACTTAGCACAGTGCTGAAAAGAGCTCTACACAGCAAAAAGAAAAAGGGATGGGGGTATTTTAAGTGTTCTGAGCAGGGAGGGCCATACAAGTAGCGTTTTCAAAAGATCATGCCAGAAGCAGGTTGCTGAAGTGACTGAAGGAGAGAAAGGGCAGTAAGACACATTAGCAGATGACTCCAGTAACGCTGAAGTGGCAGAGTGGCATGCAGGCACTATAACAATATATGCTGTGAAGTGAACTGATTTGACTTGAGACTCAGGAGGGAGAAACAAATTTGAGAGACATCCTATCAAAGGGAGGAGACTTAATGAGTGATTGGGCAGAGGGAGCGAGGGAGAAATCAAATCTCTAAGGCTGCAATGGTCTAAGCCTGGGAGCTTGGATTGACGGCACCACGGCCAGAAAGAGAGAAGCCAAGAAAAGGGGCTCCTTTAGTGGGGATGTCAAGGAGTCTGGTTTTAAATAAGCTACTAAAAGAAAATACACTTGTAGGCCTGGCTGGCGTAGCTGAGTGGATTGAGCGCAGGCTTCGAACCAAAGCATCACAGGTTTGATTCCCAGTCAGGGCACATGCCTGGGTTGCAGGCCACAGCCCCCAGCAACCGCACATTGATGTTTCTCTCTCTCTCTCTTTCTCCTTCCCTTCCCTCTCTAAGAATAAATAAATAAAATATTTTTAAAAAGGAACCTCATTTAAAAAGAAGAAAATACACTTGTCAGTTTTTTGTGGGTTTTTTTTTTTGCAAAAGTAATCAATGTTCACCATAGATATTTTAGAACATGGAAAACTGTAAAGGAGAAAATCACAATGACCCATAATATCACTCTCTGAAAATAAACACTGTTAATATTTACATGTATTTCCCTCCAGTCTGTATATCTTCTTTCTGACAAAAAAGGGATCATTCTGTATATTTCTTTTCGTAAATTGACTTAATAATCTGACACTCAATATAGCATGGATGTCTTCTTGAGTAATTAAGTATATTTCTTTTTAATTTTATTTTTCAATTACAGTTGACATTCAACATTATTTTACATTAGTTTCAGGTGTACAGTATAGTATTATTAAGTACATTTAATATAAGTACCTAACATTAAATACACTTCCAAAACATTACTTTTATCGGCACCCAGTGTTCCATTGCAGTTTACCAAATTCTCTTACCCAGTCTTCCACTGCTGGACATGTGTGTGCTTCCATGTTTTCAACAACACAAATGATAACTCTTGTTCTTATAGATTAGCAAATCTCTGATTATTTCCTTAAGTGAAATTCCTACAATTGAAGCCCACTGGGCCCAAGGGCACACACATTTGAAAGATTTTGGTACACACTAAGAATCAGTCAACAGAGAATAATACAAATATCTGTTCCCACCACCAATATACAGGAGTGTGTGTTTCCCCATACACAGACCAACACTGAGTTTCTGAGGCTTTTTAGCTATTGTGAACTGAATCACTGAAAAATGTCATCATGTCATTTCATTCACATTTTATTATTATTTTTACATTTGATATATGTATATATATTTTAAATATTTTATTTATTTATTTTTTAGAGAGGGAAGGGGGAGAGAGAGAGAGAGGGAGAGAGAGAGAGAAGAGAGAGAGAGAAGAGAGAGAAACATCAATGTGCGGTTGCTGGGGGTCATGGCCTGCAACCCAGGCATGTACCCTGACTGGGAATCGAACCTGTGACACTTTGGTTCACAGCCCACGCTCAATCCACTGAGCTACACCAGCCAGGGCCCGATATATGTATATTGTTATGCATACCTATATGTGAGTTGTCTGTACATGTCTTTGCTCATTTTTTAAATAGATGTTTGTCTTTCTCTTCTGAATTTGTAAAAGATTTTATATATTCATGAAAATAGGATAGCTTTGATCTTATGTGAGATGTCCAGGAAAAGAAATTCAGCAAGTACTGAGTAACATGGGATTATAGGCTCCAAGAGAATTCAGGACTGGGGTATAAACTTAGGAGTCAGAAGCATGAAACCAGGCATGTTCTCCAAGGGGTAGTATGGGGAGAAAAGAGCTGAAGATGGAATATAGGAAATACCCACAAGTAAGGAATAGAAAGATGAAGAGGATTTTTTTCAAAAGGAGGAAATGATTAGGTAAGTAAGAGATGACCCAATAGATTTCTATTCCTGGAGGCCAAGGTTAAAGCCAGGAAGAATTACAGAGAAAAAAACCATTGATCTGGATTTGGTAAAGGTCACTAGTGATGTTTAGAATCCTTATTTCTTCTGTATTTTGTACTCAGTGTCCAATATACCTAAATTAACTGGAAAGGTCAGGGACTAGGGAACATGGAATCTAGTTAATGTGGGGGTTTGTTTGTTTTTGAGCAGCAAACTTGTTTCAATGCTTGCTGAGAAGGCTTCGGAAATGTAGTATTTGTATATATAGTTCCTGCTTTAGGAAATCCTGTCTAGTGAGTACCATTCACTCTCACTTTGATGAATCTTATAAAACATAAAGGTCATCTTTATGAATATCAGTCCTCATTGTTCAGAGCTAAATATGTAGAAGTAAAAAGGACAGGACACTGACCTGAACATATACTGGTCCCAGAACAGACCCTGGAAGTTTCTTCCCCTCTCCCTCACTAAACCTCTGATATCTTATCTCTTTCTTCTTTCTGCATAAGGTGGCCTGATTAATTGAGGTCCTCATTACTTTCACTGCAATTAATTGAATGTTCCCTGGATTACAACGTTCACAAGAGGAGGTGGAACTAGCAACTCAGCCCAGCATGCCCGACACCAAAACCTCGTCATCATTTTGAGTAGCAGGCGGTACCGTGTTCAAGGCTTGAACCAAGATGCTAGAAAGGCCACTGTAACCAATAAATAGGTTCAATGACCCACCTCTGGGAGCCCTGAAACTTCCCCTCAGAATTTAGTTTACAGAAACTCATATGTCTGTACAAAGATCCATGTACTACAAAGAAATTGATTATGACATTTTTTATAATACTGAAAAACTAGGAAAAAACATAAACGTCCAACAATAGGAAAATATTTAACTAAATTATGGTACATGCCTATTCTGGAATGTTCTGTAGCAGTTAGGAAGAATGCAGTAGGTCTATAGGTACTGATGTGAATATCTCCAAGATGTATTATAATGTAGATAAAATAAGTTCTAGAACAATAAGCACAGTATGAGTCCATATATGCAAAGAAAACCCTAAATATGTGCATTTGCACATAAACATATGTGAGTGCCTAGAAAGGAGGCTGAAAAGACACCTCCAAACCAAGAGCTGTGGCTACTTCAGGGGAGGGGACTGGAAACAGGAGCTTTCTCAGGGGGGTAGTCAGTATGCTTCCATATGGTTTGATTCTTTTACAGCATGAATGTATTCACACATTACCTATGTAATTTTAAAACATTTTTAATACAAAGAAGGAGAGGTCTCACTCAGCTTTGCAGCAGGGGCAATTAAGAGGCACAGTCTGAGACGAGCTAAACGGAAGGCGAAATGAAAGAGCGCTCCTGAGAACTGGGAGCGCTGCGCTCCCCTCCCCAATTACATTTCCTGTTTTTTCTTCATCTGCAGTCACTTGTGGTTTTGAAATCCGTTACACCACATTTCATATCATAGGCAGAAACACCACTCTCTTTCTCTTCCTCCTCCTCCCCCTGAGGACACACCAATTTCATTTTTTAATTGAGTAGTCAAAGGCTCTTGTTATGAAGAATGAGTTATGGTAGTTCCAGCTGTGCACCTTTCTCTCATTACAGTTATTCTGAAAACAGAGTCCCTTAAGCACCCGAGTAGGCAGACCCTGTGCCCCTCAACCTCCCGCCCCTCTTCAACCTTTGTGGTCTAGTAAGCACGCAGTATCTGAGGCTTGCGGGAACTGAGCGTTCATCTGTGTCAACGGAGAATTGCCTGCCTCCCTTTAAAACTGAGGTGGCCAAGTTAGTAGCTGTCATTCAGAAGGATCAGACCAAAGCAAAAAGTTTGCAGCTCATTGCTGATGACTGGGCTTTCCCTAAACTTTCTCCTCTAGTCTTTGCATATAGATAGATGTTAGGGAAGGATAGAAACACTTAAGGTTTTGCCCATGTGTCACCCTCCACTGGGGACCTGGCCTGCAACACAGGCATGTGCCCTGACTGGGAGGCGAACTGGCAACACCAGCTCCCACTCCCCGCTCCCCACTCCCACCCCTGGCCATTTGCAGGATGGCACTCAATCCACTGAGTAACTCCAGCCAGGGCCATATTTTACTTTTATAATTCAAATACAAATGTTTTGTAAAAAAGTTCTATGATGATTCTTTCCTAGGGGGAAAAGTGCCCTCAGGTATTACAGCAAAATCTTCAGCTACAACAAAAAAGGTGCTTTAAATACAAATAATCAGAAAATTCAGGTGAGTATTCAGCTTTCAGGCAGTATTACTGTAATATAAAATATTTATTTTACTAATTATATAATAAAACCCTACTATTATCCTTATTATAACATTATATATAACATCATCATACAGCATAACTTATTATCATAAATATTCATGTGCATATTAATAATAAGTAAAATCACATATCCTGAAACATGTGCCAAAAAGTCTTGAAACACTGAGGTGGGTGACAGCCCTATCTGCTGCCTCCACTGCTGTCAAGGCCGTGGAGGCCACTGTTATAATCAGCCGTAAGAGCCATGAAAACACTGATAAGTTCCCAGAGGTTAAAAAAAAAAAACCTCCAGTGTGCCTCACACATCAAGTGTCAGGATTTCCCTTGTGCTGATTAAGCCAAGCTAAGAGGAAATGGACAGTAGTTGCAATGCCCTGAACTGGAAGAGAGCAATTTGGGGGCTTTGCCAAGGAGAAATAAAGCCTGCAGAAGCTGGCAGCAACCCTTTAGGGGCCCCAGAAATGCAGTTCAGTGGGGGAGCAGTTTAGGGGACCCTGGCGACGCACAAAGAAGACTATCCTCACCATACAGGCAGAAGGCCCATTTTTGGCAAATCCAGTAGATGAAACTCTAGGTTTTAACTCACCAGATCAATTCCAGAGTGGCTTTTCATTCTATTAAAGGATTCACAGCAGGATTCCATTAAATAGCCAGCTCTCCTTGTGCATTTAAAATGGGACTCAACAGACAAAACTTCAGCTGCCCTGTACCTTTATAAGAAGACAAAGGCTTTATACACCTACAGGAACAGACAATGTCTGAAGGGTTGTTTCTAGTCCACTCAGAGACCCTGGTGAGCTAAAAGTCCAGACTTGCCTTCTCTCCAACTCTCTCCCCACCCAACTCAAGGAGTCTAAGCAAGGAAGGGGAGGAGTAACATTCTGCCACCTCATTCAGAAGCAGAAGCAGGCAAAGAACTAAACAAAATTAGGCTGGAAAACCAGGAAACGTAAGAACCATACAATATTTGAGCTGCTAACGCCCTTAAAGATCACCTAGTCCAATCCGCTCATTTTACAAAAGGGGAAACAGAGACTCAAAGACAGGAAATGACTTGTCCCGAGTCAGAGTGATTTAGTGGCAGAGAGTGGTGCTAGGATCCAGGGCCCTGCCAAGCAGACTGCCACTGTCAAATGGAAAAGCTGCCTCAAATGGGAGATATAGATTTTTATGCTGCTAAAATTCTGGGACATTGGGTTTGCAGCTTGATGCTTAGTTGGAGGCAAAAGGGCCATGGAACATGACCTGGAAGCCTATGGGCTCACCAAGGTGGCTGTGGCCCATATGGAAGGCAACTGTCGCAGGGGATATCATGGAGGGGTTTTGCCCCTATTCTGCATCCTCTCAGCCATTTCCCTCTCTTCTGACTCCAATCTAAGCCTGAGCCTGGCCAATAGCCTAGCTCTGCTCAAGAACCCCAGGGCTACCTAACCCAACAAGCCAAATTCTTAAGCAAAATTATCTCCTCCTCAGTCCAGGGGCGACCCCTTGTTAGGGGTGGGTCAACATTCCCACAAAAGCCAGACAGGTTCCCTTCAAGCTAAGCTATTTAAGCAGAGTTTTCTAGGTGTTCTGGACATTGTAATCTCCAATCTGTTAAAAAAAAAAAGTTTACTCATAGGCCTCTGGAAGAATGCCCAACTGTCCTCTGGGGAGCCTGAATTTGCCTCTGCCTCCATCTGGTCTCATTTAAAGGGGATCTGAAAAAATCTAGTTCCTGCCTCAGCGCCAGTGCTCAGAGCTAGGGGCCTCTGCTGTGAAAGGAAACCCAAGGCTACCTCACACTTCATCAAAGGCTGAAAGCAGAGTCCTGGCCCTGTTACCCCAGGGCCTTCATTAGGGATCACGGAGGGCCGTGGTGTCGGAAACCTGAGCCCTGTGTCCTGTCCCTGAGAAGACCTGCAAATCTGTTCCCCAGTCACCTTTGAGTGGAACGGATGACCCAACTCTGGGGCCAGCTAAGAGCACACTGCATAATTCAGCAGATGGCTGCTTCTAATGAGAAGACACTGAAGGAGAGGATAACATTATGTCTAACCCTCCTGAACATGTGGCCTCCTTCCTCTGTGCAAGCAACAGAGAAACCCACGGTTTCAAATCCCACATCGCAGCAGCAGAAGCCTCCTCCTGCCAAACCGAGGACGAAGGGTCTGTGTTTCTAATTTATTCTGCCCCCTTCCCGTTGTTACTTAAAATAATCCATCATTACATGGCTGGTGGCTCCAGGAATTTTATTTAAAGCAATATGGAGAAAAAAATAAAGAAAAACTCATGACTGCTATCTGGATTTAAGTTGAGAATGTTTTTAACATCAAGAGTCTTCGAAGCACTCAAGTGTATGCTCCTCTGACCCCCATGAGTGTGCCGTGAGGGGGGGCATGCAGTGAAAGAGGGAGAAGAGAGGACATGGCAGTATTTTTATTTCTCGGAAACATGAAAAGACCACAAGTGTTTTTTTTAAATGAATCTGTGTCATCTGGTAGGTGTGTTGTTGTTTTATCCACTGACCAGCAATAACACTTTGGACCAATTCAATTTAAAGAGGGCAATAATACTTGCCCAGGAAGCTGTTGGAGAAAATGAAATCATACAGATGGAAGCATTTTGAGATCATTGAAAGAAACATGTTGCACTTATCCATGGTATTCATTTTCTTTTCTCCCTCTTTCTTTCTTGAATGTGGTTTTAATGTTCATGCAATAGAAGCCCTTCTCGATTGTACATGTTGACACAAAACCCCAACTCTGATAGTCCAGGAGCCCACGCAAGTCCAGAAATCAGTCCTGTTTCACTCCAGAATACCTTTTTCCAGGGGAATTAGCCATCTAATTAGATTTGCTCCCCCTAATACACCTGGTTTGCTCCCTTCAGCACACAAAGGGAGGGGCCATGCTGAGTAACAAAGCCAGCAATTAATAGAAAATTTACAGCAGAGACTCCACAAAGTAAATGCTGTGCATGTGACTGCAGATCAAAAATCTCATTATACTATACAGACAAATCACTCAGCTGTAATGCAGTTATGGACTAAGAACACCACTAACATATTTCTGGGATTTAGGATATGGAAAGGAAACAGGGCTTATTTCTGTCTCGAGTCTGGAAGCTCTGAGAGGGCAGCATCCTATTTGCCTTGACGACACTAGATCTCCAGCACCTGGAATAGGGCCTGGCAGAGTCACTGCCCAATAAACACACATTGAAGAAATGAATGAAAATAAATGTGTGTGAATTAACAAAGGAAATGTTCCCAGCCCAGAAGCAGAAGTGAGATCTCACCCATCTTCACACCTACCCTTTTCCTAGTTGAAGCCTTCAGGAAGCCTGTCTCCTCACACACCACCTCCATCCACTGCTGGATTAGGGCTTCTCATAATGAATTTGCATAGCAGGCAGTAGCTCTCCTGTGCAGCACTTACCACATGGTAATTATATAGCTATTGGTGTCTGCCTCTGCTGCCAGAATGTGAACTCCCTGAGGGAAAGGGTCCTGGGGGTGTGCATTGTAATTTCCCCCTCAACTGTTTATTTTGAAGCCTCAAACACAGAAAAGAGTTGGGAAATAATACAATGATCATCCGTATACACTTAACCTTAGATTCAAGAAGTTTGAATATTTGGAGCCATGTAAATTCTTCAGTGCTATATCCCCAGTATAGGTATGGGTGAATATTGGGGTTTGTTCTCCCTGTTTAAGATAAAATATTACTTTTAGTGTGAGATAGTGGAGATGGCTGAGGCAGGGAGCGTCAAGGCGAATTAAGGACAGCAAGCCCAGAGCACAGCCCTCTGCAGGCAGTTGCCCTAACACAGTCACCCCAAGGCTAACCCTAGTTAAGGCAAACTTAGCCCCTGCAAGCTGTTCATTAGTGAGAAAAACTACTGGAAGAAAACATCATTGCTTCTGTTTTTTAAAGATTTTATTTATTTATAGACAGAGGGGAAGGGAGGGAGAAAAAGGGAAGAAAATGTGTGGTTGTTTCTCACGTGCCCCCTACTGGGAATCTGGCCTGCAACTCAGGCATGTGCCCTGACTGGGAATCAAACCTGTGATCCTTTGGTTCCCAGGCTGGTGCTCAATCCACTGAGCCACACCAGCCAGGGCTCAAGAGTCTATAACTCAAAATGTAACACAAACAGCTCATGTGGGGGGGGAGAAAAGGAAGGAAGGAAGGGAGGGAGGAAGGAAGGAAGGAAGGAAGGAAGGAAGGAAGGAAGGAAGGAAGGAAGGAAGGAAGGAAGGAAGGAAATAGAGAGAAAATAAACAGCTTATTGCAAGAGCCAGGAATGCAGCCTCTGGGACCTGCACTGTGCCTGGCCTGGTTACCTTGGCCAGGTCATGTCTTCCTTCACAGTATGTACATATTACTAGCAGCCAAGCCACCTCACAAACAGGGGTTGGAGGGGCAAACATCCCAAGAATCTGCTGTAGTTCTCTAATTATTGTGTCCACAATTTGTCTTCCCAACTAGACTGTAAGCTTAAAAGCCAGGAACTATGGCTACTATTTTTTTTGTAGGGTTGACCAGGGCTAGCCATCATGCTACACACTTAGCAGTCAATCAAATAAACACTGTGGTCACAATAGATAAATCCTTTTGTTATGCAGAATCAGCGTTCATTCAAATGGGATGGAATTGTATTATGCAGAGGAGAACTGAACTTGCAAGTTGCATGCATGCCCAAATAAGGGCCTTACCCAACATCTCTAGGGCCTGTTTTAGTCTAGCCAGAGTGACCCTCAATTGACTCTGAAAAGAGGACACACACACACATGCTGGGACTACTGCATGACACCACATCTCAGAGCTCACTAAACAGAACTTTTAAGCCAGGCACACTTAGGTTTATTCTCCAGTCTTCTCTTCCCAACCCCTGGATACATGGTCCCTGGAAGAAACAAGCTGCAACCAGATGTCCAAGGTCTCCTGAGTTAATTCCATCTTTCCCTGGTGAATTACAACTTCTTGCAGACACAAAGGACGGCAGAAAGACAAATGACACATTAAACAACAGCCTCACTGGCTGGGGGAGGGGGACATGGAGAGTGACGTCAGTTTTCCCAGAAACCCATTTATCACGATAACAAGGTCTCAAGTGCTCAGTCTGCTCTTTGAGCTTCAGAATCTGGCTTGCAATTATGCTCTTCATCCTACAGTGTGGCAAGGCCAGCCAGAGCAAACTGGAACTAGGCAAGGCAAACCAGGTGGCCCTAGCCAACCCCCATCCCCCCACACCCCACACCAATCTACAGAACAAAGGGGATCTCTGGGTTGCCAGAGTTGTTCTGAGGTGAAACACAATCTTCTAGAAGGTATCTCTTTGCAACATCTGCCCTGCAATCCTAACCCAGGCAAGGGAACTGGTGCGAGAGTATAGACAAAATGCAAAATAATTAGCCAACCAGAAAAATCATTAGCATCCTTTTTGGTCATGAAGGATGGGGATGTGTAATCCAGGAGATTAATTCTTCTACTTAAGCCATGCCTTCTCAAACTGCGGGTAACGAGAAGAAAAGCACTCTGGAAACCCTCAAAACTCTAAAGTAATAAATATTAGTGTCAATCTTGGGGAGAAGAGAATTCTCTCAAATTCCATTGTGCCAGTGCATCCTACCTACTCTGAGTCTTTCCACATGGTGAATACCTGAAGCTCTGGGGTCTGCAAGAGTTAGGGGGAGGTTCCAAAGAAATCATCTGCCCTTCCCAACGGGGACAAGAGGGTGGAATAAATTCATACATATCCTGTAGAGAAAACACTTGGATTCTAGATTGAGATTTTGAAAACAAATCAATTTCAATTATAACAAATACCTAGAGGCTTTTTTTCCCCACCGGAATTGCACTGCACAGACTCCTTCCCTTAATAAGTAAACCACAAGGTTTTCAAACGTGTCTTGAGATTTTCATCGAGTAGTATTTGGTGTCATGGGATTTGACCTACCTCTCCTTCACTCTCCTTCCTGGCCTCTGGGTGCTGTTAATTGTGGACTTTTGAAAATTCCAGAAACCCAAAGATAAATAGAAAGGCTAGGTTGTCCCCCCAAACGGAATCATCCCTTCCCTTTGCAACCAAACTTCTTCTCTAAAAAAACAAACATGGAGCCTCAGGTCACTTCAACATGATTTCTCAGGCTGGAAAACTTCAGTTCTTTAAATGAAGATTTTTTTTTTCCAGAGTCTGTTGCCAATAAAGAGAGGCGGCATCGCTTTTGCAAACCTCACAATTATTTTCCTGAGTCCCCACAGAAAGAAGCCAGCTCCACAAGTTTTGGCACACGAGCCCAGGTACACTGACCACGCACCATTACAGACCCCCGAAGGCCCGCACAACCTTGGTCAGGTGCTCAGAAACCTGCCAAAATACGCAGCGGAGCGCCTACAGGCCAGTGGACTGCACCCCACACAGACACACAAATGGGACCCAGAGGTACGCAGCACAAGCGGAGAGGCGTCTGCACACACCCTGGAGGTGAGCACACTCAGAAACTGGCAGACTCATCTAGGGTCAGACAGCAGCCGGGCGCCGCCACCCGCTCAGGAGGCACGAGTGCGCGCGCGTGCACTCAGCCGCACACAGAGCTACACACTCGCAGACGCAGTCACATATGTAATGCATATGGAGAACCCCTCCCCCCGCCAGTTACCTCCCTGTCCCCCTCACCATTCATGGCCTCCTGCCACCGGCTGACCCTAGCCCCGCACCCCTCTTTCTAAGGGGACCGGGTCGCGACGGGCAGCTGCGCTAAGGGGCGCGGCCCGGAGGTCTAGGAAGCCAGACCAGGGTGCCAGAGACTCGGAGGGCTTGGTGACTTGTGCGGCCATTCATTCGGCAACGCCCCAGCGGCGGGAACGAGGCTGCAAGGAGGGAAGCGTCGGCACTTACTGCAGATCTTGGGCAATGCAAGTTCAGCCGCCGGCCCACAGCCTTGGCCAAGCCCCCCAACTGCCCTCCACCGCCCCGGTTCTCAGGGACAGGCTGCGGGACTGAGCCGCTGATCCCAGGAGCAGGAGTCCCACTGCGCCTTGGCTCCTGAATGTTGCCCACCGCCCTTTTTGTGGTGGCGGTGGCAGCGGCCAGGTCTCCTCCGCCCTGGGCAGGCCCTTGGAGCGGGTGCTGGCACCGAAGCCCCGTACTCACCACCTGGCGAGCTATGTCGGTTGCTGCCATCGCTCCTGCGTCCGCCAGGGCTGCCACGGGCGCCGCCGCAACGGGAGCTCCGGCACAGGAAACAGTGGAGCTCCTCCGACAAAGAGAAAGTGTTACACTTCGGGCGCGACCAAGTCCAGTGGGGGGAGGTGCAAGGGAGGAGCCCCCCTCGCCGCTTCTCCAACCCCAACCTCCCCTCTATCGCCCACCCCCTCGAAAGTGGGATCTGAGAAGGGGGTGGATTTAACGCGCCGCTTCCCCCCACCAGCCGGGTTCCAGTTCTCCCCACAACCTCTGTCTCTGGCCTTTGAGAAGAGGGGCGGGGGCTCCCCTCGGTGACCACGTCCTGCCCCCCCCCCCGCCACTGGGCTCCGTGGTACGTCCCGACCTCTGCTGAATTGTCACACCCCCTGTTCTCTCCTTACATCCCTTAGTCCCCAGACCCCGGAGGCTAGAGGGGAGCCCCCGCCCCTCCCCCTCCTGCGCACAGCTAGGAGGCCGAGCTCTGCAGTCTTAGTTTCCCTCCTCCAGTCCCTAGACCACCTCCTCGTCTCCACCGAGATAGCAGGGAGCTAGGGTTCGAGCCCCTGCCGCGAGAGTCTCGTTGTTCCACCACATCTGCCCCCCCACCTCCGTGGCCTGGGAGTGCTGCTGAGGCCGGGGCGGGAGGGGGGGGGGGGCGGTGAGGGAAGGAGCAGCCGCCGCACCTGCCGCTCCACCGCGGAGTTTAGAAAGGGGGCAGTGAGGGGAGCCGCACTGCGGCCCCAAAACTGAGCTGTGCCATGCGGAGTCTGAGGCCAGCAGTCCTAAAACGAAGCGCCCCTTCTGTCCTAGGGTTTCTAAGCCTCTAGTGCCTTGGACTGTAATTTCGTAGAGCTGACCCACCACCGTTTGGGTGCTTAACCCTCCTCTCCCCACCTAGCCCTAGATGGTCAGCTTGGGAGCCGAGATTCAGTCCGCCCACCCTCTCTCTTGCCTGAACCGCAGGGGAGTCAGAGGAGGGACTTGGGGTGAAGACCCCTCAGCTCCGTGGAATGGGATAATGGGGAGTGACCGGGGAGCTGCCGCCGGTAGCTCTGTCCCGCACCCTGTTTGCTCCTTAACCTTGGATGAGCTCCGGGCTAGGCGGCAGGCAGTGCACTGAGGGGAGAGCCTCCTATGGCAGAGGCTCTGACTGTCTAATTTCCTTTTCCTCCTGGCGAGCTGCCGCCGCGGGTGCCCTCCTTTGCTTTCGGCACCTCTCCACCTCTGCAGCCCCGATGTCCCCGCCCTCCTCCCCCGGGAGTACTTTTTGCAAGTTCCCTGGGACTGGCGAACCCTGGAAGATTTGTAGTACCTGAGGCCCGAGAGAGCGGGACACCACTCCTCAAAAGGGCAGGCGCCCTAGTCTCAAAAGGGGACCTAGACCTTAAAGTGGCACCCGAGACCGCGTCGGGAAGGCAGGTCTTTGAGCGAAAAACAGGTCCGCAGGGTGTCCAGGGTGGGGCTGGGAGAAATTGACGTAGCAGCTGCCCAAGGCAAGCGAAGGCGGGGGCGGGGGGGGGGAGCGCGGAGGGTGCTGAGGGGGAGGCCAAAAGGAGAAAAGCAGAAAAATAGGAACAAGTGAGAGAGAGGGAGAAGGGACCTGACTGAGTGTCCCGAGCCTGGGGAAAAGGAAGGAAGGCAGAGAAATGGGGTGGCCACATGAAGCTCTTTTCTGCCACTGGATTTTACCTGCCAGGACAGTCCTTCTTATCCCTGTCTCAGGGAGCTCCTTATGTGCACCTGGAGAACAAGAATTCGCACAAAGCATCCCCAGTGCGTAGCTTGGGGCCTGGCACTCAAGAAGGGACCAATTAAGCGTGTCCTGAACAGGAGGGCAGAGGATTTGGATGTGTGTGTGTTGGGGAAGAGAGGGATAGTACAGAAGAAAGAGGAGACGCAACGAGGCTGTAAGGCTAGACCGAGACTGGATAGGGGCAGGGAGTCAGAGCACCCGCCGCTTCCACAGTGGGAGACTGGGAAGAAAACAGGTCTTTCCTGGAAAAGCCTGGGCGTGGTAGACGGGGAAGGGACCAGGTTACTGCCTCTGTTCTGGATGTGGGCCTTGGATGGTGGCGGGAAGAGAAGCATGCATTTGAAAGCCAGAGCTGAAAGCTGATACCTAGAGCTGGCAGGCGGGGTGAGGATGCTCGGCTCCAGGGAACCCTGCCTGCTTCCAGGTGTAGTACCCTCCCGCCTTAGTGCTCCGCACTAACCAAAGCTCTGGACATTTCGGCCCAGCGCCTTAGCGCCAAATCCTTGGTAGCCGGCTAGTGTGCTCCACTCTGCCCACCTGTCCCTAGGGACCCTCAGAACCTTGGGGGGGTCCTCCTCCTCCAAAACACTGGATTTCTCAGGCTGGAACCAAGTGTGTAATTCAAGTGTTCTTCAACCCTTCCGTCCTAGACCTGCCTCCTGCATCTGCAAGCCTCCCTGGGGACTGGGCCTCCCAGTTGCTGTGAGGTGTGGGTTGGTGTTGATGTGTGAGTCGGTGTGCCTGTCTGCTGTGTGTCTGATTCAGTATGTATCTATGTGTGTGTATTAGCATGTGTTTACTCCTATGTTTATATTTGTTGGTGTATGTCAGCCAGTGTGTGTGTGTGTTTCGGTGTGTCTGTGTTGATGTGTATGTCAGTGTGTATTCTCAGTGTGTGCCAATATTTATGTAAAGGTGTGCACCCCAGTGTTGTGTGTTGATGTGCATCAGTATGTATGTGTTAATGTGTGTTGGTATATGTGTTATTGTGTGTCTCAGTGCGTTATGTCAGTGTGGATGGGGTATGTATAGAGAG
Source organism: Phyllostomus discolor (assembly GCF_004126475.2). Lineage (NCBI taxonomy): Eukaryota > Metazoa > Chordata > Mammalia > Chiroptera > Phyllostomidae > Phyllostomus > Phyllostomus discolor. The sequence goes on from NC_050198.1 coordinate 70,876,348, forward strand.
GTTTTAGCTCACTATGTTCTGGGCTTCATATACCTTATCTCGCTCAATGCAGTGGGCCAAAAACTGACAGGTGTGGATTATAATGGTTATTTCAACAAAGAGGTTTGGAAACTCACTGGATTTGTGCCTCCTGGTTTTCCATGCTGGGCAGACAGGAAGGCTCCTATGAGTGGCTGGTTTCTTTCTTCAATGTCTGTCCCCTCTTGGTAAGTGGGCCCAAACTATCCCCCTCATACAGGAATTGTGGACCCTCAGACACAGTCATGAACATTTGTACATGATCCGTGTATCCTGGCAGAGTCCCTTGGGCCCAACACACTGTCTGGTAGGTGCTCAATCAAGGTTTGTTGAGTGAATAAATGAACAAAAGCACGTAAATGTGGTGTTTTCAGTGTTTCCACTGTCCTTAAGGAAGCTGGAGCAAGCAGCAGACTTCCCAGAGCTAGCAAGTGACTGTCATTAGCATGCTGATGTTGTTTGTGGAACCAGACTCCCCAGGGAGGGGAAATGGTACCCCTGCTAGATGGAAGTGAGCCCTGAATGGAGCCAAGCTTTAAGAAGCTCATTCTGACTCCTGGGGTAAGAGGTACTAAGACTGGATGGAGGTAGCAGGGAGGGGGAGGAGGACAATGAAACAGAACTAAGAGCTCAGGAAAGGGCTTTGTCCTGAAACTGTGACTTTATGAAAGGAGAAAGAGAAGGATAGTCGAGTTGGTCTGAAGTGAAGAAACTCAGACCAATCTGAAAAGCAAGATCAAAAAGTGGGAGGAGGAGAACAAAGTGAAGTAGAGGGAAAATGATCTGGGATTAACCGAATCCAGACAGTGCTGATAGAATCTGCAATGCACTCAAGGGGCTAAATCAAGATGAATCAAGGATTCCTTTGTGCTCTATCTATTACCTGCTGCTCTTGCTTTCACGTTTGTTTATTCCGGTGGTTCTCAAAATGTGCTCTCTGGGTCTGCAGCAGTGGCATCGATTGGGAAGTTATTTATTACAAGTGCAAATTCTCAGCCCCCCTCACACCAACCTACTGAATCAAAACCTCCACGACTGGGACCCAGCAATCTGTGTTTGAACAAGTCCTCTAGGGGATTCTAATTTATGTTAAGGTTTGAGAAGCACTGGTTTATCTGAAATCTAGTTGCAGAGGGATGAGACACAGGACTGGTAAGGTTTGGTAGGATATCGAGGGGAAAGTTGGAAGCCTCGGCTCTAGCAATAATGAATGGCCCTGGTGGACTTCTACAGTGGGTCACATGAGGGTACAGAGTGCCTAGGGCTGGGGAAGGGGTACAAAAAAGAGGGAGAGGGGACCCTTGTGGGGAGTTGTGGAGTTCTAAAGGTAAACTTTGCCTCCGTTGCAATTTTACTCATTTATTTCACAAATATGCACTGAGTCCTTACTGCACATCAGCCACTGTGCTAAGTGTCAGAGAACTCAAGAAAAAAAATGGGTGACAAGAACCCCTACCATGATCTGACAGAGCTCCCAGGCCAGTTGCCAGATAGCTCCACAAAGAACCAGTTATGTGATAAGTGATATAACCAGGCAGGTACAAGACCTTGGGGAGGTAGGAACCCAGAGAGGTGAGGGAAGGCACCTTGAAAATCAATCAGTTGGTTTGAGTCTTGAAGTGTGAGTGGAGTTTATCTGGCCAGCAAGAAGGTTGTGGATGGGGGATTGTAGAAGACCACCATGCATAAAATCACAGAAAAAAAAAAGACAGAAAACAGTTAGGGAATTCCAAGTCTTGGCCGGCCAGAGAGAGTGGTAGCGGGGAGGACAGTGGCTGTAAATGAGGCTGGAAGACAAGATGGGGCCATCTGAAAGGATCTCATTGGTCACGCCACAAGAGCTTAGATTTTCTGTCCCAGAACAGGGGCTCTCAGGCCGTGCTCTCCAGGGACAATGCCTGCCCAGTCTGGAACCATGCCCAGTGCAAATGGGATGGATGCCCACAGTGAAAAAAAAAATCAGTTAATGGACAGAAATTTCTCTATTTTAACATTTAACCATAAATTGTTCCTAAATCTTTGACAGATGCTCCTGCTTATCTGCTAGCAAGCAACAAAACGAATGAACGAGTAGCAAATGAATTTTAAACAGACAATCCCAGTACTGATCATGCTTAATTCAACAGTTTATTTTTTCATGGACATCTGTGCTTATGGCTATGACTTTATATTGCACACACACATGATACAGACATATTTTCTGCTAGCAGAGTGTCCTTTTGAAAAGTGTTTTATTTCATATGGCATGATTTAATAAGTCAATTCTTTCATGGCATTCTGGAAAGAACACCATGACATCCAGATGCTGTACCACCTGAACTAGTTGCAGAAACTAACTGTCCCTTAGATGGTGAGGAAGCACTGAAAGGTTTTGATCAGGGAAGTGATGGGAACATATTTGCAAATTTGAAAGGTCACTTTGGCTCCAGCTTGGGGAAAAGATTGGCCCAGAGGGCAATTAAAAGCAGTTAGAACTTGGGAGTCAGAACAATGTTGTACCTAATCAGGCTAGAAATGATGGTGACAGTGACATGGGAGTGGAGTGGCATAGAGGAAACAGGTTCAGCATTAAAAGGGGCTACCATGAAGGAGGAGATTGCATGCCATGCTAAAGATGCTGAAGTTTCAACCTTTAGGGAATAAAGATCCTTTGTGTCTGTGTTTCTTAATGCATGGTACCTGAACCAACTGCAAGAGAATCACCCATAGTGCTTCTTATACAAGCAAAGGCCTCGACCCCACCTCGGAACTGCTGAACCAGAATCTTTTGTATGGGAGAAGTATGGGTTTGTAACAAGCTTTCCAGGTGGCTCTGAGGCAAGTCACAGCTGGAGAACCCGTGCATGAATGGTTTTTGAGCGGTGCAATGACACAGCAAGATCCATGTTTACGCAAATGACTCAAGTCATCACATGAAAAACTGATTGATGAGAGCAAACTAGAGAAAGGAAATCAGTTAGGAGGCTACTGAGATAACCCTAGGCTGGCTTTATACATTGGGCAAGAGCCAAAACTCAGAGGATATTGGGCTTACCGCCCACATTATGATATACTAGTTATCCTTATCCCCTGATTTACACACACCGATTTAGACAAATGATATAATTTTGTGTTTTCTCAAACAATTCTTATTTGCCAAAATGAGTCTTCAGAGGTCTTTCCAGAGTCACAGAGTTAATCTAAGATATATAATTATGTAAAACGCATTGTATACCAACTATACCTAGGGCACAGCACCAGGCACTGCGGAAGATACGAGGAAATAATATAGCATGGCTTCTATCCTCAAGGTCCTTACAGTTTAAGTGGGGAGACTAGATATACGTGCACAAAAAGTCAAGTAGTTAATACCAGGTGTGTCATAAGGCAGTGTCCAGCATACTGTAAAGACAATAAATACCAGTGCTTGCTTTCTTTTTTTTAAGACTTTATTCATTTTTAGAGAGAGGGGAAGGGTGAGAGGGAGAGAAACATCAACATGTGGTTGCCCCTCATGCTCACCCTACTGGGAACCTGGCCTGCAACCCAGGCATGTGCCCTGACTGGGAATCGAACTAGCGACTCTTTGCTTCGCAGTCTGGCACTCAATCCACTGAGCCACACCAGCCAGGGCAATGCTTGCTTTCTTTACTGGGTGGTGGCCACATGGGTATTTGCTTTATAAGTATTGATCTTTGCTGTCTTCTTATGCTTTAGGAATTCTTCTGGATGTGTTACATTTCACAAGATAAAGTAAGGTTAAAAAAACTCTTAAGTTCTGTAAGTTGAAGGACATCAACTAACAGCCCACAGACTTGGTGCAGAATCTAGAGAAACAAGGTCTCTACTTTGCCATCCTCTACAGATGAACCACAAGTCCTGTGAAAGGACTGAAATAAGACACAGGGAGATAAAATATGGTAATAACACCTTGGTGAGATACTGACTTCGCCATCATCACCATTAGTCATTGATTAAAATAAAATCTTCATTTGTATCAATCTCTCCACACTCTGCATTTAGATATTGATTTATCTTTGTATTCATACACACATGCATATGAACATGAGGGCTTACACACATACACACATCTATACACACACTCACCCAGCATCTTATTCCAAAACAGATTTTATGTTTCAGTATAGTAGGAATAGAATATCAGGATCAAAAGAGAATTCAAATAATGCTATTTCTAGTGGGTTAACATAATTGCTGTGATTAAGCTTTTCTAAAGGATTATTTAATGATTTTATTTATTTTTAGAGAGCAGAAAAAGGAGGGAGAAAGAATTGACATGCCAGAGAAACATCGATCTCCAATCAGGGACCCAGCTTGCAACCCAGACATGTGATCCAACTAGGAATTGAATCTGCAACACTTCCATCTGCAGGATGACACTCAACCCACTGAGCCATACCAGCCAGGGCTGTGATTAAGGTTTAAATATGATTCTTGGCTTCCTGGTAGCCATAACAAAAGGATAAATAGTAGTTGGTTTACTTTTATGTATTTCCTATACACGAGGATCACTGAGTGATTTATTAATCCCACAAATATTGAGTAGCTATTGTGTGCTAAGTCTTAGACTAGGTTTGAGGATCAATGTTGAGCAAGAACAGACATGGCCCTTGCCTTCATGGAGCTTATGGTCTAGTAGGAATGACAGACAATAATCAAATAATCATACACATAAATGCAAAAATATAACTGCAATAAGAGCAACTAGGGAGATATTTATTGTGCCCTGAGAACCTATAATGGCGGGGCGGGGGGGGTGGTGAAGATTTGACTCAATCTAGCATGTCAATATAGGAGGCTTCATGGAGAAAGTGATGTATGAAGTGAGATCTGAAGATTGAATAAGACTGTAATCAAGCTTATGTGTAACTATTGGAAATTTAAGTTTTCTTTTGCGTCATTCAGTGTAAAACTAATTTGAAAAAACTTAGGTTATGAAAAATAAAGATTTAGGCACTGTTTTAAAATGATTAAACAGGAGTCAGCAAGGGGAACAGAGGATGGAGTGGGAAGAGCCTTGCGAAGGTTCTGTTCAAGAAATAGTAAGAGGCCCTGGCTGGTGTGGCTCAGTGGATTGAGTGCTGGCCTGTGAACCAAAAGGTTGCAAGTTCAATTCCTAGTCAGGGCACATGCCTGGGTTGCAGCCCAGGTTCCCAGCTGAGGGCATGAAAGAGGCAGTCAATTAATGTAACTCTCACAGATTGCTGTTTCTCTTCCCCTCCTTTTATTTCCCTCCCCCTCTCTCTAAAAGGTAAATAAATAAAAACTTTTTAAAAAGGAAACAGTAAGAAAGCTGGTGTGGCAGGAGTACAGAGGGACTGGAGTGGTGTAAAATGAAGCTGAATACATGGGCATAAAGCCACATAATTTAGGGCCCTAGGCATTGTTAGAAGGTGGGTCTTTCCTAAGCAATAGGGAGCCACAGAGGGGTTTAAGAGAGAGGAGTGTGATGTGGCAAGACTCATGTTTTGAAAAGTTCCCATGGCTTTAGTGTAGAGAATGTATTGAAGGGGAAAAAATGCAGGCAAGACGACTAGTTAGGAGGCTGTTGCAGTAATCCAACTGAAAGATCATGGACTAGCTTGCAGTAGGGTGGTGGAAGTGGAGATGGAGAGAAGATAACTTATATGTGAGGAATTTAGAAGGTAAAGATGACCCAGACTTGGTGATGTGAGAGATGAGGAGGACAGAGATGCCAGTTTGAGTCGTAAGTTTCTGGCTTCCATGGTAATGCATTTTATTGAGATGAGGAACACTGGAGAACCTGTGGTTTGAGGAAAGAAAAGAGTCTTTGGCTCCAGTTTGGGAAATGTTGAATTTGAGATGCTTTTGAGACATTGATGAGGAAGATGTCAAGTAGTCAACTGGAGCTCAAAGGATAGGCCAGGGTTGGTGAGCCAAATCTAAAAGTCATTGGTGTATAAGTAATGTTTAAAGCCATAGAGATGAATGAAATTAGCTAGGGAGGGAGTAGAGAATAGGAGGACTCAAGACTAATCCCTGAAAAATGTCAACATTTACAGGTGGGAAATGGGAAGAAGAAGGGAACTGAAAAGGAGAAGCCAGGGCAGTTGCAGGAAAACCAACATCATGAAGCCCAAGGCAAGAGGAGTTCAAGAAGGTAATGATAAACAGAATAGAATATTGTCGAGAGGCCAAGGAAAGTAAGGAAAAACTGTCCAAAGAATTAGGATTTACAGAAGTTATTGACCTCAGCCACTGCTGTTTCAAGGGAGTGGTGGTGGCAAAAAAAATGGCTTAAGTGTGTTGAAGGATGATTGGGAAATGAGTAAATGAATTCAGCAAGTATAATTAATTCGTTGAAGAAGTTGGCTGTGAAAGAAAACAAATAATATGGTAGCTGGAGAAGGATGTAGGGGTTGGAGTTTCTTTAAAGATGACAAAGAAGACTTGAGAATGTTTCATTGTTTAAAAATATTTTATTTATTTATTTTCAGAGAGGAGAAGTGAGGGAGGAAGAGAGGGAGAAAAACATCAATGTGTGGTTCCCTCTGTTACACCCCACACTGGGGACCTGGGCCACAACCCAGAAATGTACCCTGACTGGCAATTGAACCAGCAACTCTTTGGTTCGCAAGCCAGCACTCAATCCATTGAGCCACATCAGCCAGGACTGTGCCATTGCAGTTGGGAAGGATCCAAGTGAGAGAGCTTGTGTGCTGGTAAAGTATTAACAACTGGCTTTCCAAGAAGAAAAAAGAAAAGTGTTATGCAGCACCTGTTGATTTCTGTGGTGTAAATATTCTCACCATGACAGATTTCAAAGCTATCAATATGACATCTCAAGTAGGTTCTGGCATACCACCGACAGGAGAAAGGATTGAAATGTTCAGTTTTCAGCCAACTATTTTTTCTTTTATAAATTTCCTGTACATGTCCTTTGACCACTTTTATACTGAAATATTTGTCTTCTTCTTGCTAATTCATATGAGCTCTTTATAGAATATGGACATTAACCCTTTATCATTAACTTTATGATGGATTTGTATGTAAAGAAGTTTAAAATATTTATGCAGTCAAAATTCATCAATATTTGTCCTCATGAAATTTTTCCTTCATGTTCTACAATTCTTTGTGAATTAGTAAATTGGCAGTCTGCTTTGATTAATGTGAATTTTGCTATAATGAATTAGCTTTATTGAGGCTGAGGTGTTTTAAATTGCAAAGGTGAAGAACAGACTGTGGATCTTAGTAAATTCACCAAAGTACTATCATCTTGTGAGTTCTCTTGGTGGCCAGGTAACATTTCTAACCTCATCTTCTCAACTAATTATTTCAAACATAATAGTAGGAAAAAGATGCTTGCCAACAGTCTTCCCTCTCTTTTTAAATTTCTATTCCAATAATTTGAATCTGCATTTCAATCTCCTGAACAGATAATTCCCTTACCATGGGGAATAAACATCAGGGACACTTAGTAAACTGCTTGACATGATTCTATCATCATCTGCCAAGAAGGACCTCAAAAGAAACCTGTCCTAGTATTTTGTCACACTCCCATCAGAAGTGTGAACCCTGAAAAGAAAAATATCTCCCAAGAAAGACTTCTTGTGGTTAACTTGGCCCAAATTCATAACCAGTGACTAGCAGCCATTGCTGGCAGAAGCATCTCATGCACTCTGTATGTCAGAGAAAAAGACAGACTGAGCTTTCAATTCCCTGTACCGTACTCCTGTCAGTCTATAATAATGGAGCTCCTGGTTTTGTCTTTCAACCAATGGACTGAGACCTGCCCCATGCAATCAGAATTGCACAATGATATCTTCATTTGTATCTAAATTAACCAGTCAGAACTGCCATATAGCAACCAATCAGCCCTGGCTGGTGTGGCTCATTGGATTGAGAGCCAGAGCCAGCCTGAGAACCAAAGGGTTGTTGTTCAATTCTCAGTCAGGGCACATGCCTGGATCACAGGCCAGGTTTCTAGTAGGGAGTGTGTGAGAGGCAACCACATGTGGATGTTTCTCTCCCTCTCCTTTGCCCTCCCTTCCCCTTTCTCTAAAAATAAATAAATAAAAATCTTTAATTAAAAAAATTGACTTTAACAACCAATCAGAACACACAATACTAACCAGTCAAACCTGCATGATTTGGACCAATCAGAACTGTACAAATTTGTTCACAAAACTAGAACAAATAATCCAAAAATTTATATGGAACCACAAAAGACCCCAAATAGCATTAGCAATATTAAGAAAGAAGAACAGAAGGAATGCGGCAGGCAGAAAACTTGGAAAGAAAAGAGCTGTGATCCCTTCCACCGAGAACGTTCTAAGGAACCGCAGTTGTGTGGATGCAGGTAGATTTTTACACTGGGACAAGTTACTCCAGCATTTTTACCTGCATGTTCCAAGCCAGTCGGGCACATCAGTCCTTTCAGCAGAACCTGCCTTAAGCACTTAACCTTTCGTGGCTCAGGTGTGCCAAGGCAAAAAAAAAATGGCCCAAATGGAAAACCAGATCAAAGCTCCAGAACAAATACAACTAAGCAATAAAGAGATAGCCAACCTATCAGGTGCACAGTTCAAAACACTGGTAATCAGGATGCTCACAGAATTGGTTGATTTTGGGTGCAAATTAGATGAAAAAATGAAGGCTACACTAAGTAAAATGAAGGAAAATGTACAGGGATCCAACAGTGATGGGAAGGAAACTGGAACTCAGATCAATGGTGTGGACCAGAAGGAAGAAAGAAATATCCAACCAGGAAAGAATGAAGAAGCAAGAATTCAAAAAAATGAGGAGAGGCTTAGGAACCTCCAGGACATCTTTAAACATATCAACATCTGAACTATAGGGGTACCAGAGGGAGAAGAGGAAGAGCAAGAAATCGAAAACTTACTTGAACAAATAATGAAAGAGAACTTCCCCAATCTGGCAAAGGAAAGAGACCTCCAGGAAGTCTAGGAAGCTCAGAGTCCCAAAGAAGTTGGACCCGAGAAGAAACACACCAAGGCACATCATGATTACATTAGCCAAGATGAAAGATAAGGAGAGAACCTTAAAAGCAGCAAGAGATAAGGAGACAGTTACCTACAAAGGAGTTCCCATAAGACTGTCAGCTGATTTCTCCCAAGAGACCTTATAGGCAAGAAGGGGCTGGAAAGAAGTGTTCCAAGTCATGAAAGACAAGGACCTATATCCCAGATTACTCTATCCAGCAAATCTTTCATTTAGAATGGAAGGGCAGATAAAGTGCTTCTCAGATAAGGTCAAGTTAAAGGAGTTCATCATCACCAAGCCCTTATTTTATGAAATGTTAAAGGGACTTATCTAAGAAAAGAAGATTTAAAAAAACATGTATAGTAAAATGAGAGCAAACTCACAATTATTAACAACCACACCTAAAGCAAAACCAAAAGAAACTAAGCAAACAACTAGAACAGGAACAGAACCACAGAAATGGAGATCACATGGAGGGTTAGCAACAGGGGAGTGGGAGGAGGAGAAAGGAGTAAAAGGTACAGAGAATAAGTAGCATAAACAGTAGGTAGAAAATAGACAGGGGGAGGTTAAGAATAGTATAGGAAATGTAGAAGCCAAAGAACTTATATGTATGACCCATGGACATGAACTAAATGGGGGGGATGTGAGTGGGAGGGGGTGTGCACGGCAGAGGGGAGTAAAGGGGGGGAATGGGACAACTATAATGGCATAATCAGTAAAATATATTATTAAAAAAAAGAAAGAAGAACAAAATTGGAAGTATCATGCTACCCAATATAAAACTATATTACAAGGCTATAATAATCAAAACAGCATGACACTAGCATAAAAAAAAGACACATATCAATGCAACAAAGTAAGGAACCCAAAAATAACCCCACATCTACATGGTCAATTAATATTTGTCAAAGGAGACAAGAACATACAATGGAACAAATGGTATTGGAAAAATTGGACAGATGCATGCAAAAAATGAAACTAGACTACCTTCTTACACCATATAGAAAAATAAACACTAAATGGAATAAAGACTTAATTATAAGACTCAAAACCATTAAAGTTGTAGAAGAAAACACAGGCAGTAAACTCTCTTACATTCCTCTTAGCAACATTTTCTTCCTGATAATCCTCTTGGACAAGGGAAACAAAAGAAAATATAAACAACTAAGACTCCACCAAACTAAATGCTTTTGCACAACAAAGGAAACCATCAACAAAATGAAAAGACAACCTACTGAATGGGAGAAGATATTTGCCAATGATACACCCAATAAGGGGTTAATATCCAAAATTTATAAAGAACTAATACAATGGAATACAACAAAATTTTTATTAAGAAATGGGCAGAGGACCTGAATAGATACTTCTTCAAAGAGTACATACATATGACCAATAGGCTTATGAAAAGATGCTCACTTAAGAAAGAATGTGACAGACCTATATACTGAAAACTGTAAAGCATTATTAAAAGAGTTTAAAAAAACACAATGAAATTGAAAGATATTCTGTGTTCATGGACTGAAAGAATCAACACAGTTAAAATGACCATATTACCCAAAGCAATATGCAGATTTAATGCAATCTCCGTCAAAATCCCAACATCACCCTGGCTGGTACAGCTCAGTGAATTGAGTTCTGGCCTGCGAACCAAAGGGTTGCTAGTTCGATTCCCAGTCAGGGCACATGCCTGGGTTGCAGATCAGATCACCAGTAGGGGGGTGTGTGAAAGGCAACCACACATTGATTTTCTGTCCCTCTCTTTCTGCCCCCCTTCCCCTCTCTCCAAAAAAAAATTATTTAAATCATAAAAAAGAGAAATACAGCCAAAAAATAATCATATTTGTATAGAACCACAAAACACTCCAAATAGCCCAAGCGATTCTGAGAAACAAGAACGAAGCTGGAGGTATCACACTACCTGACCTTAAATTATACTACACAGCTATGGTAATCAAAAGAGCACGGTATTGGCAGAAAAAAACAGACACATAGACCAATGGAACAGAACTGACAGCACAGAAGGAAAACCACATATTTATGGGCAAATAATTTTTATTTTTTAAAATATTTTATTGATTATGCTATTATAGCTGTCCCATTGCCCCCTCCATCCCCTTCCACCCTGCACACCCTCCCCCATACATTCCCCCCGTCTAGTTCATGTCCATGTGTCATAAGTTCTTTAGCTTCTACATTTCCCATACTATTCTTGGGCAAATAATTTTTAACAAAGGAGCCAAAAATACACAGTGGAGAAAAGAAAGCCTCTTCAAAATGGTGCTGGGAAAATTGGAAAACCATATGCAAAAGAATAAGACTAGATTACAGTTTGTTTCCATGTAAAAAAATTAATTCTGCCCTGGCTGGTGCAGCTCAATGGATTGAGTGCCAACCTGTAAACCAAAATGTCACTGGTTGAATTCCCAGTCAGGGCATATGCTTGGGTTGCAGACCAGGTCCTCAGATGGGGATATGGGAGAGGCAACTGATCATGTATCTGTCACACATTGATGATTCTTTCCCTCTCTTTCTCCCTCCCTTCCCCCCTCTCCAAAAATAAACAAATAAAATCTCTTTTTTAAAAAAAAATCCCTTCCCAGCCTTTTAGCAAAGATCAAGTGTAAAAAATGGGGAAAAAAGAATGTACACCTGAAAACTATATAATCTTATTAACCAATATCACCCCAATAAATGTAATTTAAAAGATGCTCAGCATCACTAATCATCAGAGAAATGTAAATTAAAACCACAATCAGCCCTGACTGGTGTAGCTTAGTGGTTGAGTGCCAATCTGTAAACCAAAGGGTCATTGGTTCGATTCCCAGTCAGGGTACATGCCTGGGTTGTGGGCCAGGTCCCCAGTTGGGGGAACATGAGATGCAACCACACATTGATATTTCTTTCCCTCTCTTTATCTCTCCCTTCCACTTTCTTTAAAAAGAAATAAATAAAATCTTTTTAAAAATATAAAAAAAAATAAAATAAAACCACAGTGAGATACCATCTCATACCTGCCAGAATGGCTATCATCAATACATCAACAAACAACAAGTGCTGGTGAGGATGGAGAAAGGGGAACCTTTTTGCACTGTTGGTGGGAATGCAGACTGGGGCAGCCACTGTGGAAAACAGTATGGAGATACATCAAAAAATTAAAAATGTAACTGCCTTATGATTCAGTGGTCCCATTTCTGGGTATATATCCAAAGAAACACTAAACAGTAATTTGAGAAGATATATGCACCCAAGAGCCCATCAATAGATGAGTGGATACAAAAGCAGTGATACATATATACAATGGAATGTCACTTGGCCATAAAAAAGAATGAAATCTTACCATTTGCAACAGTATGGATTGACCTAAAGGGTATTATGCTAAGTGAAATAAGTCAGAGTAAGACAGATACTACATGCTTTCACTTAAAAGTGGAATCTAAAAAGCAAAATAAATAAACAAAATTGAAACAGACTCAGATACAGAGACTGATGGTTGCCAGAAGGGAGGAGGTTTCATGGACTGGGTAAAAAAGGTTAAGGGATAAAGAAGTATAAGTTGGTAGTTACAGAGCAGTCATGGGGATGTAAAGTGCAGCATAGGGAATATAGTCAACAATATTGTAATAACTATGTATGGTGCCAGGTGGGTACTGGAAATATCAGGAGAACACTTTGTAAAGTATATGATTGTCTAACCACTATGCTGTGCACCTGAAACTGATACAAAATAACACTGAGCCCTGATCAGTGTGGCTCTAATGGTGGCTCATTGAGCCCTGATCAGGTTGGGCATCGTTCCACAAAGTGAAAGGTCTCCAGTTTGATTCCCAGTCAGGGCACATGCCTGGCTTGTGGGCCAGGTTCCTGGTTGGGGGCATGGGAAGGGAAACTGATTGATGTTTCTTTCCCACATCGATATTTCCCTCCCTCTCTTTCTGTCTTCCTTCCCTTCTCTCTTAAAATAAATAAATAAAATCTTTGAAAATAATATTGAATGTAAAATACAATTGAAAAATGATAACATTATCTGTAACATTAAATAAGAACCAAGTTAGAAGACAAGTTCTAACATTAATTCATAATGAATATTTATGGGTTTTTTTCAGATAATCTATACTTGTTTGCTTCCCTATTTAAAAAAAGAACTGTACAAATTTGAAAACTTCATTTGTATGACATTAGACCAATTGGAAACCTGAGCAAGAATTTTTTTTAGAAAAGGCAGCCTCTCCTTTGTGTCGGTGGAACACACCTTGTTTCCACCCATGCTGTTTTCCCAGTTTGCAGACTGTTCACCTGAATAAAGTTTCTCCCTCTCCTCACCTCTTTGGGAATTTTTGTTGACCAAAGTGATTAAGATAAAATTGTAACCATTGACCTTAGCACATATTTTCTGTACTCAATTGGTCAATATTAAATAACTTTATAAAGTAGGTTTAGTCACCTGGAGGCATATTGACTTGCAGCTAATTCAACCAAGCCAACTCATGGGGAAGTCATGGTACTAAAAATGAGGCATTCCATAGTGTCAGTCTCCAGCTGAGGGAATCAAGGAAAGGATACAGCCGGGATTTCAAAGGATGGGCAAACCAGTGGAATGAGTTCAATTATTTGTTTATTCACTAAAGGTTTGTGGAGCACTGTTGGGCACTGTACGTAACACTGGGTATGAGGAAGTGAACAAGTGCTACTATGGAATTCACATTCTAGGTGGGAATGGTAGGAGAGAAAGATATACAGGCTATTATTCTAGAGTTATGAAGTGAACAATGGGATGCTCCAGGGCCCTCGGAGGGAATGGGTACCTAATTCAGACTCAGGTAATTAAGTAAGACTCTCCAGAGGTGGTGATAACTAAGCTGAGACCTAAATGGTAGTCAGAGTTGGATGGGTGACCAAGACAAAAGAAATTATCTTACTAGGATGAGACCTGATAATAAAACACTAGTAATGAGAAATGAATTGAGAAATGCCAGATGGTCAACAATGGCTCAGGGGTGGATTCCAATGATGTGAGTCCATGATGTTGAACTGAAGTCAAAAACTGAGAGTGAGCATGGATGGATGTGTATATGGGCATAGGGGTAGCTTCCAGAATGAAAAGCCTTGGTACATGAAGTACCAAGGACAAGGACTTTGAAGAGATCTCTGAAGTAAGCAAAGCCAAAACAACCATGCTTCAAGTGCAAATGGGATCTTATCAGAAAGGGGGGTTAACACCTTTTATTGAAGCTTGCTTTCATATGGTGTTCCCCAGTGCGACTCCTTGAAGGGGGGCCTGTAAAGCCTATGTGGCCTTTACTAAGCTGCAATTATACTGAGGAGGTTTTTTTTTTCTTATGACCATGGCAGGTTATTGATTAATGCCATATTGTGGATCTCAGGGACTCAACAGAGTGCAATTTGACATGTTGGCAAACAGTCAAAACTGCTTCCTGAGGAAGACACTATAAGTAGTTCCGTGGCCCATCTTCAGAGGTACTATGATCTTCCATTCATGTGACACCAGAGGTCAAGCTTCTCAATTTTCATAACAAAATACCTAGCAACCACAACCTCTGTTGGTTTCCAAAATAAATAGATTAGCCCTCAATAAACAATAGAGATATAATACCAGCTCTTTAAGTCCTTATCACAGATTCCAGGTTTAAATGACCTTCCAGCCCTGGCTGGTGTGGCTCAGTGGATTGAGCACTGGCCTGCGAACCAAAGGGTCACTGGTTCCATTCCCAGTCGGGGCACATGTCTGGGTTGTGGGCCATGCCAGGTCCCCAGTAGGGGGCACTTGAGAGGCCACCACACATTGATGTTTCTCTCCCTCTCTTTCTCCCTCCCTTCCCCTCTGTCTGAAAATGAATAAATAAAATATTTTTAAAAATAAAAGAAAGTAGCCCTGGCTGGCATAGCTCAGTGGATTGAGCGCGGGCTGGGAACCAAAGTGTCCCAGGTTCAATTCCCAGCCAGGGTACATTCCTGGGTTGCAGGCCAGAACCCCCAGCAACCGCACATTGATGTCTGTCTGTCTGTCTGTCTGTCTGTCTCTCTTTCTCCCCCCCTTCCCTCTCTAAAAATAAATAAATAAAATCTTAAAAAAAAAGAAAGTAAAGGACCTTACATATTGTTCTGATCACAAATCTAAACAAGAAAACTGAAATTTGAGGAAAGTTTGTTTAAGGTAAAGAATGCACATTTTTCCCATTGTAGGCCACATAATAAAAGATGTAGGTATGTACAGACCACATAAATTGATAGTAATGGTGAAATATGGCTTGTTGGCTATTTATCAATATGGATTGCAGAAACAACAATACAAAAGCATCCAAAAAGTTTTCACTATATTTACTCAAAAGTGCATACTTATAGGCCTATTGTTGGTCATTGGTCAATTTTGATTGATTCAATGAGAGTAGAACATGGGTATTTAACAAAATGAACTACAACAGTGGGAGCTATTCAGTCTGGGTGGGTCTCATGCTGACTCCAGAGACACACTCCTAATGGAACTTCATTTTTGGCAAATTTAAAAAAGAGAACACACTTTCAGCTGCATCAGGGAGACTTTAACCTTGTCTAGAGCTTGGCCATCCTGTCCCAGAGGTTGGGATAATGTTTACCCGAAAAATTCTTGGTGGATCCAGTTAACACAATAGTAGTGGCTCTGATAATTTTGTCCTAGGCAGAGTATAAGTAAATCAATGACAGCCTAATATTTGTATTCCCAAGGCATCCATAAAATGTCCTTTAAATTACATTTTGTGTATTTATGAAAATAAAGGACTGTTTGTACTCATCAAAACCTGTGAACCAGCCCTGGCTGGTGTGGCTCAGTGGATTGAGCGCTGGCCTGAGAACCAAAGGGTCGCTGGTTTGATTCCCAGTCAGGGCACAGGCCTAGGTTAGGGTCAGGTCCCCAGTACTTTTTTCAAAGATCACTACAATGTGTCATGTGACAAGCTCTTCTGCTGACTATTTTAAAATGTTTTTGAAGGGGGCGTGTGAGAAACAGCCACACATTTATGTTTCCCTCTCTCCCTCCTTTCTCCTCTCTCTAAAAATAATTAAATTTCCACACAATACTAAAAAACCCCTGCGAACCACATGCACTTTGTGACATGTAAGTTATATCTCAATAAAACTGTTGTATTAGGAAAAAAAATAAACTATCAACCTGACCATTCCATCACTGTATCTTAAACTCAGTTGAGCCCTCTGCATGCTAAGATGGGTGCTACATATGCAGGACAATCAACGATGCCTGGCACCTAACAAGCATGGCTCAGGTCTGGAAGCTGCCTCTGCCCCTGTTGTTATAGCTCTGGTTTTTGGTTTACAGAGTCCTGGCTCTGCATGTCTAGCTTAAGGTAAGAGACTCCATCCTCCAGTCCTGGGCTCCTGGGATCCTGTTATCTGAGCTCTCCTCTGCACCCCTTCCCCCACATGCAGGGAAGGGGATCCTTGCACAACTGTAACTTATTTTCCACCAAACGTAGTGCAGCACTCTTCAAAATCTATGAGTGCATCAAGGTCAAGACAGCCCTGCAATGGAAAATGAGCACTTTCCTGTCACCATCTGCCCAATCCACATATCCAGGTGGAGTCTGCATTTCCTGAAACAAATCAGCGGAGCTTTTGTTTGTCCCTTGCAGTTTCAAGTTCGGTATGTTCAGATGTCTTGTCACATCCTTAAAAAAATATAATCCTGTGAATCACTGGAGGTTTAACAAACTGGATTTGGGGACTCTTTTATTCCAAGAAGTCATTGATTGGAGATGGCAGCTCAGTAAATCTCCATACTTGGGATCAGTCTCTTCTAAATAGCTCATAAACTGCTCATGATTAAAGACATAAGCACAGAGAAAATTCATTGCTTTATCCATCACATCATGTGGTGAATTGAACTTGCAAAATTCATGGCATGAGGCATGAGGCAATGACAGCTGGGC